>NC_091979.1:15263774-15563774 GCF_044704955.1 Pristiophorus japonicus | reverse complement strand
CTCTTGTGAAGCGCCTTGGGACGTTTTGCTACATTGAAGGCGCTATATAAATACAAGTTGTTGTTGTTGTTGGATGTTCAATTGTGAAGACAATGAGTAACTGATTATTACAGGCAAGGAAGCGCCGAGGTTGAGCGTGTGGTATGTGTGGAGTTAACTGGGGGTGACCGAGGCTGGGGTATCTCAGCAATTGGCTGGGGTCTCCTGGGGTCTCCCCCCCACCGCCCCCCCCACTCACTATTCACTGCCACCTGACGCAATGTGGACATTGGGCAAAGATGGATCTGAGTCAGGTGTGGATCCTCCTGTAGTCCAATATCCTGCCAACACTCCTCGCCCAGGGTTGCCCGTGAACAAATTCATCCTGGGCAATGCACTGGAGGGGGCCTGGTGCCTGTTGACCTGTCAGCTGAAGTGCGGGAAATGTTTTGTGGCGGAGGAACGCTGAGAGATCAGCGGCGAGAGAGCGTGGCAGACGAGCGGCGAGAGATCAGCGGTGAGAGATCATGGCGGAGGAACGGTGAGAGGTCGTGGCGGAGGAGCGGCGAGAGATCAGCGGTGAGGGATCATGGCGGAGGAACGGTGAGAGGTCGTGGCGGAGGAGCGGCGAGAGATCAGCGGTGAGGGATCATGGCGGAGGAACGGTGAGAGGTCGTGGCGGAGGAGCGGCGAGAGGTCAGCGGTGAGAGATCGTGGCGGACGAGCGGCGAGAGATCAGCGGTGAGGGATCATGGCGGAGGAACGGTGAGAGATCATGGAGGAGGAACGGTGAGAGATCATGGCGGAGGAGCAGCGAGAGATCAGCGGCGAGAGATCATGGCGGAGGAACGGTGAGAGGTCGTGGCGGAGGAACGGTGAGAGATCATGGAGGAGGAACGGTGAGAGATCAGCGGTGAGGGATCATGGCGGAGGAACGGTGAGAGATCATGGAGGAGGAACGGTGAGAGATCATGGCGGAGGAGCAGCGAGAGATCAGCGGCGAGAGATCATGGCGGAGGAACGGTGAGAGGTCGTGGCGGAGGAACGGTGAGAGATCATGGAGGAGGAACGGTGAGAGATCGTGGTGGAGGAACGGTGAGAGATCGTGGTGGAGGAACGGTGAGAGATCGTGGTGGAGGAGCGGCGAGAGGTCAGCGGTGAGAGATCATGGTGGAGGAGCGGCGAGAGGTCAGCGGTGAGAGATCATGGCGGAGGAACGGTGAGAGATCATGGAGGAGGAACGGTGAGAGATCGTGGTGGCGGAGCGGCGAGAGGTCAGCGATGAGAGATCATGGTGGAGGAGCGGCGAGAGGTCAGCGGTGAGAGATCATGGCGGAGGAACGGTGAGAGGTCGTGCTGGAGGAGCGGCGAGAGGTCAGCGGTGAGAGATCATGGCGGAGGAACGGTAAGAGGTCGTGGTGGAGGAGCGGCGAGAGGTCAGCGGTGAGGGATCATGGCGGAGGAACGGTGAGAGGTCGTGGCGGAGGAGCGGCGAGAGATCAGCGGTGAGGGATCATGGCGGAGGAACGGTGAGAGGTCGTGGCGGAGGAGCGGCGAGAGGTCAGCGGTGAGAGATCGTGGCGGACGAGCGGCGAGAGATCAGCGGTGAGGGATCATGGCGGAGGAACGGTGAGAGATCATGGAGGAGGAACGGTGAGAGATCATGGCGGAGGAGCAGCGAGAGATCAGCGGCGAGAGATCATGGCGGAGGAACGGTGAGAGGTCGTGGCGGAGGAACGGTGAGAGATCATGGAGGAGGAACGGTGAGAGATCGTGGTGGAGGAGCGGCGAGAGATCAGCGGTGAGGGATCATGGCGGAGGAACGGTGAGAGATCATGGAGGAGGAACGGTGAGAGATCATGGCGGAGGAGCAGCGAGAGATCAGCGGCGAGAGATCATGGCGGAGGAACGGTGAGAGGTCGTGGCGGAGGAACGGTGAGAGATCATGGAGGAGGAACGGTGAGAGATCGTGGTGGAGGAACGGTGAGAGATCGTGGTGGAGGAACGGTGAGAGATCGTGGTGGAGGAGCGGCGAGAGGTCAGCGGTGAGAGATCATGGTGGAGGAGCGGCGAGAGGTCAGCGGTGAGAGATCATGGCGGAGGAACGGTGAGAGATCAAGGAGGAGGAACGGTGAGAGATCGTGGTGGCGGAGCGGCGAGAGGTCAGCGGTGAGAGATCATGGTGGAGGAGCGGCGAGAGGTCAGCGGTGAGAGATCATGGCGGAGGAACGGTGAGAGGTCGTGCTGGAGGAGCGGCGAGAGGTCAGCGGTGAGAGATCATGGCGGAGGAACGGTAAGAGGTCGTGGTGGAGGAGCGGCGAGAGGTCAGCGGTGAGAGATCATGGCGGAGGAGCAGCGAGAGATCAGCGGCGAGAGATCATGGCGGAGGAACGGTGAGAGATCGTGGCGGAGGTACGGCGAATGTTTATGGCAGAGGAGCGGCGAGAGATCGTGGCGGAGGTGTGGAAAATGAGGGTACAGGGTCCAGAAGAGCCGAGGGCCCAGGGGCAGCACGGGCCAGCCCACACTGCGATGTGTGTGCGCACTAGGTCCGTGCAGCAGGGCTCCAGTCGTCCTGGTTAACCCTTGCTACTGGATAAAGACCTAGCTCTGTCGAGCCCGTGTGGTGGCTGGTGTGCAACGGTCACCACACGTTAAAACAATCCACGCACAGGCATCTTCCACCCCTGGAGTTCAAGACTGGACCATCGGGTCATCCATTGAAACATCTGTAAACGCATCCCTTTTGGTGTGGAAGCAAGTCATCCTCGTTCGAGGAACCGCCTATGATGACCCCTAAAGATGTTGTTACCTTCAGGAGAGGGGTATTGGAGGGAGCCTGGTGCCTGTGGACCTGTGCCCCAAAAGGAGGCCAAAGGGCGGAGCCAGGTGGGAAAAAACTGGGAGGAAAGTAAAGGTTAATGTGAATAATTTGCCAATCGGATGACTGTGCTGACCCCGGCATTTGCCTGGGTTGGAGGTCAGCTGGTCAGGCTCTCCCTGGGGAGGAAATATCTGTCTGTACTGATGGGTTTAAGCTGCTGTGTGTTCCTGGTTTTGACCTGCCTCGCTCTATCTAACCATCAGTCCAGAGGTTCCCATATATATAATATATTTATATTTATAGTTCATTTAAAGTCCCTCCTTTAACCTTGTTTCCCTGGGATGTTCCTATTCCCATTCCCAAAAAGCTCTCTCATATAATTTCATTCATTTTCTTTCTCTTTTTAGCTCTTTCCCTCGCTCTTTTTTTCTCTCTCTCACTTTCTTTTTCTCTTGTTTTCTCTCTCTCTTTCTTTCTTTTTTCTCTCTTTTCCTTTCTTCTTTCATTCTGTCTTTTTCTTTTTTATCTTTCTCTCGCTTTCTTTCTTCCCCTCTCTCTCTTTTTCTTTTGTTCTCTTTCTCCTTTCTCTCTTTCCCTTTCTTCTTTCATTCTTTCTTTTTCTTTCTCTTTTTATCTCTTTCTCTCGCTCTCTTTCTCTCTCTCACTTCCTTTTTCTTTTATTTTAGTTCCCTATCTCTTTCTCACTCTTTCATTCTCTCTCTCTCTCTTTTCCTCTCTCACTTTCTTTTTCTTTCTTTTTGTTCTCTCTTTCTTTCTCTCTCTCTCTTCTTTCTTTCAGCACTGTTTTGCCCGTCCAAATAAGCAACACTATGCATTGTACCCGTAAACCATCGACATATGCAAACTAGTTTATAGGTACACCTTTGTTTAGTATCTTTTTGCATAATGAGAAGAAATATGACAATATTTCTATGAGGCGGTGTCCCACCCTGTCATAAAGCAATGGTTTTGCTATTCATGTTCCCTAAAACCTCTCTCATACAATTGCAGCATTTAGTCATTTTGATTGCCGTAATGTTTTTAAACCAATCCCCCATCCTGTGACGTGAACAGCTGTATAAATAGGGTCCCGGGACAGCTGTTTTCCGTTGTTCCTTGCTCTGCCTTGTTCCCTATTGTTCCCAGTCTGAGGTGATCAGTCCTCGTACAATCTTTCCTCCTACACCCGCCAGCTTAGAGAGAGAGAGACAGACAGAAACGACATTTTGAAATGGTAAGTGAGCTGAATTAAGCCAGTGCGGCCAAGACCTTTAAACCACGGAAACTTGAAACTTCATGAGGAATGTTTGTTTTGTTTTAGTCTAAAATTGTGGATCTGGGGAGCATGTGTTTTGTGGAGATTCGCAGCTCTGCTCGAGCAATTCGTCCTGCTCGCAGAGGAGGGCTCACAGTGATTGGAGGTGGGAGGGGGCGCAGGGGAAGAGGGACAGAGTTCAGATCTGTCCGGGGGAGGGGGGAGAGGAAGGCAGAGTCCGAGGGGGGGCGGGGGGGAGAGTGAGGCAGAGTCTGGGGGGGGGGGGGGGGAAGAGTGAGGCAGAGTCCGGGGGAGGGGGGGTGGGGGGAGAGTGAGGTAGAGTCTTGGGGCGGGGGGGGGGGGTAGAGTGAGGCAGAGTCTGGGGGAGGGGGGGGGGGAGAGGAAGGCAGAGTCCAGGGGGGGGTGGGGGTGGAGAGGAAGGCAGAGTTCGGGGGTGGGGGGAGGGGGGGAGAGAGTGAGGCAGAGTCTGGGGGCGGGGTGGGGGGAGAGTGAGGCAGAGTCTCGGGGCGGGGGGCGGGGAGAGTGAGGCAGAGTCTCGGGGCGGGGGGGGAGAGTGAGGCAGAGTCTCGGGGCGGGGGGGGGGGGAGAGTGAGACAGAGTCTCGGGACGGGGGGGAGAGTGAGGCAGAGTCTGGGGGGGGGAGGGTGAGAGTGAGGCAGAGTCCGGGGGGGGGGGGGGTGGGAGAGTGAGGCAGAGTCCGGGGGAGAGGGGGGGGTGGGAGAGTGAGGCAGAGTCTGTGGGGGAGGGGTGAGAGTGAGACAGAGAGACAGAGTCTTGGGGTGGGGGGGGAGAGTGAGGCAGAGTCTCGGGGTGGGGGGGGGGTAGAGTGAGGCAGAGTCTCGGGACGGGGGAGGAGAGTGAGGCAGAGTCTCGGGACGGGGGAGGAGAGTGAGGCAGAGTCTCGGGGTGGGGGGGGGAGAGTGAGGCAGAGTCTCGGGGTGGGGGGGGGGGTAGAGTGAGGCAGAGTCTCGGGGCGGGGGGGGAGAGTGAGGCAGAGTCTCGGGACGGGGGAGGAGAGTGAGGCAGAGTCTCGGGACGGGGGGGGAGAGTGAGGCAGAGTCTCGGGGCGGGGGGGGAGAGTGAGGCAGAGTCTCGGGGCGGGGGGGGGAGAGTGAGGCAGAGTCTCGGGGCGGGGGGGGAGAGTGAGGCAGAGTCTCGGGCGGGGGGGGGAGAGTGAGGCAGAGTCTCGGGGCAGGGGGGGGGAGAGTGAGGCAGAGTCTCGGGGCGGGGGGGGAGAGTGAGGCAGAGTCTCGGGGCGGGGGGGGAGAGTGAGGCAGAGTCTCGGGGCGGGGGGGGGAGAGTGAGGCAGAGTCTCGGGGCGGGGGGGGAGAGTGAGGCAGAGTCTGGGGAGGGGGTCGGGGGTGGGTCGCAGGGGGAGGGTGCCAGAGTTCAGGTCTATCCGGGGAGGGGGCGGGGGCGGGGGGAAGAGTGAGGCAGAGTCCGGGGGAGGGAGTGAGGCAGAGTCCATGGGTGGGGGAAGAGGTGGGGGGAGAGCGAGGCAGAGTCCGGGTTTGTCCAGGGAGCAGTGAATTGGGGTTTGATTGGAGGGTTTGTGGAGGGGGAAATGGAGTCTCTTTAAATCAGACTGATCCCAATGAGGAAATATTTGCCCCCCCCCCCAAAAAAAAAACCTGTAGGAATTACCCTCTGGAGAGAAAGAGGGAATCCTATTGGGGACGAGGAGAGGGTCCCTGGGTCTGGATGGGGGCTGACTTTGCCCTCTCACTGACCGCTGTCTCTGGGGCTGGGTGTCCCCACTGACCACTGCTATAGCCCCCCCACACACCCTGTCCCGGGGAGTGCAGGCTGCCAGCTGTCAAACCCCCTGCTGTGCATCGGGAATTAAACCTTCCCCCCACCCTCCCAAATCCTATTGGAAAAAGCACTGTAAATCTTTAATGAGTGCGTGTGTGTCTGCACAGTTTTTTCTCTCTCGTACTCTTTACTGCTGGAAAGGAGCCATTTCTCGACTGGGAAGAAAGTGATTTAAGAAGGGGCGAGAGGTGGGGAGGGAACTTTAAACTTGGATGAGTGGAAGTTAATCTGAAACCCCCTGTGTGACATTTTTCAAACCTGAAAATAGTACCTTTTTTTTCCAGTGGGTTAATGTTGCTTTATCGTGATGAGGCAAATGATTGATATTAATCGAATCTAACGGGTTTTGCTGAGCCGCGTGTATTGCAGTGAGCTTAAACCCACATTCCGATCCTGTGACAGCAACTAGCCACGAAATGAAAGCACTAAAATGCTATTTATTTTTTGTCCTTTTTTGTTCGCATTCTGCCAACCCCCTTTCCCATTTCCTGGCAGTGCTGTGATTGGCCAGCTACTGTTTCCATCCAGTCCTCTGGTGCCTTGTGGAATTTGGGCTGTAGTTATACTGACACCTGCACACGACTTGCAGCTGGCAACGCTTGTGTTGCACTGTGAGCCACCTCTGGCCACGATTCGTGCGCTGGGCGTGTGTGTGTGAGTGTGGTCTGTGTGTGTGTGAGAGTGAGTGTGTGTGTCTGTGTGTGAGTGTGTGCGTGAGAGTGTCTGTGTGTGTCTGTGTATGCGTGTGTGTCTGTGTGTGTGCGTGAGTGTCTGTGTGTGTGTCTGTGTATGTGTGTGTGTCTGCGTGAGTGTCTGTGTCTGTGTGTGAGTGTGTGTGTCAGTGTGTCTGTGTGTGTGTCTGTGTATGTGCTGTGTGTGTGAGCATGTGTGTGTGTCTGTGTGTGTGTGTTTGTGTAAGTGTCTGTGTGTGTGTGAGTCTGTGTGTGTGTGTGTGAGTGAGCGTGTGTGTGAAGGGGATTAGATAGGGACCCCCTAAGAGAAGAGCCCAACCAAAGAAAAATGCAAATATCATTCATTTATACATAGTTTCTATTTTTTAATTATCTTCCTCCCCTCTCTTTTTTATTTTCTTTCTTTCATTCTTTCTCTTCATTTTCTTTCTCGCTCTCCTTCTTTCTCCCTTTTTCTTTTTCTTTCTCTCTTTTTTATCTCCTTTCCCTCTCTTTGTTTATCACTTTTGCCTATGTGTAAAACGACAGGATGAACTTCCCCCGTCAACCATTTGCTCCATTTGAGCCGCGGAGAGTCGATAATGTACCTCACGGCCCAGTATGCAAACTACCTTTTGCACAACGAGAATACGCGCAGCAACCTTTTGCCAGGGCTAGTTCCCCACCCGCTCCTCTCACAGTGCAATAGTTTTGCCTTTGCCGTTTGACTCCTCCGATTTATTTAGCCTCTTTATATTCCCTGCCTGCAGTTCAGGTCCAGGTTTGCCTCGGTGGAGTCATGGGACAGCGCTCGATGCAAGTGTAATTTGACCAGAGACGTGCGCTGCCACCTTGAGTTGATTAGCTGAAAAGAAACATTTTTACAAGTGCTTGAATTTCAATAGTGTTCGTCGTGGACAGAGGCCTCTGCTTATTACAGATCAAGCCGAGCAATGAAAGCGGGATAGAGAGGTGGGGAGACATAAACGCACAGACACAGAGAAAGAGGGAGCTATATTTATATAGCGCCTTTCACTACTCCAGGACACCCCAAAATGCTGCGCAGTCAGTGAATGACTTTTGGCATGTAGTTACTGACCCGTAGCCAAACGGGGCAGCCAATTAGTGCACAGCAAGATCCTACAAACGGTATGTGAATTCTCAGATTATCTATTTCCAGTCCCGTTAGTTACAAACAGAGAAACATAGAAAATAGGTGCAGGAGTAGGCCATTTGGCCCTTCGGGCCTGCACCACCATTCAGTCAGATCATGGCTGATCATTCCCTCAGTACCCCTTTCCTGCTTTCTCTCCATACCCCTTGATCTCTTTAGCCATTAGGGCCATATCTAACTCCCTCCTGAATATATCCAATGAATTGGCATCAACAACTCTCTGCGGCAGGGAATTCCACAGGTTACCAACTCTCTGAGTGAAGAAGTTTCTCCTCATCTCGGTCCTAAATGGCCTACCCCTTATTCTAAGACTATGTCCCCTGGTTCTGGACTTCCCCAACATTGGGAACATTCTTCCCGCATCTAACCTGTCCAGTCCGGTCAGAATCTTATACGTTTCTATGAGATCCCCTCTCATCCTTCTAAACTCCAGTGAATAGCGGCCCAGTTGATCCAGTCTCTCCTCATAGATCAGTCCAGCCATCCCTGGAATCAGTCTGGTGAACCTTCGCTGCACTCCCTCAATAGCAAGAACATCCTTCCTCAGATTAGGAGACCAAAACTGAACACAATATTCCAGGTGAGGCTTCACAAGGCCCTGTACAACTGCAGTAAGACCTCCCTGCTCCTATACTCAAATCTCCTAGCTATGAAGGCCAACATACCATTTGCCTTCTTCACCGCCTGCTGTATCTGCATGCCAACTTTCAATGACTGATGAACCATGACACCCAGGTCTCGTTGCACCTCCCCTTTTCCTAATCTGCCGCCATTCAGATAATATTCTGCCTTCATGTTTTTGCCCCCAAAATGGATAACCTCACATTTATCCACATTATACTGCATCTGCCATGCATTTGCCCACTCACCTAACCTGTCCAAGTCACCCTGCAGCCTCTTAGCATCCTCCTCACAGCTCCCAGCACCACCCAGTTTAGTGTCATCTGCAAACTTGGAGATATTACACTCAATTCCTTCATCTAAATCGTTAATGTATATTGTAAATAGCTGGGGTCCCAGCACTGAGCCCTGCGACACTCCACTAGTCACTGCCATCCTGAAAAGGATCCGTTTATCCCGACTCTCTGCTTCCTGTCTGCCAATCTGTTCTCTATCCACGTCAGCATATTACTCCCAATACCATGTGCTTTGATTTTGCACACCAATCTCTTGTGTGGGACCTTGTCAAAAGCCTTTTGAAAGTCCAAATACACCACATCCACTGGTTCTCCCTTGTCCACTCTACTAGTTACATCCTCAAAAAATTCCAGAAGATTTGTCATGCATGATTTCCCCTTCATAAATCCATGCTGACTTGGACCGATCCTGTCACTGCTTTCCAAATGCGCTGCTATTTCATCCTTAATAATTGATTCCAACATTTTCTCCACTACTGATGTCAGGCTAACCCATTTTCTCTCTCCCTCCCTTTTTAAAAAGTGGTGTTACATTAGCTACCCTCCAGTCCATAGGAACTGATCCAGAGTCGATAGACTGTTGGAAAATGATCACCAATGCATCCACTATTTCTAGGGCCATTTCCTGACATACTCTGGGATGCAGACTATCAGGACCCGAGGATTTATTGGCCTTCAATCCCATCAATTTCCCGAACACAATTTTCCGCCTAATAAGGATATCCTTCAGTTCCTCCTTCTCACTAGACCCACTGTCCCCTAGTACATTCGGAAGGTTATTTGTGTCTTCCTTTGTGAAGACAGAACCGAAGTATTTGTTCAATTGGTCTGCCATTTCTTTGTTCCCCATTATAAATTCACCTGAATCTGACTGCAAGGGGCCTATGTTTGTCTTCACTAATCTTTTTCTCTTTACATATTTATAGAAGCTTTTGAAGTCAGTTTTTTATGTTCCCTGCAAGCTTCCTCTCGTACCCTATTTTCCCCCTCTTAATTAAACCCTTAGTCCTCCTCTGTTGAATTCTAAATTTCTCCCAGTCCTCAGGTTTGTTGCTTTTTCTGGCCAATTTATATGTCTCTTTGGTTTTAATACTATCCTTAATTTCCCTTGTTAGCCACGGTTGAGCCACCTTCCCTGTTTTATTTTTACTCCAGACAGGGATGTACAATTGCTGAAGTTCATCCATGTGATCTTTAAATGTTTGCCATTGCTTATTCACCGTCAACCCTTTAAGTATCCTTTGCCAGTCTATTCTAGCCAATTCACGCCTCATACCGTCGAAGTTACCTTTCCTTAAGTTCAGGACCCTAGTTTCCAAATTACCTGTGTCACTCTCCATCTTAATAAAGAATTCTACCATATTATCGTCACTCTTCCCCAAGGGGCCTCGCACAACAAGATTGCTAATTAGTCGGGAGGCGCCAGTGGGTGGTCGAGGAGACGTTGAGGAGGAGGAGCAGGAGTTCGGGAGGCCTATAAAAGGCCCATCAGTCGGGAGGCGCCAGTGGGAGGTCGAGGAGACGTTGAGGAGGAGGAGCAGGAGTTCGGGAGGCCTACAAAAGGCCCATCAGTCGGGAGGTGCCAGTGGGAGGTTGAGGAGATGTCGGAGAGGAGGAGCAGCAGGGTCGGGAGGCCTACAAAAGGCCCATCAGTCGGGTGGCGCCAGCGGGAGGTCGAGGAGACGTTGAGGAGGAGGAGCAGGAATTCCGGAGGCCTACAAAAGGCCCATCAGTCGGGAGGCGCCAGCGGAAGGTCGAGGAGATGCCGGAGAGGAACAGCAGGAATTCGGGAGGCCTACAAAAGGCCCATCAGTCGGGAGGCGCCAGCGGGAGGTCGAGGAGATGTCGGAGAGGAGCAGCAGGAATTCGGGAGGCCAGCCGGTGCAGCTGCAGCAGGGAGGCAAAAAAGTAGAAAGAATACGAAAGGTGACTTCACAGCCAAGGGGGTAAGTGATTGGCTGGTGATTGGTGAGTAGCTTTTCTTTTTTCTTTTCTTTATTAGTTAAGGGATGAAAGTTGGCCAGAACGTGGGGAGAACTTCTCTGTTCTTCTTCGAACAGTGCCGTTGCTGCACCCGAGCAGGCGGGGTTTAAGACGGCACCCCTGACAATGCCGCACTCCCTCTGTACTGAGGTGCCGTCCTAGATTAGGCGCTGTAGTTCTTGGAGTGTGGCTCAAATCCAGGACAACTTTACTGATTGGCAAGAGCCAAGGTGAGATTGGAGAGAGAGAGTGGGTATTGGGGGGCCTTTCGAAAGCAAAGAAGGAAGCAACTAGGTGGAGAGGTTTCGAGGGGATGTGTCAGAGAGCAGGGGCAGGATTGAATCATAGAACGATACAGCACTGAAGGAGACCACTCGGCCCATCATACGTGTGCCGACTTGTTGAAAGAGCGATCCAATTAGTCCTGTTCCCCTGCCCTTCTCCCATATGTGATATATTCTTACTTTTTCACCGACAAACACACTCTGCACAAGATGGCTCCATACCAGAAAACTGTCGTCACATGACCTTTTATTATTTCATCATCAGAGGCAGTCCCTCGGAATCGAGGAAGACTTGCTTCCACTCTAAAAGTGAGTTCTCAGGTGACTGTACAGTCCAATACGGGAATTACAGTCTCTGTCACAGGTGGGACAGACAGTGGTTGAAGGAACAGGTTTGCCGCACGCTCCTTCCGCTGCCTGCACTTGTTTTCTGCATGCTCTCGACGATGAGACTCGAGGAGCTCAGTGCCCTCCTGAATGCACTTCCTCCACTTAGGGCGGTCTTTGGCCAGGGACTCCCAGGTGTCGGTGGGGATGTTGCATTTTATCAAGGAGGCTTTGAGGGTGTCCTTGAAACGTTTCCTCTGTGCACCTGGGGATCGCTTGCCGTGTAGAAGTTCCAGGTAGAGCGCTTGCTTTGGGGTTTACTATTTACATCAGTAGTTTCAGTACATCAGTAGTTCACTAGGGGAGCTCTATTACAACTATGGCACATTTTCCCCTTCAAGTATTTGCCCAATTCCCTTTTGAAAGTTATTATTGAATCTTCTCCCACAACCCTAGGATGACCTTGCATGAACCATTATTTTTGTTAAGTGTCCATTATTTCTGACTGTGATCATCCTAGGTTGCCTTCAGTTCCTTCAAGTACTACAAAGACATGCCTTTCATGAACTTAGGATAACCGAAAGTGCTTTACAGTCAATTTTGGAGTGTCATCACTGTTGTAATGTGGGAAACGCAGCAGCCAACTTGCGCACAGCAAGCTCCCACAAACAGCAATGCGATAATGACCAGATAATCTGTTTTTTTAGTGACGTTGGCTGAGGGATAAATAGGGGAGACCTCCCCTTATCTTCTTCCAATTAGTGCAGGGGGAATCTTTTATGTCCACGCAAGAGGGCAGATGGGGCCTCAGATTAACGTTTCATGCGTAGGAGAGCATCTCCGGCAGTGCAACACTCTCTCGATACTGAACTGCGAGTGTCAGCATACATTATGGGCACAAGTCCCTGGAGTGGGACTTGAATCCACAACCTTCTGACTCAGAGGCGAGAGTGCTGCCCACTGAGCCACGGCTGACACTGCCATGGTATTTAGTTGGCGCTGAGCTTAAACTGCATTTTCTTTTGTGCAAGTTCAGATTCCTTCTAGGGCAAGTCCCTCAAGCTTGTGTTCTAGAAAGCTGGGTTCTAACTTTTAAAACTTTATATTTTCAAGTCCCCCTCCAGGGACTGGAGCACAAAACTTTAGGCTGACACTCCAGTGCAGTACTGAGGGAGTGCTACACTGTCAGAGGTGCCAGCTTTCGGATGAGACGTTAAACCGAGGCCCCGTCTGCTCTCTCAGGTGGATGTAAAAGATCCCACGGCCACTATTTTGAAGAAGAGCATGGGAGTTATCCCCGGTGTCCTGGGCCAATATTTATCCCTCAATCAACATAACAAAAACAGATTATCTGGTCATTATCACATTGCTGTTTGTGGGAGCTTGCTGTGCGCAAATAGGCTGCCATGCTTCCCACATTACAACAGTGACTACACTCCAAAAGTACTTCATTGGCTGTAAAGCGCTTTGAGATGCCCGGTGATTATGAAAGGTGCTATATAAATGCAAGTCTTTCTTTCTTTCGAAAAGTGGTTTTTCGCCAACCAGTATTGTGTGTTGACTAAACCAGGAAGACATTATTTGGGAAGTGGAAGTAACTCCCACTAGTAACCATTCAAACTGTAAATAAAGATACAAATATGCAACCAATATACATTTTTATATTTGCCTGGGTCTTGCTGCGGAGATCATGAATTCCAAAGGCTAATTGGAGCTGCGTAGGCCCCAGGCTCTGGAATTCCCTTCCTAAACCTCGCGGCCCTAAGCTCTGGAACTCCCTTCCTAAACCTCTCCACCCTATGCTCTGGAATTCCCTTCCTATATCTCTCCGCCCCTTTAAGACCCTATTAAATCCTGCATCTCTAGGCAAGCTTTTAATCACTTTACGTTCTTTAGCTCGGTGTCAAATACTGTCGGTTTACGCTCCTGTGACATGCCTTGCGACGTTACATACTTATCAGGGAAGACTGAACAGACTAAAGAAGACCGAGGGGTGATCTGATAGAGGTCTTTAAAATTTTGAAGGGTTTCGATAGGGTAGACGTAGGGAAGATGTTTCCACTTGTGGGGGAAAACAGAACTAGGGAGCCATCAATATAAGATAGTCACTGATAAATCCAATGGGGAATTCAGGAGAAACATCTTTACCCAGAGAGTGGTGAGAATGTGAAACTCGCTGCCACAGGGAGTGGTTGAGGTGAATAGCATAGATGCATTTAAAGGGAAACTGGATAAACACATGAGGGAGAAAGGAATAGAAGGATAGGGTGATGAGGTGAGATGAAGGAGGGTGGGAGGAGGCTCGTGTGGAGCATAAACATCAGCACGGAGCGATGGGCCGAATGGCCTGTTTCTGTGCTGTAAAATTCTATTGCAATTCTACGTAATATTCTACAATGGTTTCTCAGTCCATGTTCATATTCCCGTTAATACCACTGGTCTTTTAACATAGAAACATAGAAAATAGGTGCAGGAGTAGGCCATTCGGCCCTTCGAGCCTGCACCGCCATTCAATGAGTTCATGGCTGAACATGCAACTTCAGTACCCCATTCCTGCTTTCTCGCCATACCCCTTGATCCCCCTAGTAGTAAGGACTATATCTAACTCCTTTTTGAATATATTTAGTGAATTGGCCTCAACAACTTTATGTGGTAGAGAATTCCACAGGCTCACCAGTCTCTGGGTGAAGAAGTTTCTTCTCATCTCATTCCTAAATGGCTTACCCCTTATCCTTAGACTGTGACCCCTGGTTCTGGACTTCCCCAACATTGGGAACATTCTTCCTGCATCTAACCTGTCTAAACCCTTCAGAATTTTAAACGTTTCTATGAGATCCCCTCTCATTCTTCTGAACTCCAGTGAATACAAGCCCAGTTGATCCAGTCTTTCTTGATATGTCAGTCCCGCCATCCCGGGAATCAGTCTGGTGAACCTTCGCTGCACTCCCTCAATAGCAAGAATGTCCTTCCTCAAGTTAGGAGACCAAAACTATACACAATACTCCAGGTGTGGCCTTACCAAGGCCCTGTACAACTGTAGCAACACCTCCCTGCCCCTGTACTCAAATCCCCTCGCTATGAAGGCCAACATGCCATTTGCTTTCTTAACCGCCTGCTGTACCTGCATGCCAACCTTCAATGACTGATGTACCATGACACCCAGGTCTCTTTGCACCTCCCCTTTTCCTAATCTGTCACCATTCAGATAATAGTCTGTCTCTCTGTTTTTACCACCAAAGTGGATAACCTCACATTTATCCCTTTCAGACTCCTGAATATCTGCTATCTTAAATTAAATCTCTCTGATGACTGGATGTCATATTACAAAGTTCATGTGAGCACTAACTCCTTGAAACTATGATTTATTTTGATTTAAGGCTCCACCTATTTCACTTGTCCAATTCTAAGTGCATGATGTACAAAACCTAGGTTGCACGCACCTGTATTAGAGGCTGGGATTTTCCGGACCTCTCCGCCTCTGTTTTTGCCCCCGGAGGTGCGGGCAATGGTGGTGGGTGAGCACTTCCGGGCGGGCGGCCAGCTCCCAGCGCCCCGCCGGGGTTTTCGGGGCCGGTATTGGCGGGAGGCGCGGAGCATTACCGCCCGGGAGAGCCGAGCCGGTGTGCAACGCCCCTGGTCGCGACACCGGCTCGATTTTTGGCTCCTGACCAATCCGTAGCACTGCGTAGAGCGCCCCCTAGTGGGAACGCCTGTGGAAGCGGGCCGTCCGAGCTGTAGCGGCTGCAGTGAGGGAAGTAATGTCCACCTCCGGCAAGTGTGATTGGTTTTTATTTTATTTTTGTTTGATGATTTATGTTGTGGTGGCGTGGGCTGTGTATTGGGAATGTTTTTGGTGGGGTTTTTTTTCGGGTTTATTTTTTTCGCACCGAGGCCTCTCTCAGAGCGCTCCCAGACCGGCTGTTTAGCTCGGGATTTTCACATGCCCAGCCGGCCTAGCGCCTCCCTTAGCATTCTGCCCCACACTCAGGGCCCAGCTGACCAATTTTGCTGACTGAGGCACAAACTGTTCCCGGGCAGTATCGGGACTGCCCCACCGCGATTTACGCCCCGAAATCCTAAAAACCGAATATCCAGCCCCCAGGGACTTGGCTGTAACCACTCAGCGTCTATCCCTCTCGGACGTCGCACTAATTGTTCATCACTTCCTCCACAGCGTGAATGTATCTCCATCCATGTTGGCCAGGCCGGTGTCCAGATGGGCAATGCCTGCTGGGAGCTGTACTGTTTGGAACACAGCATCCAGCCCGACGGTCGTAGACTTGACGGGAGAGGCACTGGAGGGGCAGACGACTCCTTCGACACCTTCTTCTGCGACACGGGAACTGGGAAACACGTGCCCAGGGCAATCTTTCTGGATCTAGAACCGTCTGTGATCGGTAATGGAAAATACTCATCTCTCTGAGCTTTCGGCCACATATCAACAGCATAACTAGGACCACCTATTCCCACCTCCGTAATATCGCCTGTCTCCACCTCCTTGCCTCAGCTCATCAGCTGCTGAAGCCCTCATCAAATCCTTTGTTACCTCCAGACTTAACTATTCCAACGCACTAGAGGTGATCCATAACTCGGCTGCCCCGTGTCCTAACTCGCACCAAGTCCCGCTCACCCATCACCCCCTGTGCTCGCTGACCTACATTGGCTTCCAGTTAAGCAACAACTTGATTTCAAAATTCTCACCCTTGTTTTTAAATCTCTCCATGGCCTTGCCCCTCCCTATCTCTGTAATCTCCTCCAGCCCCACAATCCCCCCCGAGATGTCTGCGCTCCTCTAATTCTGCCCTCCTGAGCATCCCTGATTATAATCGCTCAACCATCGGTGGCCGTGCCTTCTGTTGCCTGGGCCCCAAGCTCTGGAACTCCCTGCCTAAACCTCTCCACCTCTCTACCTCTCTTTCCTCCTTCAAGATGCTCCTTAAAACCTACCTCTTTGACCAAGCCCGGCGCTAATTTCTATTTATGCGATTCGGTGTCAAATTTTTATCGCATAATGCTCCTGTGAAGTGCCTTGGGACGTTTCACGACGTTAAAGGCACTATATAAATGCAAATTGTTGTTGCATTCAACACGCTTCTGGATCTTTCACACAACGAGTTGATACGATCTGGAACACGCTGCCTGAAAGGCTGGTGGAAGCAGATTCGATAATAACTCCCAAAAGGGGAATTGGACATATACTTGAGAATGAAAAATTCGCAGGGCTTTCGGGAAAGAGCAAAGGGGGAGTGGGACTAACTGGATAACTCTTTCCAAGAGGCACAAAAGGCCGAGTGACCTCCTTCTGTGCTGCATCATTCTATGATTCTAACTCTTGGTTCCAGATATCCTTGAGTTTTGACTAGGAGCTTCCCTTCACTGAACGTCTGGTTGTGGTTGAATCACCGGGTGGTGGAAGAGCAGTCCGAGAGAGTAGCAATTCCTGATGGGACTGCTCATCTTTCTCTCTGTACAAGGTGTCTATTACTGTCAAACATAAGAACATAAGAAATAGGAGCAGGAGTAGGCCATTTGGTCCCTCGAGCCTGCTCCGCCATTCAATAAGATCATGGCTGGTCTGATCTTGGCCTCAACTCCACTTCCCTGCCCGCTCCCCATAACCCTTGACTCACTTATCGCTCAAAAATCTGTCATAGAAACATAGAAAATAGGTGCAGGAGTAGGCCATTCGGCCCTTCGAGCCTGCACCACCATTCAATAAGACCATGGCTGATCCTTCACCTCAGTATCCCTTTCCCGCTTTCTCTCTATACCCCTTGATCCCTTTAGCCATAAGGGCCATATCTAACTCACTCTTGAATACATCCAATGAATTGGCATCAACAACTCTCTGCGGCAGGGAATTCCACAGGTTAACAACTCTCTGAGTGAAGAAGTTTCTCCTCATCTCAGTTCTAAATGGCCTACCCCTTATCCTAAGACTGTGTCCCCTGGTTCTGGACTTCCCCAACATCGGGAACATTCTTCCCGCATCTAACCTGTCCCGTCCCGTCAGAATCTTATACGTTTCTATGAGATCCCCTCTCATCCTTCTAAACTCCAGTGTATAAAGGCCCAGTTGACCCAGTCTCTCCTCATATGTTAGTCCAGCCATCCCTGGAATCAGTCTGGTGAACCTTCGCTGCACTCCCTCAATAGCAAGAACGTCCTTCCTCAGATTAGGAGACCAAAACTGAACACAATATTCCAGGTGAGTCCTCACCAAGGCCCTGTACAATTGCAGTAAGACCTCCCTGCTCCTATACTCAAATCCTCTAGCTATGAAGGCCAACATGCCATTTGTCTTCTTCACTGCCTGCTGTACCTGCATGCCAACTTTTAATGACTGATGAACCATGACATCCAGGTCTCGTTGCACATCCTCTTTTCCAAATCTGCCGCCATTCAGATAATATTCTGCCTTCGTGTTTTTGCCACCGAAGTGGATAATCTCACATTTATCCACATTATACTGCATCTGCCATGTATTTGCCCACTCACCTAACATGCCCAAGTCACTCTGCAGCCTCTTAGCATCCTCCTCACAACTCACACCACCACCCACTGTCTATCTCCACCTTAAATATATTCAATGACCCAGCCTCCACAGCTCTCTGGGGCAGAGAATTCCAAAGATTCACGACCCTCTGAGAGAAGAAATTCCACCTCATTTCAATTTTAAATGGGTGGCCCCTTATTCTGAAACTATGTCCCCTAGTTCTAGATTCCTCCATGAGGGGAGATATGCTCTCTGCATCTACCTTGTCAAGCCCCCTCAGAATCTTATATGTTTCAATAACATCACCTCTCATTCTTCTAAACTCCAATGAGTATAGGCCCAACCTGCTCAACCTTTCTTCTTAAGACAAGGGTTTGTCACGATACATGGCAGAGAATTAAAATTCATCCGGATGTTTTCCGCCCCCTGCAATGAGATTAAAGAACAAATGTTGAAACTCGTTGGTCGAACTGTAAATTCTCCCACCACATAACTACAATTACTTTCGGGTGAATCTTGAAATGAAAAGCCGCAAATCGTGTCGTGTCAAATGATACAGCACAGAAGGAGGCCATTCGGCCTATCATTGCCTGTGCCGGCTCTTTGAAAGAGCGATCCAATTAGTCCCATTCTCTTGCCTTTACATAACAACATCAGAACATAAGAAATAGGAGCAGGAGTAGGCCATCCAGCCCCTCAAGTCTGGTCCGCCATTTAATACGATCATGGCTGATCCGATCATGGACTCAGGTCCACTTCCCTGCCCGCTCTCCATAACCCCTTATCGGTTAAGAAACTGTCTCTGTCTTAAATTTATTCAATGTCTCAACTTCCACAGCTCTCTGAGGCAGCAAATTTCACAGATTTACAATCCTCTGAGAGAAGAAATTCCTCCTCATCTCAGTTTTAAATGGGCGGCCCCTTATTCTAAGATCATGCCCCCTAGTTCTAGTCTCCCCCATCAGTGGAAACATCCTCTCTGCATCCTCCTTGTCAAGCCCCCTCATAATCTTATATGTTTCGATAAAAGCACCTCTCATTCTTCTGAATTCCAATGAGTAGAGGCCCAACCTACTTAACCTTTCCTCATAAGTCAACCTCCTCATCTCCGGAATCAACCAAGTGAACCTTCTCTGAACTGCCTCCAAAGCAAGCATATCCTTTCGTAAATATGGAAACCAAAACTGCACGCAGTATTCCAGGTGTGGCCTCACCAATACCCTGTATAACTGTAGCAAGACTTCCCTGCTTTTATACTCCATCCCCGTTGCCCTTCTCCCATAGCCCTGTAATTTTTTCCTCTTCAAGTAGTTATCCAATTCCCTTTTGCATGTTACCACTGAATCTGCTCCCACTGCCCTTTCAGGCAGCGTGTTCCAGATCATAACAACTCGCTGCGTAAAAAAAAAATCCTCCTCCTCCCCAATAATCCCCCGAATATTTTTTTGGTGAACGGTCCATTTAAGGGACTGAGCGGCCCAATCAAAACTTTGCACATGCCTGAAAGGTCACATTGAAAAGCCAATGATCAGCCTGCGCCGGATCTCCATGCCAACTCCGCAGGTCAACGTGAACATTGACCTCTGGTTCTTTTGTCAATTATCTTAAATCTATGTCCTCTGGTGATCCATCCACCTGCCACTGGAAACCAGTTTCTCCTTATTTACTCAATCAAACGCCTGAGTGTCAGCTGTGGCTCAGTGGGTAGCACACTTGCCTCTGGGTCATAAGGTTGTGGGTCCCACTCCAGGGGCTTGAGCACAACAAATCTAGGCTGACACTCCCAGTGCAGTGCGGAAGGATGTGAAGTCTTTAGAGAAGGTGCAGAGAAGATTTAAGGGAATGATTCCAGGAATGAAGTTACACTGATAGACTGGAGAAGCTGGGGTTGTTCTCCTTGGAGCAGAGGAGATTTGATAGAGGTGTTCAAAATCATGAGGGGTCTGGACAGGGTAGATAGAGAGAAACTGTTCCCGTGGTGTCAGCTGTGGCTCAGTGGGCAACACTCCCACCTGAGTCAGAAGGTTGTGGGTTCAAGTCCCACTCCAGGGGCTTGAGCACAACAAATTTAGGTTGACACTTCCTTCAGTGCAGTGCTGAAGGAGCGCTGCACTGTCGGAGGCGCCGTCTTTCGGATGAGACATTAAACTGAGGTCCCGTCTGCCCTCTCAGGTGGATATAAAAGATCCCATGGCACTGTTTTGAAGAAGAGCAGGGGAGATATCCCCGGTGGCCTGGCCAATATTTATCCCTCAATCAAAATAACATAAACAGATTATCTGGTCATTATCACATTGCTGTTTGTGGGAGCTTGCTGTGCGCAAATTGGCTGCCGCGTTTCCCACATTACAACAGTAACGACACTCCAAACAGTACTTCATTGGCTGTAAAGCACTGTGAGAATAGGGTGGTCGTGAAAGGCGCTATATAAATGCAAGTATTTCTTTTTTTATTCTTTTTAATAATTTCGAACACCTCTATATTAAATGTCCCCTTAACCTTCCCTTCTGTAAGGAGAACACTTCCAGCTTCTTCAGTCTTTCCACGCATTGTTGTGAGTAAGCATTAGTGTAACCTGTTGCACGAATCTTTCTGCAGATGAGGTCCGTGTTGGTTCCTATCGGCATCTGTTCCACCCCGAGCAGCTCATCACCGGGAAGGAAGACGCGGCAAACAACTACGCCCGCGGGCACTACACCATCGGCAAGGAGCTGATTGACCCCGTCTTGGACAGGATCCGCAAATTGGTAAGAGTGTAGATGATGTAAAGCTCGGTCGTAGAATGTCGTGTGCCTGATGTGTATTGGGGGGGAGGGAGTGCAGCGAAGGTTCACCAGACTGATTCCCGGGATGGCAGGACTGACATATGAAGAAAGACTGGATCGACTAGGCTTATATTCACTGGAATTTAGAAGAATGAAAGGGGATCTCATAGAAACATCTAAAATTCTGACGGGGTTGGACAGGTTAGATGCAGGAAGAATGTTCCCGATGTTGGGGAAGTCCAGAACCAGGGGTCACAGTCCAAGGATAAGGGGTAAGCCATTTAGGACTGAGATGAGGAGAAACTTCTTCACTCAGAGAATTGTGAACCTGTGGAATTCTCTACCACAGAAAGTTGTTGAGGCCAGTTCGTTAGATATATTCAAAAGGAAGTTAGATGTGGTCCCTATGGCTAAAGGGAACAAGGGGTATGGAGAGAAAGCAGGAATGGGGTACTGAAGTTGCATGATCAGCTATGATCATATTGAATGATGGTGCAGGCTCGAAGGGTCGAATGGCCTACTCCTGCACCTATTTTCTATGTTTCTATGTTTCTATGAGTCTGACATGCGCGCTGTAAGGACGTGACTTGACTTGTTTTGACTTGAAAGAAAGACTTGCATTTATATAGCGCCTTTCACGACCAATTAAGTACTTTCAGAGTATGCTCACCAGCCAGTTGGGTTTGGGGGAATCCACGATGAGGCAGGTGGTTGTGAACCTGGTGGATGAACCAGTAATGTGTAGTGTGATTGTTAAACCTTTTGCTAATAAACCAACTAGTTCTTAATAGCAATGTGTTGCTATGAATTCTTAAGCAAAGAACCCATGAAGCAAATACATTACAATTGACACCCGAAGGTCAGGGCCAGATAATGTATCGTTTGCTTCTATTTGGAAAGTGACATTTGCTGTTTCTTTTTTTTGTCTTTCTCTTTTCCCCTCCCAGGCTGACCAGTGCACTGGTCTACAAGGCTTCTTTGTGTTCCATAGTTTTGGTGGTGGCACCGGTTCTGGTTTCACCTCCTTGCTGATGGAACGTCTCTCCGTCGACTACGGCAAGAAATCCAAGCTGGAGTTCTGCATCTATCCGGCTCCCAGGATCTCCACAGCCGTGGTCGAACCCTACAACGCCATTCTGACCACCCACACCACTCTCGAGCACACCGACTGTTCCTTCATGGTGGACAACGAGGCCATCTACGACATCTGCCGCAGGAACCTGGACATCGAGCGCCCAGGCTACGTCAACCTGAACAGGCTGATTGGCCAAATTGTCTCGTCCATCACCGCTTCGCTCCGCTTTGACGGAGCCCTGAATGTCGACCTGACAGAATTCCAAACTAACTTGGTGCCTTATCCTCGCATCCACTTCCCTCTGGTGACGTACGCTCCAGCCATCTCGGCTGAGAAGGCTTACCACGAGCAACTGTCTGTGGCCGACATCACCAGCTCTTGCTTTGAGCCGGGCAACCAGATGGTTAAGTGTGACCCTCGCCGTGGCAAGTACATGGCTTGCTGCTTACTGTATCGGGGTGATGTGGTGCCAAAAGACGTCAATGCTGCCATCGCGGCCATCAAGACCAGGCGCTCCATCCAATTTGTGGACTGGTGCCCCACTGGCTTCAAGGTTGGCATCAACTACCAGCCTCCCACCGTGATAGTCGGCGGGGACCTGGCCAAGGTGCAGCGCGCGGTGTGCATGCTGAGCAACACCACGGCCATCGCCGAGGCCTGGGCTCGCCTTAATCACAAGTTTGATCTGATGTACGCCAAGCGCGCCTTTGTGCACTGGTTCGTGGGTGAGGGGATGGAGGAAGGGGAGTTCTCGGAGGCCCGCGAAGACCTGGCGGCCCTGGAAAAGGACTATGAAGAAGTTGGTGCGGATAGTACAGCAGACGATGACGATGGGGAGGAATTTTGAATTCCATTCAACCCTCCATTCAAAAAAAAATTCACTTTTGCTTGATATAACTGAGATGTGAATAAAATTGCATTAATATTGAGGAATTAATGTGTTTTGGCTTGAATTAATCTTCATTGTGTGAGAAGCTTGTAATGTATGCTCACAGGTTTGTAGAGCTGTTGCATTGAGAGTGGCTTACTCATTCTCGCGATGTTCACAAGACTCAATAAAACCCCAGCCAGTTGGGTCTCTGTCATCCACGATGAGGTATGCAGTTGTGAGCCTAGTGGATGAACTGGTAATGTGTAGTGTGATTGTTAAACCTTTGTTAATAAACCAACTAATTTTTAACAGCAATGTGTTGCTATGAATTCTTAAGCAAAGAACCCATGAAGCAAATACATTACAAAGCTGAACATTATAAACATGTTCAGATGTGAGGCATTTATTTTGAAACACTCATCTGTTTTTATCTGATGAAAATAATTGCTGCAACATTGCATTGGAGAAATCTTTGATGTTTCTAATTATAAAGTGTAATCTAAGTAGGCTGTTGCAGTGGACAAGGGGCTTTGTGATGTGCTGCATCTTCCATTATGTAGCAACAGCCAGCTATGATAATGCAGCCAGAAGTATCAAAGAATGAGAGTACAAATCCCACCATGGGAAGTTTGAGAAATTGAATTCAGCGTAAAAAGAAATCTGGAAACAAAAACGCAGGTATCAGTAAAAGTGACCATGATAGGAACATAAAAACCTAATAATTAGGAGCAGGAGTAGGCCATTCGGCCCCTCGAGTCTGCTCCGCCATTCAATAAGATCGTGGCTGATCTTCGACCTCAATGCCACTTTCCCGCCCGATCTCCATATCCTTGGTTCCCCTCGAGTCCAAAAATCTATCGCTCTCAGCCTTGAATATACACAACAACTGAGCCTCTACAGCTCTCTGGCAGAGAATCCCAAAGATTCACCACCCTCTAAGTGAAGAAATTTCTCCTTATCTCAGTCCTAAATGGCCGACCCCTTATTCTGAGACTGTGACCCCTGGTTCTAGACTCCCCAGACAGGGGGAAACATCCTCCCTGCATCTACCCTGTCAAGCCCATTAAGAATTTATATCTTTCAATGAGATCACCTCTCATTCTTCTAAACTCTAAGGAATATAGGTCTAGTTTAATTTTCTCCTCATAGGACAAATCTCCTATCCCAGGAATCAGCCTAGTGAACTTTTGTTATACTCTCTCTAAGGCAAGTAAGGAGACCAAAACTGTACACAATACTCCAGATGTGGTCTCACCAGGGCCCTATATAATTGCAGTAAGACTTATTTCTCCTCATACTAAAATCCTTTTGTAATAAAAACGAACATACCATTTGCTTTCCTAATTGCTTGCTATACCTACATGTTAACTTTCTGTGATTCATGTACAAGGACACCCAGGTCCCTCTGTGTAACAACATTTTCCAATCACCATTTAAAAAATATTCTGGTTTTCTATTTTTCCTACTAAAGTGGATAACGTCACTTGTGTCAGATTACTGTGCCATACCGTACAGTGTGTCTGCCCTTTACACTCATGTGCAAACAAAAACCACACCATCGAAAAACATTTCAACATCAATCCAAAAATAATTTTGCGTTCCAGCCTGCAGCCACAGTAAAGTCAAGGATGCAAAAAGGTTTTTTAAAATTTAACCAAACAAAGCCTGCCTCTACAGTACACTTAACTCTCTCATCGCTAGATCTCAATCTCTCACCTAAATGGTGAGAGATTGGGAAATGTTGGTGTTCAGAGGGACCTAGGTGTCCTTGTAACGAAACACTGAAAGTTAACATGCAGGTACCAGAAGCAATTGAGAGCAAATGGCATGTTGGCCTTTATTACAAGAGTGTAAGAGTAATGATGTCTCATTGCAATTATATAGGGCCCTGGTGAGACCACACCTGGAGTATTGTGTACAGTTTTGGTCTCCTTACCTAAGGAAGGATATACTTGCCATAGAGGGAGTGCAACGAAGGTTCACCAGACTGATGCCTGGGGTGGGGGGAATTGTCCTATGACGAGAGATGGAATAGACTAGGCCTATAGTTTAGAAGAATGAGAGGTGATCTCATTGAAATATTCAAAATTCTTACAGGGCTTGACAGGACAGATGCAGGGAGGCTGTTTCCCCTGGCTGGGGAGTTGAGAATCAGAGGTCAGCCATTTATGACTGATGAGGAGAAATGTTTTCACTGAGGGTGGTGAATCTTTGGAATTCTCTACCCCAGAAGGCTGTGGAAGCTCAGTCTTTGAGCATATTCAAGACAGAGATTGATCGATTTTTGGATATCCAAAGGATATGGGGATAGATGAGGTCCTTACTACTAGGGGGATCAAGGGGTATGGCGAGAAAGCAGGAATGGGGTACTGAAGTTGAATGTTCAGCCATGAACTCAATTGAATGGCGGTGCAGGCTAGAAGGGCCGAACGGCCTACTCCTGCACCTATTTTCTATGTTTCTATAATGTAGGCAAGTGGAGTTGAGGTAAAAAATCAGCCATGATCCCATTGAATGGCAGAGCAGGCTCGAGGGGACGAATGTCCTACTCCTGTTCCTATTTCTTATGTCACATTTCTCCATATTATACTCCACCTGCCATGTTCTTGCCCACTCATTTAACCTGTCTACATCCCTTTGTATCTGTTATATATTTATATTACACTACCACCAGAGGGCCTACCTGTTGGAGTCCCAAGGGATCCCAGCATCCCTTGGGAGCATGGTATATAAGCAGGCCTCCCACGAGGTACCTGCACTCTGGAGTCGCAATAAAGGAGCCAAGATCACACTTGCTCATTGTACACATTGCTCAGTTTCTTTCTTGTGTATTATGAGCATAACAATTGGCGACGAGGTAACGAACAACCGCACGAAAATGCAAAGAACAGTTGGTATCCCGGAGAAGTTCTCAGAGGGGGACGATTGGGAGGCCTTCATGGAGAGACTTGACCAATACTTTGTGGCCAACGAGCTGGAAGGGAACGAAAACGCTGCCAAACGAAGGGCGATCCTCCTTACCGTCTGTGGGGCAACAACCTATGGCCTCATGAAGAATCTCCTAGCTCCGGCAAAACCAACAGAGAAATCCTATGAAGAATTGTGTACGCTGGTCCGGGAGCACCTAAATCCTGCATGCAACGGTTGCAGAACAATGGGACACCTGCAGCGAATGTGCAGGCGAGCTGCAAACCCTGCAAACCCTGCAAACCAACATGTTGCAGAGGAAAATTGATCCATTGGGGATCAGGCTGAATTGGAGACTCGTACCGAGGAGGTAGAAGTGTACGGGGTACACACATTCATAGAAACATAGAAAATAGGTGCATGAGTAGGCCATTCGGCCCTTCGAGCCTGCACCACCATTCAATAAGACCATGGCTGATCATTCACTTCAGTACCCCTTTCCTGCTTTCTCTCCATTCCCCTTGATCCCTTTAGCCGTAAGGGCCATATCTAACTCCCTCTTGAATATATCCAATGAACTGGCATTGGATCTCTTCAAGAGGGAGTTAGATATGGTGGACATTCACTACGAAATGTCCACCAATAATGTTGAAAGTTGAACTGAACGGAATTCCAGTATCTATGGAACTGGACACAGGTGCGAGTCAGTCCATAATGAGTAAAAAGGCCTTCGACTGGCTGTGGGGCAAAACGGCACACAGGCCCAAGCTCAGCCCCATTCACACCAAACTAAGGAACTAATCCCTGTAATTGGCAGTGCAGAAGTCAAAGTCTCCTATGACGGAGCAGTGTATGAACTCCCGCTGTGGATTGTGCCGGGGATGGCCCCACGTTGTTTGGCAGAAGCTGGCTGGGAAAAATCCGCTGGAACTGGGACATCCGAGCACTTTCGTCCATCGACGACGCCTCATGTGCCCAGGTTCTGAGCAAGTTCCCATCGTTGTTCGAGCCAGGCATTGGAAGTTTCTCGGGAGCGAAAGTGCAGATCCATTTGGTTCCCGGTGCACGACCCATCCACCACAAGGCACGAGCGGTACCGTACATGATGCGTGAGAAAGTGGAAATTGAGCTGGATAGGCTGCAGCGAGAAGGCATCATCGCGCCGGTGGAATTCAACAACTGGGCCAGTCTGATTGTCCCGGTACTTAAAGAGGACGGCATGATTAGAATTTGTGGAGATTATAAAGTAACGATTAACCGTTTTTCGCTGCAGGACCAGTACCCGCTACCCAAGGCAGATGACTATTTGCGACCCTGGCTGGAGGGAAGACATTCACCTAGCTGGACCTGACCTCGGCCTACATGACACAGGAGCTGGAGGAGTCCTCGAAAGGCCTCACCTGCATCAACATGCACAAGAGTCTGTTCATCTATAACAGGTGCCCATTTGGGATTCGGTCGGCTGTGGCAATCTTTCAACGGAACATGGAGAGCCTGCTAAAGTCAGTTCCTCACACCGTGGTTTTCCAGGGTGACATACTGGTTACAGGTCGGGACACCATTGAGCACTTGAAGAATCTGGAAGAGGTTCTTAGTCAGTTGGATCACGTGGGGCTCAGGTTGAAATGCTCGAAGTGTGTTTTCCTGGTGCAGGAGGTCGAGTTCTTGGGAAGAAGAATCACTGCAGATGGCATCAGACCCACCGACGCCAAGATGGAGGCCATCAAGAACGCGCCGAGACCACAGAACGTGACGGAGCTGCGGTCGTTCCTGGGATTCCTTAACTATTTTGGTAATTTCCTACCCGGGTTAAGCACCTTGCTAGAACCCCGACATGCGCTACTGCGCAAGGGAGACGACTGGGTATGGGGGAATTCACAAGAGGCTGCCTTTAAGAAAGCCAGAAATACGTTGTGTTCAAACAAACTGCTTGTCCTGTATAATCCTTGTAAAAGATTAGTGTTAGCTTGCGATGCGTCGTCATATGGGGTCGGGTGAGTGTTATAACAGGCTAACGAATCGGGAATCTTGCAACCGATCGTGTATGCATCCAGGAGTTTGTCCAAGGCCGAAAAGGCCTACAGCATGATTGAAAAAGAGGCTCTGGCGTGCGTTTACGGGGTAAAAAAAAGGACCAGTATTTATTTGGCCTCAAGTTTGAGTTTGAAACTGACCACAAGCCGCTCATATAGTTGTTCTCTGAGAGCAAAGGAATTAACACCAATGCCTCTGTCCACATCCAAAGATGGGCGCTCACGCTGTCGGCATATAACTATGTAATCCGCCATAGACCGGGCACAGAGAACGGCACAGATGCTCTCAGTAGGCTGCCATTGCCCACCACTGGGGTGGAAATGGCACAGCCAGTGGACTTGCTCATGGTCATGGAGGCATTCGAGAACGAAAAGTCCCCCGTTATGGCCCGCCAGATCAGGACCTGGACCAGCCAGGATCCTTTACCGTCCTTGGTAAAAAAAAACTGTGTCCTCCATGGGAGCTGGTCCAGTGTCCCAGTGGAGATGCAGGAGGCGATTAAGCCGTTCCACAGGCGCAAAGACGAAATGTCCCTCCAGGCGGACTGTCTATTGTGGGGCAATCGCATGGTCCTGCCCAAGAAAGGCAGAGATACGTTCATTTGTGAACTGCACAGCACCCACCCGGGCATTGTAATGATGAAAGCCATAGCCAGATCCCATGTGTGGCGGCCTGGCATCGAGTCAGATTTAGAGTCATGCGTGCGCCAGTGCAACCCTTGCTCTCAGCTGAGCAATGCACCCAGAGAGGCATCGCTAAGTTTGTGGTCATGGCCCTCCAAACCCTGGTCAAGGATCCACGAGGACTATGCGGGCCCATTTCTAGGCAAAATGTATTTTGGTTGTCGTTAACGCCTACTCAAAATGGATTGAATGTGCGATAATGTCTGTAAGCACATCCATGGCCACCATTGAAAGCCTATGAGCCATGTTTGCCACGCACAGCTTGCCTGATGTCCTAGTCAGCGACAATGGGCCGTGCTTCAACAGTGCTGAATTCAAGGAATTCATGACCCGCAATGGGATCAAACATGTCAAATCTGCCCCGTTCAAGCTCGCATCCAACGGCCATCACCATAGCCCAGGCTTTCATATCCACGAGCGACAACACGAAACAGATATCTTCACAGCATCGAAGCTCACCGGCAAGTACTGTCCATAAAATAATGCCTTCAGCAGGCAGAACTGTACATGGCAGGGCCTACACGACTGCAGAGGCCAGACCTAGGATGATTCAGAGGCCACCGAGGGGCATGAATGCGAATCCATTAACACCATGTTGGCGCTGTGGGGGCAGTCATAGAGCCCATCAATGTCGATTCAAGCACTATGTGTGCAAGGACTGTGGAACAATGGGGCACCTCCAGCGAATGTGCAAACGACCTCTGACTCACCAGGTGGCAGAGTCAGCAGAGGATGACCAATCTAGCGTGGATCACACTGAACGAGCAGGAGAGGCGACTCAACCTGAGGATGAAGAGGAAGTGTATGGGCTACACACCTTCACCACCAAAAGCCTTCCGATAATGTTAAAAGTTAAACTTAACGGCATTCTAGTCACCATGGAATTGGACACGGGGGCGAGTCAATCAATCATGAGCCAGAAGGCTTTTGAGAAACTGTGGGGCAACAAGGCACAGAGGCCAAAACTGAGCCCGATTCACACAATGCTGCGCACTTACACCAAAGAACTCATACTTGTTATCGGCAGTGCGGCAGTGAAAGTATCGTACGACGGAATGGTGCATGAATTACCACTATGGATTATACCAGGCGATGCCCAACGCTGTTCGGCAGAAGTTAGCTCGGAAAGATCCGATGGAACTGGGACGACATCAAAGCACTGTCTTTGGTGGGTGACATCTCGTGCACCCAGCTACTAAACAAATTCCTGGCATTATTTGAGCAAGGCATTTACAACTTCACAGGCACCAAGGTGCAGATTCATCTTGCAACTGGGGTGCAGTCCATTCACAAGGCCCGAGCAGTCCCATATATGATGCGAGAGAAAATCGAGATCGAGCTGGACAAACTTCAACGAGGGGGGATCACCAATCGAGTTGAACGAGTGGGCCAGTCCAATCCAGTCGGTGCTAAAGAGCAATGGGACGGTCAGAATCTGCGGGGACTACAAGGTAATGATCAACCGAGTCTCGTTACAGGACTAGTACCCACTACCCAAAGCGGAGGACCTATTCACAACGCTAGCAGGGGGAAAGTCTTGCATCAAGCTAGTTCTAACCTCTGCTTACATGACATAGAAGCTGGCTGAACCATCAAAGAAATTGACGTGCATCAACACGTACAAAGGACTGTTCGTGTACCACAGATGCCCCTTTGGGATTCGCTCTGCTGCGGCTATCTTCCAGAGGAACATGGGGAGTCTGCTGAAATCGGTTCCATGCACCATTGAGTTTCAAGATGACATCTTGATCACTGGCCGCAACACCACCAAACACTGCACAACCTGGAAGAGGTTCTAAATCGACTGGACATAGTGGGACTCAGGCTGAAACGCTCCAAGTGTGTTTTCCTGGTGCCAGAGGTCGCATTTCTGGGGAGAAAGATTGCGGCGGACGGCATCAGACCCACGGACTCCAAGACGGAGGTCATCAAGAATGCACCCAGACCACAGAATGTGACGGAGCTGCGTTCGATCCTGGGACTCCTCAACTATTTTGGTAACTTTCTACTGGGGTTGACCACTTTGCTGGAACCCTTGCATTTATTGCTACGCAAGGGTGACGACTGGGTTTGGGGTAAATCTCAAGAGACAGCCTTTAATAAGGCCAGAAACCTGCTATGCTCTAACAAGTTACTTGTATTGTATGACCCATGTAAACATTTATACTAGCTTGTGATGCGTCGTCGTACGGGATTGGTTGTGTGTTACAGCAAGCAAATGTGTCAGTCAAACTTGGAACCGGTTGCATATGCATCCAGAAGTTTATCCAAGGCTGAAAGAGCCTACAGTATGGTTGTGAAAGAAGCATTAGCATGTGTATACGGGGTTAAGAAAATGCACCAATACCTATTTGGTCTCCGGTTCGAGCTCGAAACCAACCACAAACCGTTTACTTCACTGCTCTCAGAAAGCAAAGGTATTAACACCAACGCTTCGTCCTGCATCCAAAGATGGACACTAATATTGTCGCATATGATTATGTAATCTGCCATAGACCAGGCACCAAGAAGTGTGCTGATGCCCTCAGTCGGCTACCGTTGCCCACCACCGGGGTGGAAATGACGCAACCCGCAGACTTGCTTCTGGTAATGGATGCTTTTGAGAGCGAGGGGTCACCCGTCATGGCTCGCCAGATCAGGACCTGGACTAGCCAAGAACCTGCGCTATTACTAGTAAAAAGCTGCATTCTTAATGGGAGCTGGTCGGCGGTCCCAGGGGAAATGCAAGATGAAATTAAGCTGTTCCACCAACGTAAGGATGAATTGTTCATCCTATCCGATTGTCTCCTCCTATCCGATTGTCTCCTATGGGGGAATCACGTGGTTTTGCCAAAAAAAGGCAGGGAAACGTTTATATATGACCTACACAGTATCCACCCAGGCATAGTCATAGTCATGATGAAGGCTATCGTCAGGTCGTACATTTGGTGGCCCAGTATTGACTCGGAATTGGAGTCATGCGTACCCAGGGAGACCCCACTGAGCCTGTGGTGATGGCCCTCCAAACCGTGGTCAGGGTCCACGTAGATTTTCCTGGCCCTGTTCGAGGAAAGATGTTTCTTGTAGCAGTGGATGCTTACTCTAAATGGATCGAATGTATAATAATGTAATTGTCATGTATCTTACATTATTATATATAACTGTATCCTAACATGCTATACATGACTGTAATAAGATATGACCTGTAACCACCAGCATACCTTACCACCAGGGCTGCACTTGCAAGAGACAGGTATATAAGGACAGGTCTCAGGCAAGTGCAGCATTCCAGAGCTGTGAAATAAAGGTGCAGGTCCAGAGTGACCTTGACTTCACTACATGCCTCGTGTGAATCTGTACTGAGGGGACAGGACTTTACAGTCATCATGTACGTCCACTGCCACCATTGAAAGCCTCAGGGCCATGTTCGCCACTCATGGTTTGCCTGATGTGCTTGTAAGTGACAATGGACCATGTTTCACCAGCTTGTAATTCAACGAGTTCATGACCCACAATGGTATTAAGCTTGTCAGGTCTGCCCCATTTAAGCCCATATCCAATGGTCAAGTGGAACGGGCAGTCCAAACCATCAAGCAGAGATGAAATGCGTAACGGACGGCTCCTTGCAGACCCGGTTATCTCGGGTCCTGCTCAGCTACCGGATGGGCCCCCCACTCGCTCACCGGGGTTCCCCCTGCAGAGTTGTTAATGAAGAGAGCACTCAAAACCAGGCTCTCCTTAGTCCACCCGGATCTCAATGATCACGTAGAAACCTGGCGGCACCGGCATAACTTGTACCACGATCGCGCGGCTGTATCACGTGACATTGCGGTTAATGACCCAGTGTTTGTTCTCAATTATGGTCATGGTCCCAAATGGATTCTGGCACTGTGTTAGCCAAGGAGGGGAATAGAGTGTTTGTTGTTAAACTGCTGAATGAGCAAACGTGCAAAAAGCACTTGTATCAGATCAAACTGCGATTCACTGACAACCAAGAACAGTTTGAAGAAGACTTTGCCATCTATGATTCACCAACACACACCCAACCAGCAATCGGCCTTGCTGTCAACCATGAGGATGAACCCACCACCGTGCCCGACAGTCCGATCAGACCAGCCACACCGCAGTGCAGCAATGATCCGACCGACTCACTCATACCAGGACTTCAACTCAGGCGATCGACCCGGGAACGCAGGGCGCCAGATCACCTTAACCTGTAAATAACTTGTACATAAGACTTTGGGGGGGAATGATGTTATGTATGCAAACTTCACCAATGTGCAACACTTGCCACTAGGGGGCATACCTGTGGGAGACCGAAGGGTTACCTGTGCACCCTGGAGCAAGCAGGTATAAAAGGCAATCCACCATGCTGCTGCCTGACTTTGGAGTTACATTAAAGAGACCAAGGTCACAATGGTTTGAGCTTACAACACAGTCTTGTGGAGTTATCCTGAACACAATAGACGATGAAGGAACGGCCGATATATTTCCAAGTCAGGATGGTGTGTGACTTGGAGGGGAACGTGGAGGTGATGGTGTTCCCATGTGCCTGCTGCCCTTGTCCTTCTAAGTGGCAAACGTCACGGGTTTGGGAGGTGCTGCCGAAGAAGCCTTGGCGAGTTGCTGCAGTGCATCTTGTAGATGGTACACACTGCAGCCAGGGGGCGCCGGTGGTGGAGGGAGTGAATGTTTAAGATGGTGGATGGGGTAGAATGAATAATAAAAAGAAGGTACATAAATGTGCCTTGTTTGGGGGGGTCCGAGTGTCTCAGCTTAATCACCCATCAACTTTCATTGCCCATTGGATGTGTTTATGCAACAAATGCAGGGATAGACAGATGTTAGAAATGGCTTTTGCCGTAGCCAAACACAGTAATCTACTTGTCAGCATGTGTCGACGCTGAAGCCAGATTCGCGAAGCTCCAGTGGCAGCACTCACGCCTCGAAGTCAGAAGGTTGCAGGTTTCAGGTCCCACTCAAGGGAGTGAAAACATAATGAAAGTGGATACTCCCCCAGTGCAGTACAGAGGGAGAGCCGCACTGTCGGAGGTGCGCCGCCTTTCGGGTAAGACATTAAACCGAGACCCTCGTCTGCCCGCTCAGGTGGACTGATGTTACAAAGACGAGGGACCACAGAGTTTGGGGCAAGAGATACAGGGCGGGGGGCGGGAGTGGGGGGGCGGGAGTGGGGGTGGGGGGTGGAGGAAGAACTTTTTACGCAGCAAGTGCTAATGACCATAAACTCGCTGTCGCCGATTGTGGTGGAAGTGGAGACAATCAATAATGTTATCAAAAGGAAGTTGGATCGGCACTTGAAGGAAATAAACTTGTAGGGCTAGAGGGATAGAGCATCATCATAGGCAGTCCCTCGGGATTGGGAAAGACTTGCTTCCACTCTTAGAATGAGTTCTTAGGTGGCTGAGCCACAGTCTCTGTCACAGGTGGGACAGACAGTGGTTGAAGGAAAGGGAGGGTGGGACTGGTTTGCCGCACGCTCTTTCCGCTGCCTGCGCTTGATTTCTGCATGCTCTCGGCAATGAGACTCGAGGTGCTCAGCGCCCTCCCGGATGCACTTCCTCCACTGAGGGCGGTCTTTGGCCAGGGACTCCCAGGTGTCGGTGGGGATGTTGCACTTGATCAGGGAGGCTTTGAGAGTGTCCTTGTTACGTTTCCTCTGCCCACCTTTGGTTCGTTTGCCGTGAAGGAGTTCCGAGTAGAGCATAGAGCAGGGAAATGGGAGTGACTGGATTGCTCTACAGAGAGCCGGCATGGACTCGATGGGCCAAATAAGAACATAAGAAATAGGAGCAGGAGTAGGCCATACGGCCCCTCGAGCCTGCTCCACCATTTAATACGATCATGGCGGATCTGATCATTGACTCAGGTCCACTTCCCTGCCCGCTCCCCATAACTCCTTATTCCCTTATCCGTTAAGAAACTGTCTATCTTTGTCTTAAATGTATTCAATGACTCAACTTCCACAGCTCTCTGAGGCAGAGAATTCCACAGATTTACAATCCTCGGAGAGAAGAAATTCCTCTTCATCGCAGTTTTAAATGGGCGGCCCCTTATTCTAAGATTATGCCCCCGAGTTCTAATCTCCCCTATCAGTGGAAACATCCTCTCTGCATCCACCTTGTCAAGCGCTCTCATAAATGGCCTCCTTCTGTGCCGTTATGATTCTATGACATAAAAGATCCCACGACCACTACTTCAAAGAAGAGCAGGGGAGTTATCCCCGGTGGCCTGGCCAATATTTATTCCTCAAACGACAGGAGATTATCTGGTCATTTATCACATTGATTACACTCCAAAAGTACATCATTGGCTGGAAAGCACTTTGGGAAGTCATGAGGTTGTGAAAGGCGCTATAGAAATGCAAGTTCTTTCTTTCTTGCTTTTACTTGGCGGTTGAACCTATATGGCCATGAACCCAGCCCTTGCACAGTTGGGTTTGTTCACAGTTGCACTATACAAGGTAATCCAATCTTTCGAGGACCACCTTCCCCTGGGTCAACAACCTTTCCTCACATACAACTGGAATAATTGAAGCATTGGCTGCTCAGTTTTAGCCCTTGTGTCATCCACTGGGTTTATCCCAAGTCCTCAAGCCAATGTACTTGAATCTGAAACAGTGCTGTTGTTTGTTCTTGCAGACATTGCATTTACGTGTGTCAGCTGTGCTCAGTAGGTAGCACTCTCGCCTCTGAATCAGAAGGTTGTGGGTTCAAATCCGACTCCAGGGACTTGAGCACAAAAATCTAAGCTGACACTCCCAATGCTAGTACTGAGGGAGCGCTGCACTGTCAGAGGTGCTGTCAGGTGAGACGTTAAACCGAGGTCCTGTCTGCTCTCTCAGGTGGACATAAAAGATCCTACGGCACTATGTTGGCCTTTATTGCAAGGGGGATAGAGTATAAAAGCAGAGAAGTCCTGCTACAACTGTACAGGGTATTGGTGAGGCCACACCTGGAGTACTGCATGCAGTTTTGGTCTCCGTACTTAAGGAAGGATATACTTGCATTGGAGGATGTTCAGAGAAGGTTCACGTGGTTCATTCTGGAGATGAGGGGGTTGACTTATGAAGATAGGTTGAGTAGGTTGGGCCTCTACTCATTGGAGTTCAGAAGAATGCAAGGTGATCTTATCGAAACATATAAGATAATGAGGGGGTTAGACAAGGTGGATGCAGAGAGGATATTTCCACTGATAGGGGAAACTAAAACTAGGGAACATAATTTCAGAAGAAGGGGCCACCCATTTAAAACTAAGCTGAGGAGAAATATCTTCTCTCAGAGGGTTGTAAATCTGTGGAATTCTCTGCCCCAGCGAACTGTGGAGGCTGGGACATTGAATATATTTAAGGCGGAGATAAACAGATTTTTGAGCGATAAGGGAGTAAAGGGTTATGGGGAGCGGGCGGGGAAGTGGAGCTGAGTCCATGATCAGATCAGCCATGATCTTATTGAATGGCGGAGCAGGCTCGAGGGGGCTGTATGGCCTACTCCTGCTCCTATTTCCTATTTCTTATGTTCTTACTATTTTGAAGAAGAGCAGGGGAGTTCTCCCCAGTGTCCTGAGCCAATATTTATCCCTCAGCCAACGTCACTAAAACAGACGATATGGTCATAATCACAGTGCTGGTTGTGGGAGCTTGCTGTGCGCAAATTCGGCTGTCGCGTTTCCTTCATTACAACAGTGACTGCACTTCAAAAAGTACTTTATTGGCTGTAAAGCGCTTTGAGAAATCCAGTGGTCGTCTTTCTTTATTCAGTGTCTTTCACAACCTCAGGCTGTTGCAGGATCAACAAGATCATCCATTGTGAGTGGTGGTTTGTGTTGGTCAGGATACCCCCTGCTGCTCTCCCCACATTACAACAGTGGCTACGCTTCAAAACAATTGTTCATTAACTGTAAAGTGCTTTGGGATGTTCTGAGGTCATGAAAAGCGCTATATAAATGCATGTTTTTCTTTTTTTTCCTTTTCAAAGCGTCCCGTGGCAGGCTCCAGATCCATTTGAGAGGGCAGACAGGGCTTCTTTTTAATGTCTCCTCTGAAATACATCCCCTCCAGCAGCACAGCACCTCACTGTGCTCACGTCGCTGGCATTGGGCCTACGTTATTACAATGACTAGAGCACGTCCGAGGTTGTGAAAGCTGCTGAAGAAATGCAAGTTCATTCTTCGATCTATCGCTCTACCCTTCTCCCCTCCTGTTCATGTAGAGGGAGAGAGAGGGAGTGGGAGAGGGGGAAGGGTAGAGAGAGAGAGGGAGGGAGGGGAGCGGTACGGATAGGGAGGGGTAGAGAGAGGGGAGGAGTAAAGACAAAGGGAGGGTGAGTGTCATGTATTCAACTGTCATTGTAACCCATGTATAAACTGACCTAAGTTGTACACCGTGAGAACACTGACCACTAGGTGGTGAACTTGTGGGAGACACTTCTAACCTGGACTTTCAGGTATAAAAGGGGAAGCTCCACCCACCTTCTGCACTTCAGAGCTGGCTAATAAAGGTTACTGGTCAAAGAGTGACCTTTTCTCAAGTATGGGCCTCATGTGCATTTGAGCACAGTGCGGTGCTGTGCTGCTGGAGGGGATGTATTTCAGAGGAGACATTAAAAGAAGCCCTGCCTGCCCTCTCAAGTGGATGTGGAGCCTGCCACGGGATGCTTTGAAAAGGAAAAAAAAGAAAAACATGCATTTATATTGCGCCTTTCATGACCTCAGAACATCCCAAAGCACTTTACAGTTAATGAACAATTGTTTTTGTCATGTATCTTACATTATTAGTACAGTAAGGACATATTATTTCACCTCCCCCCCACAGTCTTATTGGGATCACAAGTTAAGTCTCTCTGGTGGTTTACGCTCCCTTGTAGAGCGTCTGAGTTGGGGCTCCGGTTGTTGGGCGCTGGCCTGAGTGTCTGCTGTTTGTGGTGCCTCAGGCCTGTCCGGACTGCCCACAGTGACTGGGCTCTCCTCCACTTGGTTCCTGTGTTCGGTCACCTGTGGTGGAGTGAACTCTATATCGTGTTCTTCCTCTACTTCTTCGATGGGGTTGCTGAACCTCCTTTTTGTTTGATCCACATGTTTGCGGCAGATTTGTCCATTGGTAAGTTTAACTACCAGAATCCTATTCCCCTCTTGGCAACCACAGTGCCTGCGAGCCATTTGGCCCCTGCAGCGTAGTTGAGGACAAAGACAGGGTCATTGACATCAATACATCGCGCCCTCACATTCCTGTCATGGTAGTCACATTATGACTGGCGCCTGCTCTCAACAATTTCTTTCATGGTGGGATATATAAGGGATAACCTGGTTTTGAGCGTCCTTTTCATTAGCAGCTCTGCAGGTGGGACCCCTGTGAGCGAGTGTGGTCAGGATCTATTGGCCAACAGGAGGCGTGATAAGCGGCTTTGTAGGGAACCCCCTTGGATTCTGAGCATCCCCTGTTTGATTATCTGCACTGCTCGTTCTGCCTGGCCATTTGAGGCTGGCTTGAACGGTGCCGTTTTGACATGGTTGATACCATTTCCTGCCATGAAGTACTGGAATTCAATGCTCGTGAAGCACGGGCCATTGTCACTGACCAAGACATCGGGTAGACCATGGGCGGCGAACATTGCCCGTAGACTTTCTACCATGGCAGAGGATGTGCTTGAATTTAAAATGGCACACTCAATCCATTTGGATTAGGCGTCTACTACAACCAAAAACATTTTCCCCATGAAAGAACCTGCGTAGTCCACATGGATGCGTGACCATGGCTTGGCGGGCCAGGACCAGGGGCTAAGGGGTGTTTCCCTGGGCGCACTGCCCAGCTGGGCACACGTGTTGCACCTGCGAACACAAAGTTCCAGGTCTGCCTCTATCCCTGGCCACCAAACGTGTGACCTGGCAATTGCCTTCATCATGACAATGCCCGGGTGCCCATTGTGGAGTTCTCGGATGAACACCTCTCTGCCCATCTGGGGCATGACTACTCGGTTTCCCCATAGTAGGCAATCGGCCTGAATCGAGAGTTCATCCTTGCGCCTATGAAATGGTTTAAATTCCTCAGGGCATGCCCCGTACGTGGCTCCCCAGTCCCCATTCAGGACACATTTCTTGACTAAAGACAATAGCGGATCTCTATTTGTCCAGACTTTGATCTGACGGGCTGTCACGGGTGAGCCTTCACTTTCAAAAGCTTCAACAGCCATGCTCAGCAGCATGCTCGGTTATCCCCTCGGTGGTGGTTAGTGGGAGCCTGCTGAGTGCATCGGCGCAGTTTTCAGTGCCCGGTCTGTGCCAAATTGTGTAGTCATAGGCGGCTAACGTGAGTGCCCACCTCTGTATGCGGGCCGACGCATTTGCATTTATGGCCTTGTTGTTGGCCAAAAGGGACATTAGGGGTTTGTGATCTGTCTCCAGCTCAAATTTCCTGCCAAACAGGTACTGGTGCATTTGTTTTACTGCATATACACATGCAAGCGCTTCCTTTTCTACCATCCCATAGCCCCTTTCTGCCTGGGACAGACTTCTGGAGGCATAAGCTACCAGCTGTAACTGACCCTTGGCATTGACATGCTGCAACACACACCCGACCCAATAGGACGACGCATCGCACGTTAAAACAAGTTTCTTACATGGGTCATATAGCATTAACAGATTGTTGGAGCATAACAAATTGCGTGATCTATCAAAAGCCCTTTCCTGGCTGTTCCCCCAGATCCATTCACAACCTTTGCGTAGGAGCATGTGTAGCGGCTCTAACAGCGTGCTCAATTTGGGAAGAACATTACCAAAATAATTCAGGAGCCCCAAGAACGAACGCAACTCCGTAGATCGCTTCCATTTTGGATGCAGTAGGGTCTGATCCCGTCTGCTGCTACCCTCATCCCCAAGAATTCTACCTCTGGAGCTAGGAAGATGCATTTCGCTTTTTTCAGTCGCAGCCCTACCCGGTCCAGTCTGCGTAGCACCTCCTCCAGGTTGTGGCGGTGTTCTTCAGTATCGCAACCCGTGATGAGGATGTTGTCTTGAAAAACCACCGTCCTTGGAATCGACTTGAGGAGGCGTTCCATGTTTTATTGAAAGATCGTGGCGGCCGAGCAAATCCCGAACGGGCATCTGTTATACTCAAACAACCCCTTGTGTGTCGTGATGGTGGTCAGCTTCTTCGACTCACTCGCCAGCTCCTGGGTCATGTAAGCTGAGGTCAGGTCCAATTTTGAAAAAAGTTTGCCACCGGACAGCGTCGCAAAGAGGTCCTCCACTCTCAGTAGCGGGTACTGGTCTTGGAGTGACACCCGATTGATGGTGGCCTTGTAATCCTGACCGACCCATCCGCTTTGAGCACCGGCACAATCGGACTCGCCCAGTCACTGAATTCGACTGGCGAGATGATGCCTTCCCTCAGCAGGCGGTCTAATTCGCCTTCTATCTTTTCCCGCATCATGTATGGCACCGCTCTGGCCTTGTGGTGTACTGGCCTGTGAATAGGGTTTATGTGAATCATTACCTTGGCCCCTATGAAAGTGCCAATGCCGGGTTGAAATAGTGAGTCAAATTTGTCCAGGATCTGTGAGCATGATATTCGCTCCACAGAAGAAATTGCATTGACATCGCCCCATTTCCAGTTCATGACAGCAAGCCAACTCCTCCCCAGCAGTGCGGGACCGTCCCCCGGGACAATCCAGAGTGGCAACCTGTTCTCCGAATCTTTGTGGGTCACGACTACTATGGCGCTGCCTAGCACCGGAATGATCTCCTTTGTATATGTCCGTAGCTGTGCGTCAATCGGCAATAATTTTGGCCTCCTGGCCTTGGACGGCCACAACTTGTCGAACTGTTTCATACTCATCAGAGACTGGCTGGCCCCCGTGTCTAGCTCCATTGATACTGGGATGCCATTGAGGAGCACTTGCATCATTATCGGTGGCGTCCTGGTGTATGAACTGTATATGTGCTCCACATAAACTCACTGAACTTCAGCTTCCAGCGATTTCCCCCAGTATTCATTTGGCCTTGTAGGGCTTACATCGGGCCCGTCCTCCTCATACATCAACCTGGCTGCAGTCTTCCTGCACATACGCGCCAAGTGACCGCTGAAGTTGCAATTTCTGCAGGTGTATTGCTGATACCTGCAAGCTCTGGCTGGGTGTTTGCCTCCACACCTCCAACATGAGCCGTTGTAGGAAACAAAAGGTCCATTACCAGTCGATCGTCTCTGACTGTCTCTGTAACTGTCCTTAAGCGCTTGGGGCTTAAGGCCTTAAGTAATGGGGCCATCAACAGATGTTGATGGCCCCATTACTGGCCGCATTGTCCGTTGCGATGGCATGAATCGCTGTTCAGCTAGCCATTGTCTCTGTTGAATTCCCCCTTTGGGTTCAACTACATGCTCGGACATGACCGATCGCCCCTGTCTGCCTGGAGAACTGTGTGCCGCGTTAACAATGTTGACTCCCTGTCCATTTTCTGCATTTAAACCAAGATTTTTGTCAAACATCATTCTGGTCTCTTCCTCCCCTGAGATAAATGTGTGGGCCATCAAAGCCGCCATTTCCAGGGTCAAGTCTTTGGTCTCAATCAGTTTCCTGAAAACTCCAGCGTGCCCGATGCCCTCAATAAAAAAGTCTCGCAGCATCTCCGCTCTGCATGCATCTGTGAACTTACATAGGCTCGCCAATCGCCAGAGATCTGCCACGAAGTCTGGAACGCTTTGCCCTTCTCGCCGCCGGTGCGTGTAAAACCGGTGTCTCGCCATGTGCATGCTGCTCGCCGGTTTAAAGTGTTCCCCGATCAACTTACTGAGCTCTTCAAAAGTCTTGTCCGCTGGCTTCTCTGGCGCTAGAAGGTCCTTCATCAGGGAGTACGTCCTGAATCCACAAACCGTCAGATGAGCCCTGCGTTTGTCGGCCGAATCCTGTCCCAGCCATTCCTTAGTGACGGAACTTTGCTGTAGTCTTTGAATAAAATCGTCCCAATCCTCACCAACACAGTACCTCTCGTCTGTGCTGCTAGTGGCCATGCTCGCGTGGTTTTAATCCCAGTTTCTCGTCGCCAATAATATGTCCTTACTATACAGAACAAATGCACACGAGGCCCATACTTGAGAGAAGGTCACTCTGTGACCAGTAACCTTTATTAGGCAGCACTGAAGTGCAGAAGCTGGGTGGAGCTAACCCTTTTATACCTGAAAGTCCAGGTTAGAGGTGTCTCCCACAAGTTCACCACCTAGTGGTCAGGGTTCTCATAGTATAACTATAACTTAGGTCAGTTTATACATGGGTTACAATGACAGTTGAATACATGACAGTGAGGGGGAGAGAGAAGGAGAATAGAGAGAGGGAAGGGGAGAGGGAGGGGGTGGGGTAAAGAGAAAGAGAGGGGGAGGGAGAGAAGGAGGGTAGAGAGAGGGAAGGGGAGAGAGAGAAGAGCAGAGAGAGAGGGGTGAGGGTAGAAGGGGGTTAGAGGGAGGGGGAGGGGTGGAGAGGGAGGGGTAGAGAGAGGGGGACGGATAAAGAGAAAGGGAGGGGAGGGGGAGAGAGAAAGAGGACAGAGAGAGGGAAGGGGAGGGGGGAGAAGGGTAGAGAGAGAGAGAGAGAGAGGGGTGAGGGTAGAAGGAGGGGGAGGGGTCGTGAGGGAGGGGGCAGGTTGAAGTTGAGAACAAAGGGAGGGTGAGGGGAGAGAGAAGGGTAGAGAGAGAAAAGGGGAGAGGGAGAAGGGTAGAAAGAGAGAGGGAGAGGGAAGAGGGAGCGGAGGGGTAGAGAGGGAGAAAGAGGGAGAGGGAGAGGGCGGCAAAGGGGGAAAGGGGAGAGGGAAGAGGGGGAGGGGGGCATAGGAAGAGGGGGAGGCCATTCAGCCCCTCGAATCTGTCCACCATTCAATGGGATCATGGCTGATCGATGACTGAACTCCATATATCCGGCTTGGAACCACATCCCTTTATACCTTTGGTGAACACAAATCTACCAATCTCAGATTTAAAATTAATAATTGACCCAGCATCAATAGCCCTTTGTGGAAGAGAGTTCCAAACGGCTGCCACCCTCTGTGTGTAGAAGTGATTTCTAATTTCACTCCTGAAAGGCCTAGCTCTAATGTTTAGACTGTGTCCCCTAGTCCTGGAGTCCCCAACCAGTTTCTCTCTATCTACCCTATCTGTTCCCCTTAATATCTTCGATCAGACTCTAAACTCTAGGGAATACACTTCTCATTTGTGTAATCTCTTCTCGTAACTTAACCCTTGAAGTCCGGGTATCATTTTGGTAAACCCACGCTGCACTCCCTCCAAGGCCAATATATCCTTCCTACGATGTGGTGCCCAGAACTGCTCACAGTGCTCCAGGTGTGGGCTAACCAGGGCTTTGTACAGCTGCAGCATAACCTCTACCCCCTTGTATTCTAGTCCTCTGGATATAAAGGCCAGCATTCCATTCGTCTTTTTGATTATTTTCTGTACCTGTACATGACATTTTAATGATTGATGTACCTGAACCCCCAAATCTCTCTGGACCTCCACTGTTTTTAGCCTTTCATCATTCAGAAAGTACCCTGTTCTATCCTTTTTAGATCCAAAGTGGATGACCTCACATTTGCCTTGCCAGCGACACCCACATCTCGGTAAGAATAAAAGAAAAATTTGCCTACATTGAAATCCATTAGCCGCAGTTTTGCTCATTCACCTCATCTATCGATATCCCTGTGTAATTTTATTCTTCCATCTACACTACATACGCCTATCTGTGTGTCATCGGCAAATTTGGACTTTGTATGTCATCATCTACGTCGTTCATAAATACTGTCAATAATTGAGCCCCGACACTGATCCCTGGAGGACACCACTAGTCCACCTCCTGCCAATTAGAGTAACCTGCCCATTATCCCTACTGCCTGTCTCCTGCCACTTAGCCAACTTCGTAACCAGGTCAATAATTTGCCCTCAATTCTGTAGGTTACCTTCGTTAACAGTCTCTGATGAGGGATTTTATCAAATGCCATCTGGAAGTCCAAATAAATAACATCTGTAGACATTCCCCTGTCTATTACTTTAGTCACCTCCTCAAAAAATTCAGTCAGGTTTGTCAGGCATGACTTACCTTTCACAAAACCACACTGGCTCTCTCTGATCAACTGAGAATTTGCGAGGTGTTCAGTAACTCTATTCGTAACTGCAGACTCTATGTCCCGACAATAGATGTTAGGCTAACTGGTCTATGATTCCCTGGTTTCCCCCTCTCCCCATTCTTAGAGAGAGGGTAGAAATAAAGAGAGAGAGGAAGAGAATGGAGGAGAGGGAGAGGGAGAGAGAGAGAGAGAGACAGAGGAGGGTAGAGCGGCAAGGGAGAGAGAGGATTGAAGTAAAGAGAGAGAGAAAAAGAGAGGGGAGTAGAGGAAGAGGGAGAGAGAGACAGAAGAAGAGAGAGAGAGACAGAGGAGGGGTAGAGGGCAAGGGAGAGAGAGGATAGAAAAAAAGAGTGAGAAAGAGACTGGGGTAGAGAGAGAGAGATAGCAAGGGCGCAAAGCCTCAGTTTTACACTATAAATCTGGCAGTCTTTGGATCCAAGGGCTTTGGATTGTTATTGCTGGGGAAGAGAAGGCTCACGCAAGATATTATTCAAGAGTCTTATGTGACTAGCTGAACTGAACCTTGATATATTTGAGATTGCCAGATATCTCTCAACCAACAGCACTTTAAAAAAAAACAGATGATCCATTCCTTCTCACATTGGTGTTTGTGGGAGCTTGCTGTGCACAAGTTGGCTGCCGCGTTTGCTACATTACAGCAGTAACTACATATCAGAAAAGTATTTCATTGGCTTTAGGATGCCTGGAGCTTGTAAAAGGCACTGTAGAAATGTAAGTTTCATTTTTTAACTGGACATAGATTTCTCTGGCTGTCGCATCAGTTCTGACGATGCCACCTTCCACACTAGTGCTTCCGATATGACTTCCTTTTTCTTCAACTGAGGATTCCCCTCTACCGTGGCTGACATGGCCCTCGGCCGTGTCACACCTCTGCTCTCACCACTTTCCCTCCCTCCCAGAACCACGATAGGATTCCCCTTGTCCTCACCTTTCACCCCACCAGCCTCCACGTTTAATGGATCAGCCTCCTCCTCCACCTCCAGCATGATCCCACCACCAAACACATCTCCCCCTCCCCTTTCAGCATTCCAAAGGGACCGCTCCCTCCGTGACACCCTGGTCCAGTCCTCAATCACCCCCAGCACCCCCTCCCCTTCCCACGGCACCTTCCCGTGCAAGCTCGGGAAATGCAACATCTGCCCTTTTACCTCCTCCCTTCCCACCGTCCAGGGCCCCAAATACTCCTTCCAGGTGAAACAGCGATTTACTTGTACTTCTTGCAGTTTAGTATACTGTATTGGCTGCTGACGATGTGGTCTCCTCTACATTGGGTGACTGCTTTGCAGAACACCTCCGTCCAGTCCGCAAGCGTGACCCCAAGCTTTCGTTCACCTGGCACTTTAATGCTCTGCTCCACTCACACCCTCACCTCTCACACTGTTCCATCGAAGCTCAACGTAAGCGAGAACAGCACCTCATCTTTGGACAAAGCACTCAACATCGAGTCCAACAATTTCAGACCATAACCTCTGCCCCTATTTTTTCAGATAGCAGCTGTTGTTGATTCTGCTGTAGCAAACTATTGTTTCTTTACTTGGCCATCTCCTTTTTCTTTGTACAATCATACCCTTTGCTTTGTACAATCATACTCCTGTCTTCCACCCTATCTAGTGTCAGCTGTGGCTCAGTGGGCAGCATTCTCGCCTCAGAATCAGAAGGTTGTGGGTTCAAGTACTGCCTCAGGGACTTAAGCACAATAAAATCTAGGCTGACATTCCAGTGCAGTGCTGAGGGAGTGCTGCACTGTTGGGGGTGCATGTTTCAGTTGAGATGTTAAACTGAGGCCCCGTCTGTCCTCTCAGGTGGATGTAAAAGATCCCATGGCACTATTTCAAAGAAGAGCAGAGGAGTTATCCCTGGTGTCCTGGCCAATATTTATTCCTCAATCAACATAATAAAAAAACAGATGATCTGGTCATTATCACAGTGCTGTTTTGGGCTTGCTGTGTGCAAATTGGCTGCCACGTTTCCCACATTACAAAAGTACTTCATTGGCTGTAAAGCGCTTTGAGATGTCCGGTAGTCATGAAAGACGCTATATAAATCCAAGTCTTTCTATTGCAATCCCTGCCCTAGTGTTAGTTGTGGCTCAGTGGGTAGCACACTTACCTCTGAGTCAGAAGGTTGTCGGTTCAAATCCCACTCGAGGAACTTAAGCACAAAAACCTAGTCTGACACTCCACTACAGTGAGGTACTGTCTTTTGGATGGGACACTAAACCGAGGCCTCATCTGCCCTCTAAGCCTTTCTTCCTTGCCTAAAATCTGTTACTTTTCTAACTTTTTCCGGTTCTGACGAAAGGTCATCAACCTGAAACGTTAACTCTCTCTCTCTCTACAAATGCTGCCTGACCTGCTGAGCATTTCCAGCGTATTCTGTTTTTATTACAGATTTATAGTCCTGTACGGCTGCCACCCACTTTGGAAATTAGAATTCAGAAAAGTCCCGACTGCTAAATGTCATCCCGATACAGTAAGCAGCAAGCCATGTACTTGCCACGGCGAGGGTCACACTTGACCATCTGGTTGCCCGGCTCAAAGCAAGAGCTGGTGATGTTGGCCACTGACAGTTGCTCGTGGTAAGCCTTCTCAGCCGAGATGGCTGGAGCGTACGTCACCAGAGGGAAGTGGATGCGAGGATTAATTTGAAATTCTGTCAAGCCGACATTCAGAGCTTCGTCAAAGCAGAGAGATGCAGTGTGATTGAGAGACAATTTGGCCAATCAGCCTGTTCAGGTTGACCTAGCCTGGACTCTCAACGTCCAGATTCTTTTGGCAGATGTCATAGATGGCTTCGTTGTCCACCATGAAGGCACATAGAAACATAGAAAATAGGTGCCATTCGGCCCTTCAAGCCTACACCACCATTCAATATGATCACAGCTGATCATGCAACTTCAGTACCTCGTTCCTGCTTTCTCTCCATACCCCCTGATCCCTTTAGCCGTAAGGGTCACATCTAACTCCCTTCTGAATATATCTAACGAACTGGCCTCAACAACTTTCTGTGGTAGAGAATTCCACAGGTTCACAATTCTCTGAGTGAGGAAGTTTCTCCTCATCTCGGTCTTAAATGGTTACCCCTTACCCTTAAACTGTAACCCCTGATTCTGGACTTCCCCAAAATCAGGAACATTCTTCCTGCATCTAACCTGTCCAATCCCGTCAGAATTTTATATGTTTCTATGAGATCCCCTCTCATTCTTCTAAATTCAAGTGAATATAAGCCTAGTCGATCCAGTCTTTCTTCATATGTCAGTCCTGCCACCCGGGAATCAGTCTGGTGAACCTTCGCTGCACTCACTCAATAGCAAGAATGTCCTTCCTCAGATTAGGAGACCAAAACTGAACACAATATTCAAGGTGTGGCCACACCAAGGCTCTGTACAACTGCAGTAAGACCTCCCTGCTCCTATACTCAAATCCTCTCGCTATGAAGGCCAACATGCCACTTGCCTTCTTCACCATCTGCTGTATCTGCATGCCAACTTTCAATGACTGATGTACCATGACACCCAGGTCTCATTGTACCTCCTCTTTTCCTAATTTGTTACCATTCAGATAATATTCTGCCTTCCTGTTTTTGCCACCAAAGTGGATAACCTCACATTTATCTACATTATACTGCATCTGCCATGCATTTGCCCACTCACCTAACCTGTCCAAGTCACCCTGCAGCCTCTTAGCATCCTCCTTACAACTCACACTGCCACCCAACTTAGTGTCATCTGCAAACATGGAGATATTACATTCAATTCTTTTGTCTAAATCATTGATGTATATTGTAAATAGCTGGGGTCTCAGCACTGAACCTTGCAGTACCCCCTAGTCACTGCCTGCCATTCTGAAAAGGACCCGTTTATCCCGACTCTCTGCTTCCCCCAGTTCTGTATCCACGTCAATACATTACCCCCAGTAACATGTGCTTTAATTTTGCACACCAATCTCTTGTGTGGGCACAGTCTGTATGTTCCAGTGTGGTGTGAGTGGTCAGAATAGAATTGTAGGGTTCGACCACAGCTGTGGAGATCCTTGGAGCTGGGTAGATGGAGAACTCCAGCTTGGATTTCTTGCCGTAGTTAACGGAGAGACGTTCCATCAACAGGGAGGTGAAACCAGAACCGGTGCCACCACCAAAACTATGGAATATCAGGAATCCTTGCAGACCTGTGCAATGGTCACTCTGATAGACAAGGTGGATAGGGTGGTTAGGATGGCATATGGAATACTTGCCTTCCTTGGTGGAAGGGTCCATTACGAGGAGGCATAGTTTTAAAGGTGGTTGGTAGAAGATTTAGAGGGAATTTAAGGGGAAGTTTCTTCACACAGTGGGTTGTGGGAGTCTGGAACTCATTGCCTGGAAGGGTGGTGGATGCAGAAACCCTCACCACATTTAAAAGATGCTTGGATGGGCACTTGAAGAGCCGCAACCTGCAGGGATACGGACCAAGAGCTGGAAAGTGGGATTAGGCTGGATAACCTCTTGTTGGTTGGCGCAGATATGATGGGAAGTACTTCAGGGAATCTAATACGGCCAGAGTAATCTCCTGGAGTAGTTTTGATTGCCTGGATGGGTCAGAAAGGAATTTTACCAGATTTTCTTTTTCCCCAATTGGCCTGGGTTTTTATTTGTTGTTTTACCTCTCCCAGGAGATCACATTGATCCAGGTGGGGTGGAGTGCAAAATGTTGTGGGGGGCAGACTGTCCACCATTGTTCATTGTTTATAGGTTTATATGTAAACTTCAGGGCTGCTGACCGAGGGCCGTGTGGCTCTTTGTCAGCCGGCGCGGACATGATGGACCGAAATGGCCTCCTTCTGCGCTGTAAATTTCTATGTTTCTATTAGCCGAGACATATAATACAAGAGCAGGGAGGTTATATTTGAACTGTATAAAACACTAGTTAGACCACAGCTAGAGTACTGCATGTAGTTCTGGTCACCACATTACAGGAAAGCTATGATCGGACTAGAGAGGGTAGAGAAGATTTGCGAGGATGATGCCTGGACTGGAGAATTTTAGCTATGAGGAAAGATTGGAGATGCTGGGTTTGTTTCCTTTGGAACTGAGGAGGCTGAGGGGAGACCTGATTGAGGTGTATAAAATTATGAGGGTCCTAGATCGAGTGGACAGGAAGGACCTATTTCCCTTAGCAGTGGGATCAACAACCAGGGGGCATAGATTTAAAGTATGTAAAAGGTTTAGAGGGGATTTGAGGGGAAATTTCTTCACCGAGAGTGGTGGGGGTCTGGAACTCACTGCCTGAAACCCTCACCACATTTAAAAAGTACTTGGATGTGCACTTGAAGTGCCGTAACTTACAGGGCTACGGACCGAGAGCTGGAAAGTGGGATTAGGCTGAATAGCTCTTTGTCGGCCGGGGCGGACACGATGGGCCAAAATGGCCTCCTTCTGCGCTGTAAATTTCTATGATTCTATGAGGGGCGTGAGGAAGAAACAAAAGGCAGCAAGGTATTATCAACATTGAGTTATATCCCATTATGAATCATTGAATCAAAAATCATGTAGTACAGAAGGAGGCCATTCGGCCCATCGTGCCTGTGCAGATTCTTTGAAAGAGCGATCCAATTAGTCCCACTCCCCTGCCCTCTCCATTGACCAATTTATCCAATTCTCTATTGAAAGTGACTATTGAATCTGCTTCCACCAGCCTTTCAAGCAGCGCCTTGCAGATCACAACAACTCGCTGCGTTAAAAAAGAAATTCTCCTCAGTCGACCCCCCCCCCCACCCCCGCCTTTTTTGCCAATTTAAAATCTGTCCTTTGGTTACTGACCCTCCTGCCAGCAGAAACAGTTTCTCCCTGTCTATTCTTGGCAATTCTGAGGAATTTTGAACACTTCTAATAAATCTTCCCTTAACCTTCTCTGTTCCAAGGAGAATTCCAGCTTTCTCGCCTCTCCACATAACTGAACCACCTTACCCCCTCGTAAACCTCCTCCGCACCCTCCCCAAGGACTTAATATCCTTCCTGCAATGCGGTGCCCAGAATTGAACACAATACTCCAGCTGAGGTCTAACCAGTGTTTTATTAAGATTTAGCCTAGCTTCCTTGCTTATTTTTTACTCTACGCTTCTATTTAAATTTTGGACTCTGTATTTAAGGGAGGATATACTTGCATTGGAGGCTGTTCAAGAGAAGGTTCACTGGTTGATTCCAGAGATGAGGGGATTGACTTATGAAGATAGGTTGAGTAGGTTAGGCCTATACATATTGTAGTTCAGAATAAGAGGTGACCTTCATCCCTTGCACATGATGGCCAGACTACAGAAACATTTTGCCTTCTGTATAAAAGGCCCCAAGACCAACATCGCAGGCCATTGGATTCTGATTGGTACAACTGCTTAAAAAAGGCACATCTGTTCAAACTCTCCTCCCCTTGCCCCCCCCCCCCCGCTTAAAAGTCCTTCTCGGCCTGTCTGCAGCCATTGACACGGTTGACCACTCTATCCGTCTCCGACGCCTCTCCACCGTTGTCCAGCTGGGTGGGACTGCACTCACCTGGTTTCATTCTTATCTATGTAATCGAAGCCAGAGAACCACCTGCAATGGTTTCTATTCCCACCCCCACATAGTTACCTCTGGTGTCCCCCAAGGATCTATCCTTGGCCCCCTCCTAGTTCTCATCTACATGTTGCCCCTTGGCGACATCATCCGGAAACACAGGGTCAGTTCCCACATGTACGCTGATGGCACCCAGCTCTACCTCACCACCACTTCTCTCGACCCCTCCACGGTCTCTAAATTGTCGGACAAGATCAATTTTCTCCAATTGAATATTGGTAAGACCGAAGCCATTGTTTTCGGTCCCCGCCACAAACTCCGTTCCCGAGCCATTGACTCCATCCCTCTCCCCAACATCTGCCTGAGGCTGAATCAGACTGTTCGCAACCTTGATGTCATATTTGACCATGAAATGAGCTTCTGGCCACATAACCGCCACATAACTAAAACCGCCTATTTCCACCTCTGTAACATCGCCCATCTCCGCCCCTGCCTCAGCTCATCTGCTGCTGTAGCCCTCATCCATGCCTTTGTTATCTCTAGACTTGACTATTCCATCGCACTCCTGGCTGGCCTCCCACATTCTACCCAACGTAAACTAGAGGTGATCTAAACCGTGACTGCCCATGTCCTAACTCGCACCAAGTCTCACACACCCATCACCCCTGTGCTCGCTGACCCTACATTGGCTCCTGGTTAAGCAACGCCTCGATTTTAAAATTCTCATCCTTGTTTACAAATCCCTCCATGGCTTCACTCCTCCCTATCTCTGTAATCTCCTCCAGCCCTACAACCCTCCGAGATATCGGCATTCCTCTAATTCTGCCCTCTTGAGCATCCCTGATAATCGCTCAACCATCGGTGGTCATGCCTTCCATTGCCTCAGCCCAAAGCTCTGGAACTCCCTCCTTAAATCTCTCTGTCTCTTTATCCTCCTTCAAGATGCTCCTTAAAACCTACCCCTTTGATCAAGCTTTTAGTCACCTGCGCTAATTTCTCCTTCTGTGGCTCGGTGTCAAATCTTTTGTCTCATAATACTCCTGTGAAGCGCCTTGTGAAGTTTCACTACATTGAAGGCGCTATATAAATGCAAGTTGTTCTTGCTGTAGTTGTTATGTCTTTAGATGCTCTGATAATGACTCTACGAGGCAAAGTATTGTACTTGAACTGTAGTGACCTTAGTCCATTTAATATAACTCCAGAATGAAGATGCCACACGATGGACTCCCTTTTATACCTGGGTACCTGTGGTGTACAGGTGACCCCTGGGCCTCCACTAGTTGCACCCTCTTCTGGTGCCAGCATAGTGTGTACCGTGTGAACCTTGTTGAGGTACCTTCGATAAACAAGTCTCCATCTTATGCAACTATACAGTGACTACACAGAGAGTATATCTATAGTATACATATATAACAGTAATAAAGGCCTCCAAGTGGGGCCCAGAGCGGACTCCAGGGAGTTAGGAATGCCAAAGACCTGACAAGGAAGGTAATCTTAATTTCTGAACTCATTCAACCTTCCTTCCCATACTGTAGGAGTTGTACCAAAGTCGGATTGGTTTAAAAGGGGAAGGCCTTAGCTGAATCATAGAGCAAAGGAGGAGGCCATTCGGCCCATCGTGCTTGTGCTATCTCTATGAAAGAGCTATCCATTTAGTCCCTCTCTCTCCCTCCCCGCCCCCACTCATTCCCCATAGCCTTGCAAATTCCCCCTCCCCCAATTATTTATCCATTCCCTTTCGAAAGTTACTATTACTTGTTAAAGCCACTTCCCTGCTTGGTGAAGTGTCTTCTTTCCATAGCAATTGAAGTGTCACGAATCTCAGGCATTACTGCTCTTATAGAAGAGGCTGCACAAGGTCACCACGTGTCAAGAGACTTAATTGGACAACTTTTTGCAGATTCGTTTTGAGAAAAAAAACTTAGTGTCTTAGAATCCAAGGAGATGTCATTGGATCTGCTGTTAAACTCATCCAAGGAATTAAAAAGTGGGGGGTGGGAAATTGCCCTATAATTAAGTACTTGAGCAATAGGTACTTGGAATTCTCTCCCTAAACCTAACTGTCTCTCCTCCTTTAAGATGCTCCTTAAAATCTACCTCGTCACCCATCCCAATAAATATGGACTGGAGGGTAGCTAATGTAATACCACTTTTTAAGAAAGGAGGGAGAGAGAAAACGGGTAATTATAGACTGGTTAGCCTGACATCAGTAGTGGGAAAAATGTTGGAATCAATAATTAAAGATGAAATAGCAGCGCATTTGGAAAGCAGTGACAGGATCGGTCCAAGTCAGCATGGATTTATGAAAGTGAAATCATGCTTGACAAATCTTCCAGAATTTTTGGGGGATGTAACTAATAGAGTGGGACAAGGGAGAACCAGTAGATGTGGTGTATTTGGACTTTTAAAAGGCTTCTGACAAGGTCCCACACAAGAGATTGGTGTGCAAAATCAAAGCACATGGTATTGGGGGTAATGTACTGACATGGATAGAGAACTGGTTGGCAGACAGGAAGCAGAGAGTCGGGATAACCGGGTCCTTTTCAGAATGGCAGGCAGTAACTAGTGGGGTGCTGCAGGCCTCAGTGCTGGGACCCCAGCTCTTTACAATATACATTAATGATTTAGATGATGGAATTGAATGTAATATCTCCAAGTTTGCAGATGACATTAAGCTGGGTGGCGGTGTGAGCTGTGAGGAGGAAGCTAAGAGGCTGCAGGGTGACTTGGACAGGTTAGGTGAGTGGGCAAACGCATGGCAGATGCAGTATAATGTGGATAAATATGAGGTTATCCACTTTGGTGGCAAAAACACGAAGGCAGAATGTTGGCAGAATGTTATCTGAATGGCAGCAGATTAGGAAAAGGGGAGGTGCAACGAAACCTGAGTGTCATGGTTCATCAGTCATTGAAAGTTGGCATGCAGGTACATCAGGCGGCGAAGAAGGCAAATGGTATGTTGGCCTTCATAGCTAGGGGATTTGACTATAGGAGCAGGGAGGTCTTACTGCAGTTATATAGGGCCTTGGTGAGGCCTCACCTGGAATATTGTGTTCAATTTTGGTCTCCCAATCTGAGAAAGGACATTCTTGCTATTGAGGGAGTGCAGCGAAGGTTCACCAGACTGATTCCCGGGATGGCAGGACTGACATATGAGGAGAGACTGGATCGACTGGGCCTGTATTCACTGAAGTTTAGAAGAATGAGAGGGGATCTCATAGAAACATATAAAATTCTGACGGGACTGGACAGGTTAGATGCGGAAAGAATGTTCCCTATGTTGGGGAAGTCCAGAACCAGGGGACATAGTCTAAGGATAAGGGGTAAACCATTTAGGACTGAGATGAGGAAAAACTTCTTCGCTCAGAGAGTTGCCAACCTGTGGAATTCCCTGCCGCAGAGAGTTGTTGATGCTAGTTCATTGGATATATTCAAGAGAGTGTTAGATATGGCCCTTTTGGCTAAAGGGATCAAGGGGTATGGAGAGAAAGCAGGAAAGGGGTACTGAGGTGAATGATCAGCCATGATCTTATTGAATGGTGGTGCAGGCTCGAAGGACCGAATGGCCTACTCCTGCACCTATTTTCTATGTTTCTATACCTCCTTATGTGGCTCAGTGTCAAATTCTATCCGATTACATTCCTGCGAAGCTCCAGGGGACGTTAGACTATGTTAAAGGCATTAATAAATACAGGCACTAATATTCTCAAGGTGACACTGGGAGCTTTGCAAACGTGCAGGGTGGGAAGAGAAAAGAGAGAAAAAGAAATTAAAATCCCCACAATATAGGATTTAGCCCTAGAGTTACATTATGAACAACCGACAGGAAAAGGCCCTTAAATAAAACCTTCACTTGATTTAGTTAACATTCACCTGGTCTGAAGAATCAAGGTATGGTAGCATAGTGGTTATGTTACTGGACTAAGATTCCAGAGGCCTGGAGTAATAATCCAGAGACATGAGTTCAAATCCTGCTATGGCAGCTGGGGAATTTAAATTCAGTTAATTAAATAAATCTGGATTCTAGAAATTTTTTTTAAAAAGCTAATATTAGTGATGGTGACCATGAAACTACTGGATTGTCAGGAAAAACGCAACTGGTTCACCAATGTACTTTAGGGAAGGAAATCTGCCACCCTTACCCGGTCTGGCCTATATGTGACTCCAGACCCACAGCAATGTGATTGACTCTTAACTGCCCTCTGAAATGGCCCAGCGAGACACTCATTTGTACCAAACCGCTGCAACATCGTCAGCATGTGGGAGCACCTGCACCACACGGACTGCAGCGATTCAAGAAGGCGGCTCACCACCACCTTCTCAAGGGCAATTAGGGATGGGCAATAAATGCCGGCCTTGCCAGTGACGCCTACAACTCATGAATGAATTAAAAAGAAAGGGCGATGCACAATAGCCTTCATCTAAATCTATCCACATAACCCTCTATTCCCTTCTCCCTCATATGCTTATCTAGCCCCTTAAATGCATCTCTATTATTCGCTTCAACCACTCCCTGTGGTAGCGAGTTCCACATTCTCACCACTCTCTGGGCAAAGAAGTTTCTTCTGAATTCCCGAGTGGATTTCTTGGTGACTATCTTATATTGATGGCCTCTAGTTATGCTCCACCCCACAAGTGGAAACACTCTCTCTGTCATAATTTAAAAGACTTCTATTAGGTCACACATCTGTCTTCTTTTTTCAAGAGAACAGAGACCCAGCCTGTTTATCCTTTCCTGATAGATATACCATCGCCTTTCTGGTATCATCCTTGTAAATCTTCTCCGCACCTTCTCCAGTGCCTCTATATCCTTTTTATAATGTGGGGACCAGAACTGTACCAGATCTTTGTAATAAGGATCACTTTGCATTTTCAACATAAAAAAGAGACTTTCATTTTTATAGCCCCTTTCACAACAAATGAACTAGTCATTCATCCAATTGCTGTTTGGGCAATCCTGCTGTGCGCAAATTGGCTGCCGCATTTCCTCTGCCCACCTGGGGCTCGCTTGCCATGTCGAAGCTCCGAGTAGAGCGCTTGTTTTGGGAGTCTAGTATGGGGCATGCGGACGATGTGGCCCGTCCATCAGAGCTGATCCAGCGTGGTCAGTGCTTCTGATATGTCCTTACTATACAGTATAAATGCACACGAGGCCCATACTTGAGAGAAGGTCACTCTGTGACAAGTTACCTTTATTACCGAGACCTCAAGTGATGAAGGTGGGTGGAGCTTCACCTTTTAGAAAGTCCAGGTTAGGAGTGTCTCCCACAAGTTCACCCCCTTGTGGTCAATGTTCTCAAGGTGTACAACTTAGGTCAGCTTATACATGGGTTACAATGACAGTTGAATACATGACATCACCTCCACCCCAAAATCTTATTGGGATCACAGGTTAAGTCTCTCTGGTGGTTTACGCTCCCTTGTAGAGCACCTGAGTTGGGGCTCCGGTTGTTGGGTGCTGGCCTGAGTGTCTGCTGTTTGTGGTGCCTCAGGCCTGTCCGGACTGCCCACAGTGACTGGGCTCTCCTCCACTCGGTTCCGGTGTTCGGTCACCTGTGGTGGAGTAAACTCTACGTCGTGTTCTTCCTCTGCTTCTTCTATGGGATTGCTGAACCTCCTTTTTGTTTGATCCACGTGTTTGCGGCAGATTTGTCCATTGGTAAGTTTAACGACCAAAACCCTTTTCCCCTCTTTGGCAATCACAGTGCCTGCGAGCCATTTGGCCCCTGCAGCGTAATTAAGGACAAAAACAGGGTAATTGACATCACTACATCGCGCCCTCGCATTCCTGTCATAGTAGTCACATTGTGACTGACGCCTGCTCTCAACAATTTCTTTCATAGTAGGGTGTATAAGGGATAACCTGGTTTTGAGCGTCCTTTTCATTAGCAGCTCTGCGGGTGGAACCCCTGTGAGCAAGTGTGGTCGGGGTCTATTGGCCAACAGGAGGCATGATAAGTGGCTTTGTAGGGAACCCCCTTGGATTCTGAGCATTCCCTGTTTGATTATCTGCACTGCTCGTTCCGCCTGGCCGTTTGAGGCCGGCTTGAACGGTGCCGTTCTGACATGGTTGATTCCATTGCCTGCCATGAAGTCCTGGAATTCAGTGCTTGTGAAGCACAGGCCATTGTCGCTGACCAAGACATCGGGTAGACCATGGGCGGCGAACATTGCCCATAGACTTTCTATCATGGCAGAGGATGTGCTTGAATTTAAAATGGCACATTCAATCCATTTGGAGTAGGCGTCTACTACAACCAAAAACATTTTTCCCATGAAACGACCTGCGTAGTCCACACGGATGCGTGACCATGGCTTGGCGGGCCAGGGGCTAAGGGGGTCTTTCCTGGGTGCGTTGCCCAGCTGAGCACACGTGTTGCACCTGCGAACACAAAGTTCCAGGTCTGCATCTGTCCCTGGCCACCAAACGTGTGACCTGGCAATTGCCTTCATCATGACAATACCCGGGTGCTCATTGTGAAGTTCTCTAATAAACACCTCTCTGCCCCTCTGGGGCATGACTACTCGGTTTCCCCACAGTAGGCAATCGGCCTAAATCTCGAGTTCATCCTTGCGCCTATGAAACGGTTTAAACTCCTCAGGGCATGCCCCGTACGTGGCTGCCCAGTCCCCATTCAGGACACATTTCCTATGTAAAGACAGTAGCGGGTCTTTATTTGTACAGACTTTAACTGATGGGCTGTCACAGGTGAGCCTTCGCTTTCGAAAGCTTCAACAGCCATGACCATCTCAGCAGCATGCTCAGCTGCCCCCTCAGTGGTGGCTAGTGGGAGCCTGCTGAGTGCATCGGCACAGTTTTCAGTGCCCGGTCTGTGCCCAATTGTGTAGTCATAGGCGGCTAACATAAATGCCCACCTCCGTATGCGGGCCGATGCATTCGCATTTATGGCCTTGTTGTCGGCCAAAAGGGACATTAGGGGTTTGTGATCTGTCTCCAGCTCAAATTTCCTGCCAAACAGGTACTGGTGCATTTTTTTTACTGCATATACACATGCTAGCGCTTCCTTTTCAACCATCCCATAGCCTCTTTCTGCCTGGGACAGACTTCTGGAGGCATAAGCTACCGGCTGTAACTGACCCTTGGCATTGACATGCTGCAACACATACTCGACCCCATAGGACGACGCATTGCACGTTAGAACAAGTTTCTTACACGGGTCATATAACGTTAACAGTTTGTTGGAGCATAACAAGCTGCGTGCTCTATCAAAAACCCTTTCCTGGCTGTCCCCCCAGACCGAATCACGACCTTGGTGTAGGAGCACGTGTAGCGGCTCTAACAGCCTGCTCAATTTGGGAAGAAAGTTACTAAAATAGTTCAGGAGCCCCAGGAACGAACGCAGCTCTGTCGTGTTACGGGGTCTGGGTGCTCTCTGGATCGCTTCCGTTTTGGACGCAGTGGGGCTGATCCCGTCTGCTGCTACCCTCATCCCCAGGAATTCTACCTCTGGAGCTAAGAAGACGCACTTCGCCTTTTTCAGTCACAGACCTACCCGGTCCAGTCTGTGTAGCACCTCCTCCAGGTTTTGGAGGTGTTCTTCAGTATCGTAACCCGTGATGAGGATGTCTTCTTGAAAAACCAACGTCCTTGGAATCGACTTGAGGAGGCTTTCCATATTTCGCTGAAAGATCGCGGCGGCCGAACGAATCCCAAACGGACATCTGTTATACTCAAACAACCCCTTGTGTGTCGTAATGGTGGTCAGCTTCTTCGACTCACTCCCAGCTCCTGGGTCATGTAAGCTGAGGTCAGGTCCAATTTTGAAAAAAGTTTGCCACCGAATAGCGTCACAAAGAGCTCCTCCGCTCTCAGTAGCGGGTACTGGTCTTGGAGTGACACCCGATTGATGGTGGCCTTGTAATCGCCACATATCCTGACCGATCCATCCGCCTTGAGCACCGGCACAATCGGGCTCGCCCAGTCACTGAATTCGACTGGCGAGATGATGCCTTCCCTCAGCAGGCTGTCCAATTCGCCTTCTATCTTTTCCCGCATCACGTACGGCACCGCTCTGGCCTTGTGGTGTACTGGCCTGGCGTCCGGGTTTATGTGAATCACCACCTTGGCCCCCATGAAAGTGCCAATGCCGGGTTGAAATAATGAGTCAAATTTGTCCAGGATCTGTGAGCATGATACTCGCTCCACAGAGAAAATTGCATTGACATCGCCCCAATTCCAGTTCATGATAACAAGCCAACTTGTAGGTATTAGGCACCCTAGGGCAACGGCACCTGTAGGATAAGGTTAGAAATACACCTGTAGTATAAGGTTAGAACTAAATATGTAACTTGTACCATAAAATGGCTACCAGTGAAGCCTCAAGGGATTTCTGTTAGCTGAAATTAGACCGCATTCTTGGAGACTGATACTTGTTGTTTCCCACACACAGGACTAGAAGCAAACTCTGCAGGTGTCTCTAAATCAGCCAGGCCTCAGGACTAAATGTTCTGTTGAAAGTAAGGACAATACGACTCTGTAGCAGGATTGAGATAAGGAGGCTACCCAAACACAGCATCCAAGGACAGTAAGATAAGGGAGGCCCAGGCCATGTTACAAGACACATGAGTCATTCCTAGCAACACACCCCTTAGCAACACATCTCTTGGCAACACATGAGCCACTTTACATTTAGAGACTAACTCTATCTATTGGTCTAATGTAACTGTAGTAAACTGTTGTATGTAACTGTAGTAAACTGTTGTAAAACATATAAAGATCCACGAAACCCTTTGTTCTGCGGAGAGAAGCCTGGATCCAGTCCTGAGGCTTCCTCCCCGCTGGCATTAATAAAGGCGTTGGAACCGACTCTGAGTGTTGAGTGATTCTTCTGATAAACACTAACACTAACATCCTGTGAGCGTGATACTCGCTCCACAGAGGAAATTGCATTGACATCGCCCCATTTCCAGTTCATGACAGCAAGCCAACTCCTCCCCAGTAGTGCGGGACCATCCCCCAGGACAACCCAGAGTGGCAACCTGTTCTCCGAATCTTTGTGGGTCACGACTACTGTGGCGCTGCCTAGCACCGGAATGATCTGCTTTGTATATGTCCGTAGCTGTGTGTCAATCGGCAATAATTTTGGCCTCCTGGCCTTGGACACCCACAACCTTTCGAACTGTTTGATACCCATCAGGGACTGGCTGGTTCCCGTGTCCAGCTCCATTGATACTGGGATGCCATTGAGGAGCACTTTCATCATTATCGGCGGCGTCCTGGCGTGTGAACTGTATACGTGCTCCACATGAACTCGCTGAACTTCAGCTTCCAGCGATTTCCCCCCGCGTTCATTTCTGCAATTTCTGCAGGTATTTTGCTCATCTCTGCAAACTCCGGCTGAGTGTGTGCCTTCGCGCCTCCAACATGAGCTGCTGTTTGAAACAAAAGGTCCCTTGCCAGTCGATCGTCCCTGACTGCCCCTGTTATTGTCCTTGAGTGCACCATTAACAGATATTGATGGCCCCATTACTGGCCGCATTGTCCCTTGCAATGGTGTGAATTGCCGTTCAGCTTCCCATTGTCTCTGTCAAACTCCCCCTCTGGGTTCAACTACATGTTGGGGCATGCCCGATTGCCCTTGTCTGCCTGGAGATCTGTGTGCTGCTTTAACAATGTTGAATCTCTGTCCCAACCATTCCTTAACACAGTATCTCTCGTCTGTTCTGCTCGTGGCCATGGTTTAAATCCCAGTTTCTCGTCGCCATTGATACGTCCTTACTATACAGTATAAATGCACACGAGGCCCATGCTTGAGAGAAGGTCAGTCTGTGACCTGTCCTTTATTCCATAGCACTCAAGTGATGGAAGTGGGTGGAGCTTCCCCTTTTATACCTGAAGGTCCAGGTTAGGAGTGTCTCCCACAAGTTCACCACCTAGTGGTCATTGTTCTTACAGTGTACAACTTAGGTCAGATTGTACATGGGTTACAATGCTGGTTGAATACATGACAATTTCTACCTCCAACATTTCAATCACTCGTACTTCAGACAGCTCACAAATCTGTGTTCTGAAGACTGCCTTACTGCCGAGTATATGGCCCAGGCACATCCTAGGGGGATTCAAAGAGCTAGATTTTTTATTTTGAATAGTATTTTAAATGCAAGAGTAGCAGAGGACACACAGCATGAGATGAGACTGCCTCCATCATAGTTCAGGGATAAATCACAGGATGATAGACAGTATTCATTGAGCAAAATACAAATGCTTTTCTTATATGCAACATTTAGCTCAGTAACATTGCAGTGTCTGCTCACAACTCATTTCCCTCAGTAAACTTATTCAACTTAAAATTTGCATCCAGCCGAGTCCCAGGACACAGCGCAAGTCAGCGAGAACAAGCGACTGAAAGAAAGAACTTGCATTTCTATAGCACCTTTCAAGGCCTCGGGATGTCCCAAAGCGCTTCACAGCCAAAGAAGTACTTTTTATTTTAAAGTGTAGTCACGGTTGTTGTTATATATATAAACCTGTAAACACCTTGGGAGTCCCAAGGGATCTTAAGGAGGCTGGAGAGGCACTCTGTTAATAAATGACTACGGTCACACTTTACTTTGAACTCACAGTATCTGGTCAGACTCTTTATTCATGCTTAACAGTTGTAATGTGGGAAACACGGCAGCCAATATGCGCACAGCAAGCTCCCACAAACAGCAATGAGATAATGATCAGGACACCGGTTATAACTCCCCTGCTCTTCAAAGCAGTGGCATGGAAAATTTTACGTTCACCCAAGGGGGCAGATGGGACCTTGGTTTAACATCTCATCCGAATGACAGCATCTCTGACAGCGCGCCATTGTGAATGTAGAATCTTGCGGCGACATCGTTGGTGGTATTTCTCCAGTGACTTGATGTGTCGACTGTACATAGTCCATGTCTCTGAGCCATACAGGAGGGAGGTATTACTACAGCCTGTAGACCATGAGGTTGGTGGTAGATTTGAGGGCCTGATCTTCGAAACTCTTTGCCGAAGGCTGCACTGGCGCACTGGAGACAGTGTTGAATCTCCTCATCAATGTCTGCTTTTGTTGATAAGAGGCTCCCGAGGTATGGGAAGTGGTCCACATCATCCAGGGTCATGCCATGGATCTTGATGACTGGAGGGGCAGTGCTGTGCGGCGAGGTCAGGCTGGTGGAGGACCTTTGTCTTACAGATGGTTAGCGTAAGGCCCATGCTTTCGTATGCCTCAGTAAATAAGTCCACTATTAATAAATAAGTCGCTGGAGAAATACCATCAACGATGCCTCCGCAAGATCCTATAAACCCCCTGGGTGGACAGATGCACCAACATTAGGGGCCTTGACCAGGCCAACGTCCCCAGCATTGAAGCACTGACCACACTCCATCAGCTCCGCTGGGCAGACCACATTGTCCGCATGCCAGACACGAGACTCCCAAAGCAAGCGCTCTACTCGGAACTCCTTCACGGCAAACGAGCCAAGGGTGGACAGAGGAAACGTTACAAGGACACCCTCAAAGCCTCCCTGATAAAGTGCGGCATCCCCACAGACACTTCCGCCCTAAGTGGAGGAAGTGCATCCGGGAGGGCGCTGAGCACCTCGAGTCTCATCGCCAAGAGCGTGCAGAAACCAAGCGCAGGCAGTGGAAGGAGCGTGCGGCAAACCAGTCCCACCCTCCCTTACCCTCAACGACTATCTGTCCCACCTGTGGCAGGGACTGTGGTTCCCGTATTGGACTGTACAGCTACCTAAGGACTCATTCTAAGAGTGGAAGCAAGTCTTCCTCGATTCCGAGGGACTGCCTATGATGATGATGATGATGATGCGTGCAAGCGTCAACCTCGATCACATGCTCACGTTTCCAGAGCGAGACTTGAACACAACTTTTTGACTCCACCCACTGATCAACAGCTGACGACAACAACTTGAATTTATATAGCGCCTTTAACATAGTGAAACATCCCAAGGCGCATCACAGGAGTGTTTTGAGACAAAGGATTTGACACCGAGCCACATAAGGAGAAATTAGGGCAGGTGACCAAAAGCTTGGTCAAGGAGGTAAGTTTTAAGGAGCGTGTTGAAGGAGGAAAGAGAGGCAGAGAGGTTTAGTCATAGAGTCATAGAAATTTACAGCACGGAAGGAGGCCATTTCGGCCCATCGTGTCTGCGCCGTCGACCAAGAGCTATCCAGCCTAATCCCACTTTCCAGCTCTTGATCCGTAGCCCTGTGGGTTACGGCACTTTAAGTGCATATCCAAGTATTTTTTTAATGTGATGAGGGTTTCTGCCTCTACCACCCTTTCAGGCAGTGTGTTCCAGACCTCCATCACCCTCTGGGTAAAGAAATTTCTCCTCATATCTCCTCTAAACCTCCTCTCAATCATTTTAAATCTATGCCTCCTGGTTGTTGACCCCTCCGCCAAGGGAAACAGGTCCTTTCTATCCACTCTATCCAGGCCCCTCATAATTTTATACACCTCAATCAGGTCTCCCCTCAGCCTCCTCTGTTCCAAAGAAAACAATCTTTCCAAACATCTCCTATCTTTCCTCATGGCCAAGGTTTAGGGAGGGAGTTCCAGAGCTTGAGGCCTAGGCAACAGAAGGCAGACCAATAGAACATATACTTTGGTTCTATCTTCACAAAGGAAATACACAAATAACCTTCCGGAAATATTAGGAGACCGAGGGTCTAGCGAGAAGGAGGAACTGAAGGATATCCTTATTAGTCAGGAAATTGTGTTGGGGAAATTGATGGGATTGAAGGCCAATAAATTCCCAGGGCCTGATAGTCTGCATCCCAGAGTACTTAAGGAAGTGACCCTAGAAATAGTAGATGCATTGGTGATCATTTTCCAGCAGTCTATCGACTCTGGATCAGTTCCTATGGACTGGAGGGTAGCTAATGTAACACCACTGTTCAAAAAAGGAGGGAGAGAGAAAACGGGGAATTATAGATCGGTTAGCCTGACATCAGTAGTGGGGAAAATGCTGGAGTCAATTATTAAAGATGAAATAGCAGCGCATTTGGAAAACAGTGACAGGATCGGTCCAAGTCAGCGTGGATTTATGAAAGGGAAATCATGCTTGACAAATCTAGAATTTTTTGAGGATGTAACTAGTCGAGTGGACAAGGGAGAACCAGTGGATGTGGCGTATTTGGACTTTCAAAAGGCTTTTGACAAGGTCCCACACAAGAGATTAGTGTGCAAAATTAAAGCACATGGTATTGGGGGTAATGTTGGCATGCAGGTACAGCAGACGGTGAAGAAGGCAAATGGTATGTTGGCCTTCATAGCTAGGAGATTTGAGTATAGGAGCAGGGAGGTCTTACTGCAGTTTAACAGGGCCTTGGTGAGGCCTCACCTGGAATATTGTGTTCAGTTTTGGTCTCCTAATTTGAGGAAGGACGTTCTTGTTATTGAGGGAGTGCAGCGAAGGTTCACCAGACTGATTCCCGGGACGGCAGGACTGACATATGAGGAGAGACTAGATCAACTGGGCCTGTATTCACTGGAGTTTAGAAGAATGGGAGGGGATTTCATAGAAACATATAAAATACTTACGGGACTGGACAGGTTAGATGCAGGAAGAATGTTCCCGATGTTGGGGAAATCCAAAACCAGGGGACACAGTCTAAGGATAAGGGGTAAGCCATTTAGGACCGAGATGAGGAGAAACGTCTTCACTCAGAGTTGTTAACTTGTGGAATTCTCTACCACAGAGTTGTTGATGCCAGTTCGTTGGATATATTCAAGAGGGAGTTAGATATGGCCCTTACAGCTAAAAGGGATCAAGGGGTATGGAGAGAAAGCAGGAAAGGGGTACTGAGGTGATGATCAGCCATGATCTTATTGAATAGTGGTGCAGGCTCGAAGGGCTGAATGGCCTATTCCTGCACCTATTTTCTATGTTTCTATGGATGAGGGTTTCAGCAGCGGATGAGCTGAGAAAGGGCGGAGACGGGCGATGTTACGGTGGTGGAAATAGGCGGTCTTAGTTATGCTGCGGCTATATGGTCGAAAGCTCATTTCAGGGTCAAATATGGCACCAAGGTTGCGAACAGTCTGGTTCAGCCTCAGACAGAAGTTGGGAAGAGGGATGGAGTCGGTGGCTAGGGAACGGAGTTTGTGACGGGGACCGAAAACTATGGCTTCAGTCTTCCCAATATTTAATTGGAGAATATTTCTGGTCATCCAGAACTGGAAGTCGGAGGAGCAGTCTGACAATTTGGAGACCGTGGAGGGGTCGAGAGAGGTGGTGGTGAGGTAGAGCTGGGTGTCTTCAGCGTACATGTGGGAACTGACCCTGTGTTTTCGGATGCTGTCGACAAGGGGCAACATGTAGATGAGAAATAGGAGGGGGCCAAGGATAGATCCTTGGGGGACACCAGAGGTAACGATGCGGGGGCGGGAAGAGAAGCCGTTGCAGGTGATTCTCTGGCTACGATTAGAGAGATAAGAATGGAACCAGGCAACACTTCACCTACCAACACTTCAGGATGGAAAGACAACAAATGATACAATTAATTGGGAAGAATTCAATTACAGATGGAGGAGTGGGGAGTGTGGGGGGGAGAAACACCTTATTCAAGAGTAATAATAAAGTGAAAACTAAATTGAGAAAGTGCCTCTTTTCCTAACAACTCATTTAGAATTGACTCTGTCAGGTTTGTGCACTTTATGCAAAGCCAACAAACAAATGTGTTATAAACAAAAAGGTATAGTTTGCATAGGACCAAAAGATAAGCTAAGAAGATAGATGACAGGAAGTCAGACAGGGCAGCTCCCATTATTTTAAACTGAGCTCCACAATGTCCTCAGAGTTCTGTCTGGGACCATAGGAACAGGAGGAGACCATTCAGCCTCTCAAGTCTGTTCCTCCATTCAAATAGATCACAGCTGATCTGTACTCTAACTCCATATTCTCTGATACCCTTAACCAACATATCTCAATCTTGAATATTTCAATTCACCACCCAGCAGCCATAGCTTTTTGGAGGGAGTGAGTTCCAGATTTCATAACATCACAAACAGATTATCTGGCCTTCATCACAGTGCTGTTTATGGGAGCTTGCTGTGCGCAAATTGGGCGCCGACCTACCCTTCACAAATTCATGCTGGCTTGCCGCTGATCAGTTTATACTTCCAGTGCTCAATAACTCTCTTCCTGATGACAGATTCCAGTTACTGAGCCACAACTAACGTTAGGTCTGTAGTTATCAGAATTCTCTCCCCCTCCATTCTTAAATAATGGAGGCAGATTTGCAATTTTCCAATCCAACGGAGGGATTCCCAAATCAAGAGAACTTTCCAACAAGTTCCTCCCCGAGAATTATTTTTAACATCCATTGTACCACTGGTATTTTAGCCTCTTACTCTGCAGAGAGATTGAAATGTACTCATTTAACAAACCTGCTATTTCCTTATTATCTATTACAGGCATCACTGGGGCCATGTTCCCCTTTATCACCTCTCTTAATACTAGAACTTTTACTTTTACTGTTATGCTATCCTTGGCAAGTTTTTAAGGGGTTCGCTGTGGCTCAGTGGATAGCACCCTTGCCCGAATCAGAGGGTTGTGGATTCAAGTCCCCACTCCAGAGACCTGAGCACAAAAATCCAGACTGCCACTCCCAGTGCCATCTTTCGGACGAGACGTTAAACCGAGGGCGCGTCTGCTCTCTCAGGTGGACGTGAAAGATCCCATGGCCAATATTTCAAAGAGCAGGGGAATTCCTGCCGGTGTCTTTGCCAAGATTTATCCCTCAATTAAAATCACTAAAACATCACATAGCTGTGTGTGGGAGCTTTCTGTGCACCAATTGGCTGCCATGTTTCCAGCATTACAATGGTGACTACACTTCTAAAGTACTTAATTGGCTGTAAAGGCCTTTGGAATAGCCGCTGGTCATGAAAGGCGCTATAGAAATGCAAGTCTTTCTTTCAAGACTTCTGTTAGCTTTGCTATTGCTGGCAAGATTTTAAATCCATAATTTCGTTTCACCCCTCTACTTCCTTTGTTGCTTTTTATAGCTCAGTTGGGAAATGTTGGTGTTCAAAGGGACCTGGGTGATCTTGTACACGAATCACTGAAAGCAATTAAGAAAGTAAATGGAATGTTGGCCTTTATTACAAGAGGATTTGCATATATGAGTAAAGACGCCTTACTACAATTATATAGGGCCCTGGTGAGACCGCACCTGGAGTATTGTGTACAGTTTTGGTCTTCTTACCCAAGGAAGACCACAAGAAAAATATATTCCAGCGAGGAGGAAAGGGTGCAAGAGAAAAGATAACTATCCGTGGCTAACTAAAGAAATAAAGGATGGTATCCAATTAAAAACAAGAGCATACAATGTGGCCAAAACGAATGAGAAGACAGAAGATTGGGAAACGTTTAAAAGCCAACAAAGAATGACTAAAAAAATGATTAAGAAAGGGAAGATAGGCTATGAAAGTAAACTAGCACAAAATATAAAAACAGATAGCAAGAGTTTCTATTGGTATATAAAAAGGAAAAGAATGGCTAGAGGAAATGTTGGTCCCTTAGAGGACGAGACCGGGGAATTAGTAATGGGGAACATGGAGATGGCAGTAACTCTGAACAAATATTTTGTATCAGTCTTTATGGTAGAGAACATTAACAATATTCCAACAGTGGATAGTCAAGGGACTATAGGTGGGGAGGAACATAACACAATCACAATCACTAAGAAGGTAGTTCTCAGTAAGATAATGGGACTAAAGGTGGATAAATCCCCTGGACGTGATGGTTTGAATCCTAGGGTCTTAAGAGAAGTAGCGGCAGGGATAGTGGATGCATTGGTTGTAATTTACCAAAATTCCCTGGATTCTGAGGAGGTCTCAGCAGATTGGAAAACTGCAAATGTAACGCCCCTATTTAAAAAAGGAGGCAGACAAAAAGCAGGAAACTCTTGACCAGCTAGCCTAACATCTGTGGTTGGGAAGATGTTGGAGTCCATTATTAAAGAAGCAGTAGCAGGACATTTGGCAAAGCAAAATGCAGTCAGGCAGAGTCAGCATGGATTTATGAAGGGGAAGTCATGTTTGACAAATTTGCTAGAATTCTTTGAGGATGCAACGAACAGGATGGATAAAGGGGAATGAGTAGATGTGGTGTATTTGGACTTCCAGAAGGCATTTGACAAGGTGCCACATAAAAGGTTACTGCACAAGATAAAAGTTCACGGGGTTGGGGGTAATATATTACCATGGATAGAGGATTGGCTAATGAACAGAAAGCAGAGAGGAGGGATAAATGGTTCATTCTCGGGTTGGCAATCAGTAACCAGTGGGGTACCGCAGGGATCAGTGCTGGGACCCCAACTATTTACAATCTATATTAACGACTTGGAGGAAGGGACCGAGTGTAACGTAGCCAAGTTTGCTGACGATACAAAGATGGGAGGAAAACCAATGTGTGAGGAGTACACAAAAATTCTGCAAAGGATATAGACAGGCTAAGTGAGTGGGCAAAAATTTGGCAGACTGAGTATAATGTTGGAAAGTTTGAGGTCATGCACTTCAGCATAAAAAAAATCAAAGAGCAAGTTATTATTTAAATGGAAAAAGACTGCAAAGTGCTGCAGTACCGCACGACCTGGGGGAACTTGTGCATGAAACACAAAAGGTTAGTATGCAGGTACAGCAAGTGATCAGGAAGGCCAATGGAATCTTGGCCTTTATTGCAAAAGGGATGGAGTATAAAAGCAGGGATGTCTTGCTACAGTTGTATAGGGTATTGGTGAGGCCACACCTGGAATACTGCGTGCAGTTTTGGTTTCCATAGTTCAGAAAGGATATACTTGCTTTGGAGGCTGTTCAGAGAAGTTCACTAGGTTGATTCCGGAGATGAGGGGGTTAACATAGAACATGGGCAAAGGCATGGCAGATGCAGTAAAATGTAGATAAATGTGAGGTTATCCACTTTGGGGGCAAAAACAGGAAGGCAGAATATTACCTGAATGGTGACAGATTAGGAAAAGGGGAGACCTGGGTGTCATGATACATCAGTCATTGAAAGTTGGCATGCAGGTAAAACAGGTGGTGAAGAAGGCAAATGGCATGTTGGCCTTCATAGTGAGAGGATTTGAGTATAGGAGCAGGGATGTCTTACTGCAGTTGTACAGGGCCTTGGTGAGGCACACCTTGAATATTGTGTACAGTTTTGGTCTCCTAATCTGAGGAAGGATATTCTTGCTATTGAGGGAGTGCAGCGAAGGTTCACCAGACTGATTCCAGGGATGGCAGGACTGACATATGAAGAACAACTGGATCCACTAGGCTTATATTCACTGGAATTTAAAAGAATGAGAAGGGATCTCATAGAAACATATAAAATTCTGATGGGATTGGACAGATTCGATGCAGGAAGAATGTTCCCGATGTTGGGGAAGTCCAGAACCAGGAATCACAGTCTAAGGATAAGGGGTAAGCCATTTAGGATCGAGATGAGGAGAAACTTCTTCACTCAGAGAATTGTGAACCTGTGGAATTCTCTACCACGGAAAGTTGTTGAGGCCAGTTCGTTAGATATATTCAAAAGGGAGTTAGATGTGGCCCTTACGGCTAAAGGGATCAAGGGGTATGGAGAGAAAGCAGGAATGGGGTACTGAAGCTGCATGATCAGCCGTGATCATATTGAATGGTGGTGCAGGCTCGAAGGGCTGAATGGCCTAATCCTGCACCTATTTTCTATGTTTCTATGTTCATTTGCTGGCTTACTAGAACAGTTAGGTTGGAATATTATATTTTTAATCATCTATCCCAACACTTTTCTTTTGGAAAAAGAACATAAGAAATTGGAGCAGGAGTAGGCCATTTGACCCCTCGAGCCTGCTCTGCCATTCAATAAGATCATGGCTGATCTGAACTTGGCCTCAGCTCCACTTCCCTGCCCGGGGAAATGGCGGGAGAGTGGTACTAGCTGAGAGTCGGCATGGGCTCAACGGGCCGAATAGCCGCCTTCCATGCTTTAACCATTCTATTTTTTAGTCACCTGTCCTACTATCTTCTTACGTAGTTTCGTGTCAAATTTCTGCCTTATGATACTACTGTGAAGTGCCTTGGGATGTTTTACTACGATAAAGCTGCAATATAAATGCAAGGTGTTGTTGTAGAAGGCAGTGTGTCGCAAGGATGGATGTTTCAGGCGACCAATGCGGGAGCGTTGGAAGCAGGAGGTCTTGCAATTAAACATACAGAAATCCATCCAAGCAGAGTTGGCAACCCCACAGAATAGTACAGCACAGAAGGAGGCCATTTGGCCCATCGAGTCCATGCCAGCTCTTTCGAAGAGCCACTCCCCCGCTCTTTCCCCATATCACTGCAATTTTTTCTCCTTCAAGTATTTATCCAATTCCCTTTTGAAGGCCAGGGTAGATAAGGTGGTTAAGAAGGCATATGGAATACTTGCCTTTATTAGTTGAGGCATGGAATGCAAGAGCAGGGAGGTTATGCTTGAACTGTATAAAACACTGGTAAACCACAGCTGGAGTACGGTGTGCAGTTCTGGTCACTGCTTTACAGGAAAGATGTGATTGCACTGGAAAGGGTGCAGAGGCGATTTACAAGAATGTTGCCTGGAATGGAGAATGTTGGCTATGAGGAAAGATTGGAGATGCTGGGTCTGTTTTCTTTGGAACAGAAGAGGCTAAAGGGAGACCTGATAGGGCAGTGGATACAACTCAATCAGGTAGTGCATTCCAAATCCTAACCACTTGAAGCATAAAGGAGCTGCTCCTCATGTCGCCTCTGGTTCTTTTGCCAATCACCTTAAAATGGTGCCCTCTCATTATAAAACCTTCAGCCATTGAAACAGTTTCACTTTATTGTACAGGTCAGGTGGGCAGAACAGAGGCAAATGGAATTCAATCCGGATAAGTGTGATGCATTTGGGGAGGGCTAACAAGGCAAGGAAATATACATTAAATGGCATGACATTGAAAAGTGTAGAGGAACAAAGGGACCTCGGAGTGCAGGTCCACAGATCCCTGAAAGTAGCAGGCCAGGTAGATAAGGTAGTTAAGAAGAAATATGGAATACTTGCCTTTATTAGTCGAGGCATAGAATACAAGGACAAGGAGGTTATGCTTAAACTGTATAAAACACTGGTTAGGCCGCAGCTGGAGTACGGTGTGCAGTTCTGGTCACCAGATTACAGGAAAGATGTGATTGCACTAGAAAGGGTGCAGAGAAGATTTACAAGAATGTAGTCTGGACTGGAGAATTTTGGCTATGAGAAAAGATTGGAAATGCTGGGTCTGTTTTCTTTCGAACAGAGGAGTCTGAGGGGAGACCTGATTGAGGTGCATAAAATGATGAGCTGCCTGGATAGAAAAGACCTGTTTCCCTTGGCAGAGGGGTAAACAACCAGGGGGCAGATTTAAAGTAATTGGGGGGAGGTTTAGAGGAGATAGGAGGGGAAATTTCTTCACCCAGAGGGTAGTGAGGGTCTGGAACTCACTGCCTGAAAGGGTGGTAGAGGTAGAAACCCTCACCACATTTAAAAGATACTTGGATGTGCACCCGAAGTGCCGTAACCTACAGGGCTACAGACCACGAGCTGGAAAGTGGGATCAGGCTGGAGAGCTCTTGGTCGGCCGGCACAGACATGATGGGCCGAAATGGCCTCCTTCAGTGATATAAGTTGCCATGATTCTATAATTCTCTCATTATATTTGGTCCCCGCCACAAACTGCATTCCCTAACCACTGACTCCATCCCTCTCCCTAGCATCAATCTGAGGGTGAACAAGACTGTTAAGGATGAAATAGCAGTGCATTTGGAAAGCAGTGACAGGATCGGTCCAAGTCAGCATGGATTTACGAAGGAGAAATCATGCTTGACAAATCTTCTGGAATTTTTTGAGGATGTAACTACGAGAGTGGACAAGGGAGAACCAGTGGATGTGGTGTATTTGGACTTTCAAAAGGCTTTTGACAAGGTCCCACACAAGAGATTGGTGTGCAAAATCAATGCACATGTTATTGGGGATAATATACTGACGTAGATAGAGAACTGGTTGGCAGACAGGAAGCAGAGAGTCAGGATAAACGGGTCCTTTTCAGAATGGCAGGCAGTGACTAGTAGAGTGCCGCAGGGTTCAGTGCTGGGACCCCAGCTCTTTACAATATACATCAATGATTTGGATGAAGGAATTGAGTGTAATATCTCTAAGTTTGCAGATGACACTAAACTGGGTGGCGGTGTGAGCTGTGAGGGGGATGTTAAGAGGCTGCAGGGTGATTAGACAGGTTAGATGAGTGGGCAAATGCATGGCAGATGCAGTATAATGTGGGTATATGTGAGGTTATCCACTTTGGGGGCAAAAACACAAAGACAGAATATTATCTGAATGGTGGCAGGTTAGGAAAAGGGGAGGTGCAACGAGACCTGGGTGTCATGGTTCATCAGTCATTGAAAGTTGGCATGCAGATACAGCAGGCGGTGAAGAAGGCAAATGGTATGTTGGCCTTCATAGCTAGGGGATTTGAGTATAGGAGCAAGGAGGTCTTACTGCAGTTGTACAGAGCCTTGGTGAGGTCTCACCTGGAATATTGTGTTCAATTTTGGTCTCCTAATCTGAGGAAGGGCGTTCTTGCTATTGAGGGAGTGCAGCGAAGGTTCACCAGACTGATTCCCGGGATGGCCGGACTGACATATGAGGAGAGACTGGATCAACTGGGCCTTTATACAATGGAGTTTAGAAGGATGAGAGGGGATCTCCTAGAAACATACAAGATTCTGACAGGACGGGACAGGTTAGATGCAGGTAGATTATTCCCGATGTTGGGGAAGTCTAGAACCAGGGGACACAGTCTTAGGATAAGGGGTAGGCCATTTAGGACTGAGATAAGGAGAAACTTCTTCACTCAGAGAGTTGTTAACCTATGGAATTTCCTGCTGCAGAGAGTTGTTGATGCCAGTTCATTGGATATATTCAAGAGGGAGTTAGATATAGCCCTTACGGCTAAAGGGATCAAGGGGTATGGAGAGAAAGCAGGAAAGGGGGACTGCAGGAATGATCAGCCATGATTTTATCGAATGGTGGTGCAGGCTCGAAGGGCCGAATGGTCTACTCCTGCACCTATTTTCTACGTTTCTATGTTTTTATGTTTGCAACCTAGGTGTCACGTTTAACTCTGACATGAGTTTCCAACCAAGTATCTGCGGCATAACTAAAGCCGCCTTTTTCCACTTCCGTAACATTGCCCGCCTCCGCCTCCGCTCTTCTGCTGCTGAAACCCTCATCCACGCCTTTGTTACCTCTAGACTTGACTACTCCAACTCACTCCTGGCTGGCCTCCCACAATCTACACTATGTAAACTTGAGGTCATCCAAAATTCAACAGCCCGTGTACTAACCCGCACCAAGTCACGATCATCTCGGTGCTTTCTGACCTACATTGGCTCCCGGCTAAACAACACCTCGATTTCAAAATTCTCACCCTGGTTTACAAATTACTCCATGGCCTTGCATCTCCCTATCTCGGCAATCTTTTTCAGCCTGACAACCCTACAAGATGTCTGTGCTCCTCAAATTCTGCCCTCTTGAACATTCCTCATTATAACTGCTCAACCATTGGTGGCTGTGCCTTTAGCTGCCTGGGCCCCAAGCTCTGGAACTCCCTACTTAAACCTCTCTCCCCCTCTCTCTCTCCCCTCCTTTAAGACACTCCTTAAAACCTACCTCTTTGACCAAGCTTTTGGTCATCTGCCATAATTTCTTTTTTTGTGGCTCAGTGTCAAATATCTTTGCTTTGTCTTGTAATTAATTCTGTTGTGAAGCACCTTGGGAGGTTTTACTATGTTAAAGGCACTATATAAATAAGAGAGTTATTACTCTATCTAAATGCTTGATGGTTTTGAACACCTCTATCAAATCTCTTCTTAACCTTCCTCTGCTCCAGGAGAACCACCCCAGCTTCTCCATTCTATCCACATAACTAACTCATCCCTGGGACCATTCGAGTAAATCTCTTCTATATCCTCTCTGCAGCCTTCACATCCTTCGTAAAAGGTGTGGTGCCTAGAATTGGACACAATACTACAGCTAGGGCTGAACTAGTGGTTTATATAGGTTTAGTATAACTTCCTGACCTTTGTACTCTAGGTCACTATTTATAAATCCCAGAATCCCATGAGCTTTATTAACTGCTTTGAGAACCTGTCCTGCCACCTCCAAAGATTTGTGTCCATTGATTTTCCTCTTATTACAGAACTGCATAGTGATGGTTTTCCAACTGGCCTGCCTGACCCACTCTCAGGAGATGGTGTCCATCAAATGGTGTAGGATTAGAGTCAATGTAGGCCAGGTTAATTCCCTTCCCTGAAAGACATTGGTGAACCAGTTGTGTTTTTACAACAAGCTGGCAGGTTTCAAGGGCATTTGTTTCTGATTGAAGATGAAAAAATTACCACATTTAATAAATTCACTTCCATAATTTACCATCGCAGAGCCCCAATCACAAGCTAGAAATCATCACCGTCGGTATCATGGGCAGTCCCTTGAGTAGAGGATGACTTGCTTCCACATCAAAAAGTTCAGAGATGTTCCAACGAAGGACCTAAAATTCCAGGTCCCGAACTAAATCTTGAAAAGGTGGAAGATGCCTGTGCGTGGATTTTTTTTTTTTAATGTGGGGTGGCCGTTGCACACCAGCCACCACACAAGCTTTACAGAGCTAGGTCTAGTGGCAGGACGACTGGAGAGCAGCTCTGCTGCACGGACCTAGTGTGCACACATATTGCAGTGTGGGCTGGGCCCGTGCTGCCCCTGCCCCCAGATCACGTCCCACCAGTCTTTCGCTGCTCCTTCACCTCGACCTTGCCACTCCTCCTATATCGGCGCACGCTCCAATCACCGACCTGGACCTTGATGACATCACTCTTCACTGGCCTCCTGCTTCAGCAGGTGCTGCTCGCTGGAGTGGTACATCGCCCCACTGCTCCTGCCACTGTGTTTGAACAACAACTTGCATTTTTTTTTTTTTAAAAAGCACCATTGACGTAGTAAAACATCCCAAGGCACTTCACGAGCATTCATCAAATAAATGTTGACACGAACCACAAAGAGATACGAGGACAGGTGATCAAAAGCTCGGTCAAAGATGTAGGTTTTAAGGAGCGTCTTCAAGGAGGAGAGAGGAGGTAGAGAGGTGGAGAGGTTTAGGGAGGGAATTCCAGAGCTTGGGGCCCAGGCAGTTGAAGGCACAGCCACCAATGGTGGAGCGAAGGAAATGAGGGATGCTCAAGAGGCCAGAATTGGAGGAGTGCAAAGCCTGAACGAAATGGGGTTGGGGGTTTGAGACCATGAAGGGATTTGAAAATAAAGATGAGAATTTTAAAATTAAGGCTTCATCAGATCAGAAGCCAGTGTAAGTCAGCAAGCACAGGGGTGATGGTGAATGGGACATCAAGAGTCAGAATTAGAGCTCGTTTTGATGCACCCACCATCAGTGCTCCAGGACCAGAGAGAGATTGAGGAAAGGGGGGAAAAAAAAAGTGGTCAATGAAGAAAAGAAAATCAGATGCTCTTGTCCAGGGGATTTCCTTCTTCCCTTTCGGAAATATTGCTGTTCCCTAGTAAAAAGGTTAAGTGAGGCAGTCTGACTGAATCCAACCTATTGTGATGTACAAAGTTCAGGAATGCAATGGGGCATGTTGGGATTGTTGTATTTCCGACAAAACATCCCCAGAAATTCTTAGCGGAAGTGAGGATGACATTTAACAAGATTAGGGAAATACAGATACATCAGGCTGATAAGGTGGCCATGTTAGTTCAGTGCCTAAAGCACTCCACCAGCTGGTGCCACACAATGTAGTTGTCCGTTAGGAGATTATAGGAGAGGTAAAGTGACTTGGGGCATTTTATTATATAAATACAAGTTGTTGTTAGATAGGAAAACCTTTGTTTACTCATGCTCAAATCCCTCCGTGTCCTCACCCCTACAATGGAGATTGCTGTACTGCTCTATAAATCAGCCAGTGCACTAGACTCCTGCTAAATGATCTGAGATGGCATTATTGGGAGGGGTCAGTCCACCCACCAAATGCCTTATGCCTGTGCTCACCAACCTACATTGGCTCCTGGTTAAGCAACACCTAGATTTCAAAATTCTCATCTTTGTTTACAAATCCCACCATGGCCTCACCCCTCCCTATCTTTAATCTTCTTCAGCCTCAGTCTTAAAATACTCCTGTGCAGCACCTTGGGATGTTCTACTACATTAGTCACCATCGGCAGTCCCTCGAAATGAGGATGACTTGCTTCCACACCAAGAAGGGATGAGTTCACAGGTGTTTCAATGAAGGACCTAATACTCCAGGTCCCACGCTTCATGAAGGGTGGAAGAAACCGGTGCATGGATTTTTAAAAAAAATAAACGTGGCAGCCACCACACAGGCTTGACAGAGCTAGGTCTTAGTCCAGTGGCAAGGGTTATCCAAAACAACTGGAGACCTGCTCTGCTTTACAGATCGAATGCACACATCGCAGTGTGGGCTGGCCCGTGCTGCCCCTGGGCCCCGAACTCACGCCTCTCCTGGGCCCCGATCACATCCCTCCACAGGCTCTTGCCGCTCCTGTTGTATCTGCCCACTCTCCAATCACTGACCTGGACCTTGATGATGTCACTTCGCCACCATGGCCCCCCCTACACCAGCTTGCACAGCTCCCTGAAGTGACCTGCCTCCATGCTGCTCCCAGGCCACCGCACCATTTATGGCCCCGACCTGCCACTGGTGTTCTCACGATTACGTTAAAGGCTCTATATAAATACAAGTTGTTGTTGTGCTGGGAGTCAAAAGAAGCCAGGTGCCGCAGTGATTAATAGGCAACAGTAGCTCATTAAGGCTCTGCCCAACAGGCCACAGGAGCCTGGTGAGCAAGCATTGAGATGGTGAAATGTAGAACCCACCATCGTGTGGCTCAACCCAGCCACATCACATGCAAACCTGTGTCAGGAAACAAGCCATTGGGCTCAGCCAGTCCGTGTCAGCATTTAAACTCCACACAAGCAAATAGTTCTAATCTTATTCACCCACCCTGCTCCTGTATTCCTTCAACCCAGTTTCCTTTATTCCAATGAAGGACTGTAGATGGACACAAAATTGACAGGTTTTTTTTTGGAGTGTATGTCTGCACCCTGACCAAGTTATGGGCAATCAGTCCAGACCATGGACTTCTAGTCCATCACTTAGGCCCTTGCCAAGATGATCGATTGGATTTAAGTGACCAAGAAGCAACCATTACTTGACCTAGAAACTATCAGAATCAAGGCAGAATAAACTACTTTTGCAATAGGCTGGGAAGGGTAGGTGGTCTGTGGAGTAAAGGGGTGCAAGTTATGTTCGAGGTATAGCGCTCAGTTTAGATCCCATTTAGTTTGCTGCATTGAGAACAGGGTTCTGCACCTCCAGGAGAGGGGCTTTGAGGGGGTGCAGCGTAATTTCACCAGAATGATACAAGGGAAAAGAGGGTTAAATTATCAGGACAGGTTGCATAGGCTAGGCTTGTATTCCCATGCTTTAAGACGATTAAGGGGTGATCTAATTGGAGAGAGTTATGATTGAAGGATTTGATAGTTTTTTTTTCCTATTTCTTCTGGAGACTCCAGAACAAAGGGGCATCTTAGTGCCTGGCCATTCAAGAATGTCAGGAAGCACTTCACACAAAGGTAATGGAAATCATGAACTCTTTCCCTTCCCCTTCCCCCACAAAAAGCTGTAGAGGCTGGGGATCAATTGAAAATTTCAGAACCAAGATTGATAGATTAGTGTGTTAGGCAAGGGTATTGAGGGATTATGGTGGGAAGATGGAATTTGTTACTTATTTAACCCCTTGTAACCTGTATAACACTTCCACCAAAGGGGCTATCTGTTGGAGTCCCAAGGGATCCCAGCATCCTTTGGCAGCACAGTCTATAAGCAGACCACCCACGAGGTACCTGCACTCAACTCTTATTAAAAAAAGGAGCTAAGGTCACACTTGCTCATTGTACACAATACTCAGTTTCATCCTTTATGAATGTATCAGTTGAGGTACAGATCTAGCATCGTCTAAGCAAGGTGAAGATATATCTGCTGCCTCTGCATTTAGTAAACTTGTTACAGTTACAAGGACACCCTCAAAGCCTCCCTGATAAAGTGCAACATCCCCACCGACACCTAGGAGTCCCTGGCCAAAGACCGCCCTAAGTGGAGGAAGTGCATCCAGGAGGGCACGGAGCACCTCGAGTTTCGTCACCGAGAGCATGCAGAAACCAAGCGCAGATAGAAAGAGGGTGCGGCAAACCAGTCCCACCCACCCTTTCCCTCAACAATTATCTGTCCCACCTGTGACAGCGACCATGGTTCTCATATTGGACTGTTCAGCCACCTAGGGACTCATTTTTAGAGTGGAAGCAAGTCTTCCTTGATTCCGAGGGACTGCCTATGACAATGACAGTTACATCCGTTTCTATGAGTCAACATGTCCAGACTGCACCCAAGAAAAGTGTGACAACTAAAACTTATGTTCAAGTGAGATTTACTTCAAAAACATACAAGTCAATATACAGGAAAGGCATTTTTAAGTAAATACTCGACCACAATACATTGATCAGTCAAAATATTCAGTGCTGAAATGGGACCATTTTCAATGATATAAATTTACATGAAATGGGTGGAACATAGACCTGTCCTACAGGTGGAGGGCATTCAGAATTCCTCCTCATAGTCAAGGTCTGCAACACTATCTGTTCCCACCTCTTCGTAATCTTTCTCCAAGGCCGCCATGTCTTCACGGGCCTCTGAGAACTCCCCTTCCTCCATCCCCTCACCCACGAACCAGTGCACAAAGGCGCGCTTGGCGTACATCAGATCAAACTTGTGATCAAGGCGAGCCCAGGCCTCGGCGATGGCCGTGGTGTTGCTCAGCATGCACACCGCGCGCTGCACCTTGGCCAGGTCCCCGCCAGGCACCGCGGTGGGAGGCTGGTAGTTGATGCCAACCTTGAAGCCAGTTGGGCACCAGTCCACAAACTGGATGGTGCGTTTGGTCTTGATGGATGCAATGGCAGCATTGACATCTTTTGGCACCACATCACCCCGATACAGTAAGCAGCAAGCCATGTACTTGCCATGGCGACAGTCACATTTCACCATCTGGTTGCCCGGGTCAAAGCAAGAGTTGGTGATGTCGGCCACAGACAGTTGTTCATGGTAAGCCTTCTCAACCGAGATCACTGGAGCATACGTCACCAGAGGGAAGTGGATGCGAGGATAAGGCACCAAGTTAGTTTGGAATTCTGTCAGGTCGACATTCAGAGCTCCGTCAAAGCGGAGCGACGCGGTGATGGACGAGACAATTTGGCCAATCAGCCTGTTCAGGTTGACGTAGCCTGGACTCTGCACGTCCAGATTCTTTTGGCAGATGTCATAGATGGCTTCGTTGTCCACCATGAAGGCACAATCTGTATGTTCCAGTGTGGTGTGAGTGGTCAGAATAGAATTGTAGGGTTCGACCACAGCTGTGGAGATCCTTGGAGCTGGGTAGATGGAGAACTCCAGCTTGGACTTCTTGCCGTAGTTAACGGAGAGACGTTCCATCAACAGGGAGGTGAAACCAGAACCGGTGCCACCACCAAAACTATGGAATACCAGGAAGCCTTGGAGACCTGTGCATTGGTCACTCTGGGAAGTTAAAACCCACAGTTAGTTCCAAACAGGGAATCAACACTCCCATTATCTAGGTCAATTTTCCCTCCTCCCAAATGTGTGGGTTTCATCCTGGGGGTTGCACTGATCTTATCCAAGGAGGCAGCCATAATGGATCCTTGAATTTACAGCTTGTCCTCAGGGAAGATCCAACAGAATAATATCAGGGCATGGTGGGGAAGGGGGCACGGTTAGGAACACAGTCAGTAGAGGCTCGAGAGAAGCTTTGATCCCCAGGCATCTCCGCCAGCCAGAGTGTGGAAACCAGGTTTAATATTGGGTTGAGCCCACAGAATCATAACGACAAAGCATAGAGGGTCCGTTCAGCCCATCGAGTTTGTGCTGGAGGTCAGTCTGCTCAGACCAGGCATCAAAGGTGGGGACTAAGGCTCACTGCAATGGTGTGGGGGGTGGCAGGAAGAAAGTGCTTTGGACACGATTTGTGACAGATTTAAATATTTAAGGTAGCTAGACTGTCTGGCCTCAATGATCCACAAGAAATAGGAGGCAGCCATTTTGCCTTTTGAGCCTGCTCCTCCCATCATTAAGGTCAATGGCAGATATTCTACCTCAACTCCACCTTCCAACACTATCCCCATATCCCTAGAGTCCCTTAGTGTCCAAAAATGTATCAATCTTAGTCTTGAATATACTCAACAACTGAGAATCCACAGCCCTCTGAAGTAGAGAATTCAAAAGATTCATACACACTGAGTGAAGAGATTTTTCCTCATCAGTTCTAATTGGCCAACCTGTTATTCTGAGACTGTGACCCCTGAGATCTAGACACCCCAGCCAGGGGAATCATCCTCAGTATCTACCCCATCAAGCCCCTTAATAATTTTACATGTTTCAAAGAGATCACCTATCATTCTAAGCTCAAGGGAATATCGACCTATTCATAGGACAATTCTCTCTCAACATAAGAAATAGGAACAGGAGTAGGCCATACGGCCCCTCAAGCCTGCTCCACCATTCAATATCATGGCTGATCTGATCACGGACTCAGCTCCACTTCCCCGCCCGCTCCCCATAAACACTTATCCCCTTATCGGTTAAGAAACTGTTTATTTCTGTCTTAAATTTATTCAATGTCCCAGCTTCCACAGCTCTGAGGCAGCAAATTCCACAGATTTGCCACCCTGAGAGAAGAAATTTCTCATCTGTTTTAAATGGGCAGCCCTTTATTCTAAGATTGTGCCCTCTAGTTCTAGTCTCCCCCATCAGTGGAAACATCCTCTCTGCATCCTTGTCAAGCCCGCTCAATCTTATAAGTTTTGATATCTCAGTCTCCTGAATTCCAATGAGTAGAGGCCCAACCTATTCAACCTTTCCTCATAAGTAAACCCCCTCATCCCCGAATCAACCTAGGGAAACCTTCTCTGAACTGCCTCCAAAAGCAAGTCTATCCTTTTGTAAATATGGAAACCAAAACTACATACATTATTCCAGGTGTGGCCTCATTAAATACCTTATATAGCTATGGTAAGACTTCCCTGCTTTTATACTCCATCCCTTTTGCAATAAAGGCCAAGATACCATCGGCCTTTCTGATCACTTGCTGTACCTGCATACAATCCTTGTGTGTTTCATGCACAAGTTCCCCCAGGTCCACTGTGCTGCGGCACTTTGCAATCTTTCTCCATTGAAATAATAACTTGCTTTTTGATTTTTTTTTCTGCCAAAGTGCATGATCACACACTTTCCAACATTATACTCCATCTGCCAAATTTTTGCCCACTCACTTAGCCTGTCTATGTCCTTTTGCAGATTTTGTGTCCTCCTCACATTGCTTTTCCGCCCATCTTTGTATAGTCAGCAAACTCGGCTATGTTACACTCAGTACCTTCTTCCAAGTAGTTAATACATATTGTAAATAGTTGGGGATCCCAGCACTGATCCCTGCGGCACCCCACGTTACTGGTTGCCAACTAGAGAATGAACCATTTATCCTGACTCTTCTGTTTGTTAACCAATCCCCTATCCATGCTAATATATTATCCCTGACCCCATGAACTTTTATCTTGTGCAGTAACCTTTTTTATGTGGCACCTTGTCAAAGGCTTTCTGAAAGTACAAATACACCACATCCACTGGTTCCCCTTTATCTACCCTGTTCGTTACATCCTCAAAGAACTCCAGCAAATTTGTCAAACATGACTTCCCCTTCATAAATCCATGCTGACTCTGCCTGACCAAATTTTATTTTCCTCATCCCAGGAATTAGTCCAGTGACTCTTGATTCCACTCCCTTCAGGCAAGTATATATCCTTCCTTAAGTAAGATCAAAACTGTGCACAGTACTTCAGGTGTGGTCTCACCTCGGCCCTATACAAGTATAGCAAGACTTTCCTACTCATGCTTCAATCCATTTGTAACAGACTAAAATATCATTTGTTTGCCCAATTGCTTGTTGTAGCTTCATGTTAACTGTGATTCATGTACACTGTGATTCATGTACAAGGACACTCAGGTCCCTCTGAATATCAACAATTCCCAGTCTCACCACTTACGCCGCTTTAAAAACATCCGAACCTGATGGAATTAAAAGAAAATGCTTCAACACGGTTCCGATCAGCAGGATGCAGGACAGTCATGAATTAGGCATTAAGTTGCACATCTGCATCATCTGTCCCTTGTACAACATGGTTAAAAACATCCCAGGGCACCATTAACAACATTTGACACCATGCCACGCAAGGAGATATTAGGACAGGTGACCAAACGTGTGATCAAAGTAGGAGGTTTGAAGGAGTGTCTTGAGGAGAGCAAGGTAGAGAGAGGAAGAGGGGTTCAGGGAGGGAATTCCAGAGTTTGGGGCCTAGGCAGCTGAAGGCACAACTGCCAATGGAGCAGCGAAGATAGATCCTGGAAGCGCAAGAAATTGGAAGAGCGCAGGGATCCAAGGGTTGTAAGCCTGGAGGAGGTTAGAGATAGTGTCGGTTCTGGCTCAGTTTGTAGCACTCATGCCTCAGAGTTGAAAGGTTGTGGATTCAAGTCTCACTCCAGAGACTGAGTGCATAATATCTAGGTTGACATTCCAGTGCAGCATTGAGGATTGCTGTTAAACCGAGGCCTCGTCTGCTCTCAGGTGGATGCAAAAGATCCCATGACACTATTTTGAAGAGGAGCAGGGGAGTTATCACTGGCGTCATGGCCAATATTTATTGCTCAGCTTCACTAAAAAAAAAAAGGAGATGATCGGGTCATCACATTGCTGTTTGAGAACTTGCGGTGCGTAAATTGCCTGCCGCATTTCTCACATTAAAGCAGTGACTACACTTCAAAATGTACATGTGCTGTAAAGAGGTTTGGAACATTAGCAGGTCAAAGGTGCTATAGAAATGCAAGTTTTTCTTGTTTATGAGAGGAGGGCTCTTCGACAGCACCTCCCAAACCTGCGATCTCTAGCACCTAGAAGGACAAGGGCAGCATGCACATGGGAACACCACCACCCGAGTTACACACCATCCTGACTTGGAAACATATCGGCCGTTCCTTCATAATCGTTGGGTCAAAATCCTAGAACTCCCTCCCCAACAGCACTGTGGGAGCACCATCACACGCACTGCAGCGGTTCAAGGCAGCAGTTCACCACCACCTTCTCAAGAGCAATAAATGCTGGCCTTGCCAGTGATGCCCACATCCCAGGAACGAATTTTTAAAAAGGGAGGAGCAAGGCCATGGAGGATTTTGAACCTAATAAAAGGACATTGCTTTTAGCCACCCCAGTACATACAGAAGTAGCTGGCACATCAGCCCACTGAGGGAAAACACATTAGATTCACCATTGTACACAGTTTGTTTGAGGTTATTATGCCTTGCTGAATCAATATGCTCTTATAGCATCCAATCACTCCTTTCTCAATGCAAGGCTTTTGAGAACACCCTTACCAATTTGCGGATCCTGTCCAAGACGTGGTCAATCAGCTCCTTGCCAATGGTGTAGTGCCCGCGGGCGTAGTTGTTTGCCGCGTCTTCCTGCCCGGTGATGAGCTGCTCAGGATGGAACAGCTGGCGATAAGTACCAACACGAACCTCATCTGCAAAACAATAATGCAAGTTGCACAGACCATACTAGGTATCTAACAAGTCTATAGACCGGCAGCACATTGGATAGACTGTTCATCTCGCATAGACAGAAGTGAAAGAAATGTCCTCACGGAATTGCAAGTCGAGAGTTCTTAGCTCAACCTTCCAAAAAAATGTCCGTGACTGGTCTTTAATCTCAATACACCATCGGAACAGGAGTCGTCCATTCAGCCCTTCCACTAGTCAATTAGATCATGGCTGAGCTGCAGCTCAATTCAGTGTACCCATCTTGGTTCCATAGCACTCAATGCCCTTGCCTAACAAAAATCTAACTCAATTTTGAAATTTTCAAATTGACCCTCAGCTTTTAGGGGCAAAAGTTCCAAATTTCCATTAGCCTGTGTGTGATATCGCCCCTGAACAGCCAAGCTCTATTTTTAAAGTTCTGCCTCCTTGTTCTGGACTCCCCCACCACACCTGGAGTACCGCGTACAATTTTGGTCTCCTTACCAAAGGAAGGATATACTTGCCTGAAAGGGAGTGCAACAGAGGTTCACCAGACTGATTCCTGTGATGGGGCAGGACAATCCTGTGATAGGGCAGGATTGTCCTATGAAGAGAAACAGAGTAGACTAGGCCTATATTCACTAGAGTTTTGAGAATGAAAAGGTGATCTCTGAAATGTATAAAACCCTTAAGGGAGTTGACAAAGGAGTCTAGAACTAGGGGTCACAGTCTCAGAATAAGGGGTCAACCATTTAGGATAGAGATGGAGAAATTTCTTCATTCAGAAAGTTGCAAATCTTTGGAATTCTCTACCCCAGAGGACTATGGATGCTCAGTCATTGAGTTTATTCAATACTCAATGAGTATTGAGTATTCAGTACTCAATATATTTTTGGATACTAAGGGAACCAAGAGATATGGAGAGTGCATGAAAGTAGAGTTGCAGAAGATCAGCCATGGAATGGCAGGGCAGGCTCAGAGACAAATGGCCAACTCCATTTCTTACATTCTTATTTCTCTCCATCAATCACCTCGATTAGATTATCCCTCAATCTTCTATGCTCAAGGGAATACACCTAGCGTATGCAAACTGCCTCAAATGTAACCCTTTTAGCCCTAGATATGTTGAACCTGAACTGCATCCCCTCCAAGGCCAATATATCCTTGATGTGGGTAGGAAGTAGGAAGAGTTGAGAGCTATGAATTTTGGCAACTCCTTGGTATGGTTAGGATCCACCACCACCAGGAGCTGGTTGTAAATACATTCTAAAAACAGAGCATTTGATCCAAGAGATATTCCTAGTGTTAGGAACATCAACTGTTCGGAACATCAACTGTTCTGGGAAGAGAGATTTCATTCAAGGTGCGAGGGAATGATCAGCCATGATCTTATTGAATGGCGGTGCAGGCCCGAGGGGCCGAATGGCCTACTCCTGCACCTATTTTCTATGTCTATGACAACCCCAATATGATTAAATCAAGAGCCCTGCTGAAATCTAAGCAGCCATTGTAAAATGTATTAAGATACAATGATAGATTTGAGTGCTTCCATTACCGATCACAGTTGGTTCCAAGTCCACAAAGACGGCCCTGGGCACATGTTTCCCAGCTCCCGTCTCACAGAAGAAGGTGTTGAAGGAGTTGTCCACCCCTCCAGTGCTACTGCTGTCAGGTTTATGGCCATTGGGCTGGATACCATGTTCCAAACAGTACAGCTCCCAACAGGCATTGCCCATCTGGACACCGGCCTGGCCGATATGCATGGAAATACATTCACGCTGCAGGAGAAGAGTGTTTGAGGAATTAGTACACAATGCTTATATAGTCAACCTTACTACATACAATCTACAGCACAAACAGGCCCTTCGACCCAACTTGTCTATGCTCCACATGAGCCTCCCCCCTTCATCCAACCCAAACATATCCTGCGAATCCTTCCACCCGCATGTGCTTGTGTAGCTTCCCCTTAGCTAGGGTCAGCTGTGACTCAGTGGGTAACACACTTGACAGAGTCAAAGTTGTAGATTCAAATCTCACTCGAGACTTGAGCACAAAAAAAAAATAATGTAGGCTGACATTCCAGTGCTGAAGGAGCGCTGCACTGCCGGAGGTGTCAGCTTTCTGAGGAGACATTAAACAGAGGACCCGTCTGCCCTCTCAAATGGGCGAAAAAGATCCCATGGCACTATTTCGAAGAACACAGGAGTTATCCCCAGTGTCCTGGAGGCCAATATTTATCCCTCAACCAACAAAAAAAAACAGATTATCCCGTCATCATCAAATTGCTGTTTGTGGGAGCTTGCGGTGTGCAAATTGCCTGCCATGTTTCCCACATTGCAGCAGTGACTACACTCCAAAAAAGTACTTCATTGGCCATATAGCACTTTGATGCATCCAGTGGTCATGAAAGACGCTATATAAATCCAAGTCTTTATTAGCTGTATCTATGCTATTTGCCTCAACCACTCCTTGTAGTTACATGTTCCAACATGGTAAAAATGTTTCTCCTAAATTCCTTACTGGATCCATTATGGACTACCTTATATTGATGACCTCTAGTTTTGGTCTCCCCCACGAGTGCACAACATTTTCTCTATATCTACTCTATCAAACCCTTCATAATTTAATGTAAAATCCTCTCAGATTATCCCTCAGCTTTCTCTTGTCTAGAGAAAAGAGCCCCAGCCTGTGCAGTCTTGTCCTGAGAGTTTTTTGGTATCAAGGTTTAAGAAAACAAAACTGCAATTTCTCCAGTAATCTTGCACATTAGAATAAGCATTTAGAATTAGAGCTCAGGTAGACGGAAGGAAGATGGTTTTAGGATAAACTGTAGTACAAGATCTGAGCACAGGACAACAGCTTCTCTGGCAAGAAAAGATCACACTTAAATAGCAACTACCCTAGTACCATAAAATGTAATTGAGGAAAAAAAGCCATATCCTTCAGTAAAAGTTGGGTCTCGAGATAGAGTCTGCCACCCCCAGTGTAGTTCATGCAATATCATATCCACAAACAAAGATGAATACAGTGAAAGTTATCTCTATCATGGTCTACAGGGCTGTAGTAATATCTGCCCTCCTGTATGGCTCAGATGTGGACCATGTACAGTAGACACCTCCAGTCACTGGAGAAATATCACCAACGATGTCTCAAAATCCTACAAATCCCCTGGGAGGACAGGCGCACCATCAGCGTCCTCATTCAGGCCAACATCCCCAGCATTGAAACACTGAGCACACTCGATCAGCTCTGCTGGGCAGGCCAGTGTCTGCATGCCAGACACAAGCCTCCCAAAGCAAGCGCTCTACTCTGAGCAAACAAGCCAAAGGTGGGCAGAGGAAACGTTACAACACCCTCAAAGCCTCCCTGATAAAGTGCAACATCCCCACAGATACCTGGGAGTCCCTGGCCAAAGACTGTCCTAAGTGGAGGAAGAACATCCGGGAGGGCGCTGAGCACCGAGTCTCATCGCCGAGAACATGCAGAAACCAAGCACAGGCAACGGAAAGAGCGTGCAGCAAACCAGGCCCACCCTCCCCTTCACGACTATCTGTCCCACCTGAGAGAGTCTGTGGCTCTCTTATTGGACTATTCAGCCACCCAAGGTCTCACTTCAGGAGTGGAAGCAAGTCTTCCTCGATTCTGAGAGACAGCCTATGATGATGGATCTCTATCATAGGCAGTCCCTCAAAACAAGGATGACTTGCATCCATGCTGAAAAGGGATGAGCTCACATGTGTTTCAATAGGGAGCTAATATTCCAGGAAGGGTGGAAGATGCCTGTGCGTGGATTATTTTTTTAACGTGTGGTGGCAGTTGCACACAAGCCATCACACGGGCTTGACAGAGCTAGGTCTTGGTCCAGTGGCAAGGGTTAACCAAGATGACTGGAGACCAGCTCTGCTGCATGGACCTAGTGCGCACACATTGCAGTGTTGACTGGTCTGTGCTGTCCCTGGGCCCTGAACTCACCTCTCCTGGGCCCTGATCACATCCCTCCAGTCTCTATAAACCTTGAGCCATTGCAGTTGAGCTCCCAATCACCCAAAGACCCACAATCCTGATTTCTCCCTCTTTCCCCACCACGCACGCCCCCCCCCCCCCTCAAAAGATTGAGGGGGATTGAGAGATGTTGGGTGGATATTTCTCCCTAGCTGGAGTCCCTAGAACTAGGGCATAGTCTCAGAAGGGGTCAGCCTTTTAAGACCGAGATGAGGAGGAATTTCTTCACTGAGGGTTGTGAATCTTTGGAATGCTCTGCCCCAAAGGGCTGTGGATGCTGAATCGTTCAATATATTCAAGGTCGAGATAGATAGATTTCTGGACACCAAAGGAATTAAGGAATATGGGGTCAGGAAGGAAAGTGGAATTGGAGGTCGAAGATCAGCCATGATCTTATTGAATGGCGGAGCAGGCTCAAAGGGTTGTACCTGCCTACCCCTGCTCCTAATTCTTATGTTCTTACCCTTAGTTAGGTACTGAACAAGGACAGCAGTACAGTGACTAACCTAACCACACCAAGATGGTATTTACAAGAAAGCTTAAGTTTTTCCCATGCATACATCTCCCAACAAGTTCTATTCTCACATCATAGTGACAGCAAATGGCTGCAATCACAATCAATGTAGGTTCATCTATATCCAAGTCATCATCATCATAGGCAGTCCTTTGGAATCGAGGAAGACTTGCTTCCACTCCTGAAGTGAGTCCTTAGCTGGCTAAACAGTCCAATATGAGAGCCACAGTCCGTCGCAGGTGGGACAGATGGTTGTTGAGGGTAAGGGAGGATGGGACAGGTTTGCCGCACGCTCTTTCTGCTGCCTGCGCTTGGTTTCTGCATGCTCTCGGCGGAGACTCGAGGTGCTCAGCGCCCTCCTGGATTTTCTTCCTCCACTTAGGGTGGTCTTTGATCAGGGACTCCCAGGTGTCGGTGGGGATGGTGCACTTTATCAGGGAGGCTTCGAGGGTGTCCTTGTAACATTTCCTCTGCCCACCTTTGGCTCGTTTGCCATAAGGGGGGTTCCAAGTAGAGCGCTTGCTTTGGGAGTCTCGTGACTGGCATGCAGACAATGTGGCCTGCCCAGCTGAGCTGATCAAGTCAGTGCTTCAATACTGGGGACATTGGCACGTCTGACCTCCCAGGGGTTTTGTAGGATCTTGCAGAGGCATCGTTGGTGGTATTTCTCCAGCAACGAGGTGTCTACTGTACATGGCCCATGTCTGAGCCATACCGGAAGGCAGGTATTACTCCAGCCCTGTAGACCATGAGCTTGGTGGCAGATGAGGGCCTGGTCTTCAAACACTTTCTCAGGCTGCATTATGGGAGGTCCCACCTTTCTGATGAGACGTTAGAGACCCCACGTGCTCTCCAGTGCACTTTATCATACAGCACTATTTCAAAAGAGCAGGGGAGTTCTCCAGGTATCCTGGCCAATACTTATCCCTCAAAACAACATCACAAAACAAAAGTTTTCTGGTCATTTATCACATTGCTGTCTGTGGGAGCTTGCTGTGCAAAAATTGGCTGTCATATTTTCTACATTATAACAGTGATTACACATCAAAAAGTGGTCAGGATCACTATCTCAGATCTCCTGGCATGTTCTCCTCCCTCCAAATATATGAAATGTATCCGTGCCAACAGCACCTTTCCACCATGCTTTAGCGCCTCAGCAGGAATTCCATCTGCATTCGTAGCCTTGTCATTCTAGAGCTGTTTTATGGCTTTATCTACCTCGTGCAGCGTTGGGGTTTCACTGAGGTGGTGGTGGGTCGTATGCTGCGGGATGGAGTGGAGAACACTCGAGTCAAAGGCAGAGTCTCAATTGAGGAGATCTTCAAAGTGTTCCTTCCATCGGGCCCCAACAGCCTCGGTGTCCTTGATGTGTTTCTCCATTCTTGGCCAGGAGTGGGGTGGGGCCTTGGGAGTTTGGACCGCAGGTGGCTTTGACTGCAACAATGAAGAATCTTCGCATATCATGGCTGCTGGCCAATTGTTGTATCTCCTGTGCTTTCTCCATCCACCATCTGTTCTTTAGGTCCCGGCAAATCAGTCCCAGCCGCCCCCGCCACCCCCCCCCCCCCCACCCCCTTCCCCCGACTACTGTCTGTCCCGTCCCACCTGCGACAGGGACTGTGGCTCTCATTGGACTGTTCAGCCACCAAAGGACTCACTTTAGGAGCGGGAGCAAGTCTCCCTCGATTCCAAGGAACTGCCCATGATGACTACACATCAAAAGTACTTAATTGGCTGTAAAGCACTTTGGGATAGCTTGAGGTTGTGAAAGGGTTCCTATGGAACTGGAGGGTAGCTAATGTAACACCACTTTTTTAAAAAAAAAGAAGGAGAGAGAGAGAGAAAGCAGGTAATTATAGACCAGTTAGCCCGACATCAGTAGTGGGGAAAATGTTGGAATCAATGATGAAATAGCAGTGCGTTTGGAAAGCAGTGACATGATCAGTCCAAGTCAGCATGGATTTATGAAAGGGAGGTCATGCTTGACCAATCTTCTGGAATTTTTGTGAGGATTTCACTAGAGTGGACAGGGAAGAACCAGTGGATGTGGTGTATTTGGACTTTCAAAAGGCCTTTGACAAGGTCCCACATACAAGAGATTGGTGTGCAAGATCAAGGCACATGGTATTGGGGGTAATGTACTGGCGTGGATAGAGAATTGGTTGGCAGGCAAGGAGCAGAGAGTCGGGATAAGCAGCTCCTTTTTGGAATGGGAGGCAGTGACTAGTGGAGTACCACAGGGCTCAGTGCTGGGATCCTAGCTTTTTACAATATACATTAATGATTTGGATGAAGGAATTGAGTGTAATATCTCAAAGTTTGCAGATGACACTAAACTGGGTGACTGAGGAGGATGCTAAGAGACTGCAGGGTGATTTGGACAGGTTAGGTGAGTGGGCAAATGCATGGCAGATGCAGTATAATGTGGATAAATGTGAGGTTATCCACTTTGGGGGCAAAAACACAAAGGCAGATTATTATCTGAATGGTGAGATTAGGAAAAGGGGAGGTGCAACGAGACCTGGGTGTCATGGTTCATCAGTCATTGAAAGTACACATGCAGGTACAGCACAAGTTAAGCAAGCAAATGGCATGTTGGCCTTCATAGCAAGAGGATTTGAGTATAAGAGCAGGGAGGTCTTGCTGCTGTTGTACAGGACCTTGGTGAGACCACACCTTGAGTATCGTGTAGAGTTTTGGCCTCCTAATCTGAGGAAGGACATTCTTGCTATTGGAGTGCAGCGAAGGTTCACCAGACTGATTCTCGGGATGGCAGGACTGACATATGACGAAAGACTGGATCGACTAGGCTTATATTCACAAATTTAGATGAATGAGAGGGGGATCTCAGAAGCATATACAATTCTGATGGGATTGGACAGGTTAGATGCAGGAAAAATGTTCCCGATGTTGGGGGGAAGTCCAGAACCAGAGGTCATAGTCTAAGGGTAAGGAGTAAGCCATATAGGACCAAGATGAGGAGAAACATTTTCACCGAGAATTGTGAACCTGTAGAATTCTCTACCACAGAAAGTTGTTGAGGCCAGTTCGTTGGATATATTCAAAAGGGAGTTAGATGTGGCCTTTACAGCTAAAGGGGTCAAGGGGTATGGAGAGAAGGCATGAGTGGGGTACTGAAGTTGCCATGATCTTATTGAATGGTGGTGCAGGCTCGAAGGCCTACTCCTACACCTATTTTCTATGTTTCTATTATGACCAACTGCTTTTAGAGACAAGGAGGAAAAAAAAAAATCAGGCTCAGAAGAGGAAGGGAGACAAAGATTGGCAGCAGTTACACTCTGAAGGCTGTAAAGCACCAAACAAAAAGAGGAGGTGCTGTTCCTCGAGCTTGCATTGAGCTTTGTTGGAACAGTGTAGGAGACAGAGGACAGAGGTCAGAGTGGGAATGGAGCGGGCAATTAAAGTGACAGATGACCAGAAGCTCGGTCATGCTTACGGATTGATGCCAAGTCTCTCTAATATTCCAACCTATCACAGACCTTCCCTTTTGTTCTTTCTTCCCCTCCCCCTTTCAGTGCTCGTTAAGAATCTGATCTTTCCGAACACTCCAGTTCTGACGAAGGGTCATCGACCCGAAACGTTAACTCTGCTTCCTCTCCACAGATGCTGCCTGACCCGCTGAGATTTCCAGCATATAAATGCAAGTCTTTCTTGCAGCCAACAACCTCCCCAATCAAGTGCAGGAGTGGGGTTGTTCATTCACAATTCTATAATGTTCAACTCCATTAACAATTGACCAGGACCAAAGAAATGTTAAAGCTCAGGTTGGCACATGGCATTTAAGCACTAGTCAATGATCAAGGTCCAAATATCTGCCCTTAAAAACAGCACCAACATCCAGAGAGATGGAGATGGAGATTTTAAGGATAAGGGAGTCAAGGGTTATGGGGAGCAGGCAGGGAAGTGGAGTTGAGGCCAAGACCAGATCAGCCATGATCTTATTGAATGGCGGAGCAGGCTCAAGGGGCCAAATGGCTTGCTCCTATTTCTTATGTTCCTCATTGTCCAGAAGCTTAACTGGACCAGCTGTAACAAGACAAAACTCCCATTTGCCACTCACTTGAATCTATCAATACCCGATTGCAGCATTTTGTTCCCACCTACAGTACTTATTATGCCACCTAACCTGGAGTTATCAGCACACTGCTATAACTACTAGATTCCTTCATCCAAGTCATTGGTAAATACTCACCATCTGGAAAAGTATGGACTAATGAAGGAGAGCCAGCATGGATTTGAGACAGGCAAAGCGTGTTTGACTAACTTGACCGTTTTTTTGATGAGGTAACAGGGTATACAAGGGCATATCGTCATCATAGGTGGTCCCTTAGAGGATGACTTGCTTCCATGCCAAAAGGATGAGTTCACGGGTGTTTCAATGAAGGACCTGAACGACATGAAGGGTGGAAGATGCCTGCGCGTGAATTTATTTATTTTTTTTTTTTAAACATATGGTGGCCGTTGCACACCAGCCACCACACAGGATTGACAGAGTTAGGTCTTGGTCCAGTGGCAAGGATTAACCAGGACGACTGGAGACCAGTTCTGCTGCTCAGACCTAGTGCGCACACATATCGCAGTGTGGGTTAGCCCGTGCTGCCCCTCGGCCCTCGTCTCTTCTGGGCCCCGATCACAGCGCACCATGATCACTCGTCACTCCTGCACCCCAACCTCTGCTTCCTGCTGTACCTGCCCACACTCCAATCACCGACCTGTGGTGTCCTTCACCATGGGCTTCGACACCTGGAGGGCATATGCAGTTGATGTGCATATGGACTTCAAAAAGGAGTTTGAAGTACCACATAATAGGCTTTTTAAGCAAAATTAAAGCCTATGGGATAGAGGGCAGGCGCAGCTGGGTACAAAATTGACTAAGGGATAGATAACAGAGTTGTGGTGAATGGCTGTTTTCTGGACTGGATTGAGGTAAACAGTGGTGCTCCCCACGATGAGGTTCAACACCACCTCCAGTGCACCAGCGCAGCCTTTGATCACCTGAGGGAGAGAGTGTTCGAAGATCAGGCCCTCAAATCTGGCACCAAGCTCATGGTCTACAGTGCTGTAGTGATACCCGCCCTCCTGTATGGCACAGACGTGGACCATGTACAGTAGACACCTCAAATCGCTGAAGAAATACCAACGATATTTCCGCAAGATCCTGCAAATCCCCTGGGAGGACAGACACATCAATGTCAGTGTTCTTGATCAGGCCAACATCGAAGCACTGACCACACTTGACCAGTTCCGTTGGGCAGGCCACATTGTCTGCATGCCCGACATGAGACTCCCAAAGTAAGCGCTCTACTTGGAGCTCCTTCACGGCAAGTAAGTCCCAGGTGGGCAGAGGAAACGTTACAAGGACACCCTCAAAGCCTCCTTGATAATGTGCCACATCCCCACCGACATCTAGGAGTCCCTGGCCAAAGACCACCCCAAGTGGAGGAAGAGCATCCTGGAGGGCGCTGAGCACCTCGAGTCTCATTGTTGAGAGCATGCAGAAAGCAAGCGCAGGCAGCGGAAGGAGCGTGCAGCAAACCAGACTCCCCACTGAAAGGTTACAAAATTCGTGGGAAATCCCCCCAGTGTTTGGACTCATTAGAAAGGAAATTTAATTTGGAACTATCTCCCAGAAAATTTGAAATCCTAACGTGCACATGGAAGAAACTATGAACTTTAAATCGAATTTGGGATTTTACAAGGCAGGTTGAGTCTGTGTGGACAGGGCTAAAGAACTAAAGGATAACTATCCTGCAAAGAAGTCAGTTTTGAGTATTGAAACTGTCTGGGGTATTGAAACTAAAGCAAATTGTCTGGAGAATTGTGGCTACTTGAAAACCCTTCTCCCCAGGAGACATTAACATAACAATTAACCCAGAGATAGCTAACCATCATCCTGATCTGGAAAGCCATTCCAGCACGTGCATAACAATGGCCCATCTAGCCCACATGAAAAACCCAAGCACAGACAGACACTGAAAATACCAAAGCTAATATTTCCATCAAGAAACAGATTTAAAAAGATCGACACACCCGACACAGGTTAATATTTAATGAGCCCACCAAAATATAACAAAGAATCCAGGCTGATTTGGCGCGAAGACTAGAACACTCCAAAGGTATAACTGGGCCCGCTTTAACAAAGGGTATGTTACTGCCTCAGAAGACACTGCTAGGGACGCTTAGCCGAAGGTATGCACACAGCAGCCTAGCATCATAGAGCATCAAGGAGGGAGAGAGACCACCGCAGCAGTCTTTAACTAACTTCTCCAGCCTAGACGTCCTGTAATCGGAAAGGAAGGAAGAACATCAGCATCGCGGCAGCAACCGACCACAGCCGACGTGGTACCAACAAAAACACCGCGATCGACCAATGTCGAAACAAAACTCCGCAAGGAAGAAACCGAAGAATCGAAAGTTTCCACTCTACAACCTAGGCCTGACTACCAACAGGTGAAAACATTACCTAAAGAGACTTTGGACCTATTTCTAACAAAAGAAAGTGGGTACTTACCACATAAATCCAAAACGGGCCCTACCGCATCAGTGGACACCACCCAACTGAAGATTGCGCAGTAAGAAGTCTTCTACGATGTTCAGGGTACGGCAAGCAGATCCTACAGAATCCAGCAAACCCCGAAATCGCGGACCACCGCCAACTACCAGTAAAGGATCGGCGAGCATCGTCCCTGTTTGCCCTGGAGTTTAACCTAGTCAGTGTTAGGCACTGGGAGGTGGGAGGTGGGAGGTGTATTATTTCTGTAACCCCTTTGAATGTGTTCTTTACTTGAGTGGCTAAGTTTGACATTGATTTTATTAAAGGCAAGAAAATACAAAGTTCTTTTGCACCAAACCAGTTGTGTCTTGCATTTTATCACATCCCCCAAATAAATCCAGAGTCTAGAACCCAGGGGGTGAGAGTGATTCGAACCACTCAGAAGGTCAGAGGTGAACCTGACCCCACACACCACCCCCTCTTTCCTTCAACCGCTGTCTGTCCCACCTGTGACAGAGACTGCCATTCCTGTATTGGATTGTTCAGTCACCCGAGAACTCACTTAGAGTGGAAGCAAATCTTCATTGGTTTCAAAGGGACTACCTATGATGACTAGGACCACTGCTGCTTTTGGATTCTATAAAGCAGAGGCCCCAGTACAATCCCTAGGGGGGGGTGGGCACCACTCGTCACACCCTAGACATTCTCAAAAAGAGCAAGGTCTAACAATTCACTCATTCTCAGCTAAATGATGCCAGGATAGCTACAAGAGGTTAGAAAGCTGTTTAGAACTGGCAAGTAACTTGTTAAAACACCAGGTTAGCTTGTAGGAATCAGACAATATGGAGTGTCATCTCCAAGGTTCCAGTTTAAAAAGTCAGCTTTCTGGTGATGTGAAAGAACAGGGTCAGGCTAGGCTGGAGGCTAAATAAACATAGCTGGTTAAAAGCAGCTACACATGAAAATAAATCCCTGCACTAAAGCTGTAGTATTGTGCACAATTCTGGGCACCATGCTTTAGGAAGGATGTCAAGGCCTTGGAAAGGATGCAGAGGAAGTTTACCAGGATGACAGCAGGAATGGAGCGAGCTCAGTTATGTTGAAAGTTTGGAGAAGCTGGGATTGTTGTCCTTTGAGCAGGAGGTGGTCAAAAGGACACGCAATAGGTATTCAAAATGGAGTGGTTCCTAAACTAGCTTGGTTTCCTTGGGCAAGTTGCTCAAGTAACCAAAGGTTTAAAACAATTGGTAAAAAAAACCAGAGGGGGAAATGAGAAGTGTTTTCAGAGGTTAATACCTGGAATGGACCACCTAAAAGGGGTGGTGGAATCAGATGCCATTGGAATTTTCAAAAGGCAACAGGACATGTATGTTCAAGAGCTAATTTGTAGAGTTATGGGGACAATGATCAGATGCAACACTAAATGGGTCAAACTCTTTCAGAGTCGGCGCAGGCACGACCAGCTCCCTTCTGTACCGCAAGATTCGATGAAATGAAAAAGAGACTAAAAAAGGTAGAGGGCAATGCAAAGCCCATGAAACAATGGTGTGCTCATGGGGTAGTTAAAACATTTCAAAGCCTCAGTTCATCATAAACATATTAAACAAGCAGCTGAATTTAAAACAGATAGACAATCAGGATCAGTAAAGGCCATGGAAGGTATCTATGCCACCTATAATTTAAGTGCAACGACAAACTTGATTTACATTTTAAAAATTGTATAAAAGTGTTTAGATTTATACAAGACACTACAGCCATTTGCCTGTAATTGTGTAACTTTAGCATAATGGGACCAGGGGGCAACTGGAGTCAGGGGCAATAAATTACATACAAGGGGGAAAAGGCAACCATTGAAAGTTTGCAGCCTTATTTTTAATGCAATGGGCGTTTAATTCCCAATACGCAGCAGAGGTTTTGACAGGTGGCAGCCTGGACTCCCAAAGACAAGGGGCAGCACCAGCAGTCAGTGGGGATACCCAGGGGCAGGAGGCAAAGTCAGACCCTCATTTTCCTCAATAGGATTCCCTCTTCGCCCCCAGGGAATAATTCTGGGAACATCTTCAGATTAAAACAAAATAAAACTTCCCTTTCCAACTTTAACATGGTAACGGTCTCAGCCACACTGGCTGATTTCAGCACACTCACCATTTCACAAGTCCTTTTTTTTTCCCCCCCCCTCCTCTTTAAGTTGACTGAGGTAGGAAAAGAGACTGCACAAGAAGCAAACCCCCTCAGACTGGGAACAAAACAGAGAAAGAAAGAAAACAAAACACAACACTGATCTCCTGGGACCCTATTTATACAGCTGCTCACATCACGGGATTGGTTAAAAAATAAATGATTCCAATCAAGAAAATTACAAACTGCTGCAACTGCACACCTTCTAAATGATGATGATGTCACTCCCCTCCTCTTTTATAGGGGGCACTTGTAAATTATATGATTTTAATGCCCCAAAAAAAACACAAAAAAACCCCCCCAAAAAAACAAAAAAAATTTTAAAAAGAGGGCAGTTAAAAGTGTCTGGAGTGTCCCCCAGATCGGGGGGGCACTCGATCTAATGTTTAATTTGTCTCCCCCAAAAAGAGTGATGATGTCACTGCGACAAAGTTTCCCCTTTTTAAAGGTGCATGCACTTCCGTCTTCACTTAGTTTACTAATATGATTTATATGTGGATCATAAATGCAACTCTTTTACTTAAAGCTTAATTGATTGCAATTTAGTTTAACTTCTTATGCAAGACCATCAGCAGGCCGGGGCCATTGGAGGGAGCAGGGTGCGGTCCCGGCCCACAAGACCATCAGCAGGCCGGGGCCATTGGAGGGAGCAGTGTGCAGTCCCAGCCCACAAGACCATCAGCAGGCCGGGACCATTGGAGGGAGCAGTGAGCGGTCCCAGCCCACAAGACCATCAGCAGGCCGGGACCATTGGAGGGAGCAGGGTGCGGTCCCGGCCCACAAGACCATCAGCAGGCCAGGGCCATTGGAGGGAGCAGTGTGCAGTCCCAGCCCACAAGACCATCAGCAGGCCGGGACCATTGGAGGGAGCAGTGAGCGGTCCCAGCCCACAAGACCATCAGCAGGCCGGGACCATTGGAGGGAGCAGGGTGCGGTCCTGGCCCACAAGACCATCAGCAGGCCGGGGCCATTGGAGGGAGCAGTGTGCGGCGGTATATCACTTCAGGGAGCAGAGCGCACTGCTGCAGGAAGGAGACGGCTGACTGCAGTGCGGTCAGATACAGCAGGAGCGGCGAGGTCGGGGAGAAGGAGCGGCAAGAGTTCGTAGAGGGACATGATCGGGGCTCAGGAGAGGCGAGAGTTCGGTGCCAGAAGAGGCGAGGGCCCTGGGGCAGCACGGGCCAGCCCACACTGCGATATGTGCGCGCACTAGGTCCGTGCAGCAGAGCAGGTCTCCAGTCATCCTGGTGAACCCTTGCCACTGGACCAAGACCCACCACACATTTTTTTTAAATCCACGCACAGGCATCGACCACCCTTTGAGATCCAGAATATTAGGTCCTTCATTGAAGCACCTGTGAACTCATCCCTTTTCGGCGTGGAAGCAGGTCATTTTCGTTTCAAGGGACTGCCTATGAAATGAATGAATTGATTGCAATTGCCATCACCAATTAAGCATGTGTTCCCATCTTAAAGGTGCACAACTAAAAATTGTAACTTAAACCAAAATGAATGGCAACTTAACACATTAAATCAAAATTCTATTTTCCGGGGTGATGAAGCAGTCCAGTCGCTATGGTGCCCACCAGTTGCAGAAGGCCCCGAGTGTCTCTCAAATTTACTACAACCTAGTAATAATACTCAAGTTAGGTGACTCCATGCAATTATATAGGACCCTGGTGAGACCGCACCTGGAGTCTTGTGTACAGTTTTGATATCCTTACCTGTCCACCGGTACGCTCATGGTGTTCCGCAAGAGGTGGGCTCCGGAGGGACTGGAGTGCATCATCAGCCCAGCAACCAAATTTTAATTTGATTTGTTTAATGTCCAAAGTTTAATTTGTGAATTTGTTGGTTCGAGTGCCCCCTTTTAAGGGGTGTACTTGATTTATAGTTTTACTTAAAATAGTTTGTCATGTATTCAACCAGCATTGTAACCCATGTATAATCTGACCTAAGTTGTACACTGTGAGAACAATGACCACTAGGTGGTGAACTTGTGGGAGACACTCCTAACCTGGACCTTCAGGTATAAAAGGGGAAGCTCCACCCACTTCCATCACTTGAGTGCTATGGAATAAAGGATAGGTCACAGACTGACCTTCTCTCAAGCATGGGCCTCGTGTGCATTTATACTGTATAGTAAGGATGTATCAATGGCGACGAGAAACTGGGATTTAAATCACGCGAGCATGGCCACGAGCAGAACAGACGAGAGGTACTGTGTTAAGGAATGGTTGGGACAGAGAGTCAACATTGTTAAAGCAGCACACAGTTCTCCAGGCAGACAAGGGCAGTCGGGCATGCCCCAACATGTAGTTGAACCCAGAGGGGGAGTTCGACAGAGACAATGGCAAGCTGAACGGCGATTCACACCATTGTAAGGGACAATGCGGCCAGTAATGGGGCCATCAACACCTGTTAATGGCGCACTCAAAGACAATAACAGGGGCAGTCAGGGACGATCGACTGGCAAGGGACCTTTTGTTTCAAACAGCAGCTCATGTTGGAGGCGTGGAGACACACACTCAGCCGGAGTTTGCAGAGATGAGCCAAATACCTGCAGAAATTGCAGAAATAAACGCTGGGGGAAATTGCTGGAAGCTGAAGTTCAGCGAGTTCATGTGGAGCACGTATACAGTTCATACACCAGGACGCCACCGATAATGATGAAAGTGCTCCTAAATGGCATCTCAGTATCAATGGAGCTAGACACGGGGGCCAGCCAGTCCCTGATGGGTATTAAACAGTTCGAAAAGTTGTGGGCGTCCAAGGCCAGGAGGCCAAAATTATCGCCGATTGACGCACAGCTACGGGCATACACAAAGCAGATCATTCCGGTGCTGGGCAGCGCCACGGTAGTCGTGACCCACAAAGATTCGGAGAACAGGTTGCCACTCTGGGTTGTCCCGGGGGACGGTCCCGCACTACTGGGGAGGAGTTGGCTTGCTGTCATGAACTGAAAATGGAGCGATGTCAATGCAATTTCCTCTGTGGAGCGAGTATCATGCTCACAGATCCTGGACAAATTTGACTCATTATTTCAACCCAGCATTGGCACTTTCATGGGGGCCAAGGTAGTGATTCACATAAACCCAGATGCCAGGCCAGTACACCACAAGGCCAGAGCGGTGCCGTACGTGATGCAGGAAAAGATAGAAGGCGAAGTGGACCGCCTGCTGAGGGAAGGCATCATCTCGCCAGTCGAATTCAGTGACTGGGTGAGCCCGATCGTGCCGGTGCTCAAGGCGGATGGGTCGGTCAGGATATGTGGCGATTACAAGGCCACCATCAATCTGGTGTCACTCCAAGACCAGTACCCGCTGCCGAGAGCGGAGGACCTCTTTGCGACGCTATCTGGTGGCAAACCTTTTTCAAAATTGGACTTGACCTCAGCTTACATGACAGCACTATTCGGCACAGACCGGGCACCGAAAACTGCGCCCTTGCACTCAGCAGGCTCCCACTAGCCACCACTGAGGGGGCTACTGAGCATGCTGCTGAGATGGTCATGGCTGTTGAAGCTTTCGGAAGCGAAGGCTCACCCGTGACAGCCCGTCAGATTAAAGTCTGGACAAATAGAGACCCGCTATTGTCTCTAGTCAAGAAATGTGTCCTGAATGGGGACTGGGCAGCCACGTACAGGGCATGCCCTGAGGAATTTAAACCATTTCACAGATGCAGGGATGAACTCTCAATTCAGGCTGATTGCCTACTGTGGGGAAACCGCGTAGTCATGCCCCAGATGGGCAGAGAGGTGTTCATCAGAGAACTCCACAATGAGCACCCGGGCATTGTCACGATGAAGGTAATTGCCAGGTCACACGTTTGGTGGCCAGGGATAGACGCAGATCTGGAACTTTGTGTTCGCAGGTGCAACACGTGTGCCCAGCTGGGCAATGCGCCCAGGGAAGCCCCCCTTAGCCCTTGGCCATGGCCCGCCAAGCCTTGGTCACGCATCCATGTGGACTACACAGGTCCTTTCATGGGGAAAATGTTTTTGGTTGTAGTCGACGCCTACTCCAAATGGATCGAGTGTGACATTTTAAATTCAAGCACATCCTCTGCCACGGTAGAAAGTCTACGGGCAATGTTCGCCGTCAAGGTCTACTGGACATCTTAGTCAGCGACAATGGCCCATGCTTCACAAGCACTGAATTCCAGGACTTCATGGCAGGCAATGGAATTAACCATGACAGAACGGCACCGTTCAAGCCGGACTCAAACGGCCAGGCAGAACGAGCAGCGCAGATAATCAAACAGGGGATGCTCAGAATCCAAGGGGATTCCCTACAATGCCGCTTATCACGCCTCCTGTTGGCTTACAGATCCCGACCACACTCACTCACAGGGGTTCCACCCGCAGAGCTGCTAATGAAAAGGACGCTCAAAACCCGGTTATCCCTTATACACCCCACCATGAAAGAAATTGTCGAGAGCAGGCGCCAGTCACAATATCACTACCATGACAGGAATGCGAGGGCACGATGTATTGATGTAAGTGACCCTGTTTTTGTCCTCAACTACGCTGCAGGGCCCAAATAGCTCACAGGCACTGTGGTTGCCAAAGAGGGAAATAGGATTCTGGTCGTTAAACTTACCAATGGACAAATCTGCCGCAAACATGTGGATCAAACAAAAAGGAGTTTCAGCAACCCCATAGAAGAAGCAGAGGAAGAACACAATATAGAGTTCACTCCACCACAGGTGACCGAACACCGGAACCAAGTGGAGGAGAGCCCAGTCACTGTGGGCAGTCCGGACAGGCCTGAGGCACCGCAAACAGCAGACACTCAAGCCAGCGCCCAACAACCGGAGCCCCAACTCAGGCGCTCTACAAGAGAGAGACTCAACCTGTGATCCCAATAAGATTTTGGGGGGGAGGTGATGCCATGTATTCAACCAGCATTGTAACCCATGTATAATCTGACCTAAGTTGTACACTGTGAGAACAATGACCACTAGGTGGTGAACTTGTGGGAGACACTCCTAGCCTGGACCTTCAGGTATAAAAGAGGAAGCTCCACCCACTTCCATCACTTGAGTGCTATGGAATAAAGGATAGGTCACAGACTGACCTTCTCTCAAGCATGGGCCTCGTGTGCATTTATACTGTGTAGTAAGGACATATCATAGTTGATCTCCTTACCTAAGGAAGGATATACTTGGCATAGAGGGAGTGCAACGAAAGTTCAGCAGACTGATTCCTGGGATAGGGGGGTGGTCCTATGAGGAGAGATTGAGGAGACTGGGCCTAAGATCACATGGATGAACTTCAACAATTGTACATCCCTGTCTGGCGTAAACATAAAACAGGGAAGGTGGCTCAACCGTGGCTAACAAAGGAAATTAGGGATAGTGTTAAATCCATAGAAGAGGCATATAAATTAGTCAGAAAAAGCAGCAAACCTGAGGACTGGGAGAAATTTAGAATTCAGCAGAGGAGGACAAAGGGTTTAATTAGGAGGGGGAAAATAGAGTATGACAGTAAGCTTGCAGGGAACATAAAACTGACTGCAAAAGCTTCTACAGGTATGTGAAGAGAAAAAGATTAGTGAAGACAAATGTAGGTCCCTTGCAGTCAGAATCAGGTGAATTTATAATGGGGAACAAAGAAATGGCAGACCAATTGAACAAATACTTTGGTTCTGTCTTCACTAAGGAAGACACAAATAACTTCCGGAAATACTAGGGGACCGAGGGTCTAGCGAGAAGATTAGATGCAAGAAGAATGTTCCCGATGTTGGGGAAGTCCAGAACCAGGGGCCACAGTCTAAGGATAAGGGGTAAGCCATTTAGGACCGAGATGAGGAGAAACTTCTTCATTCAGACAATTGCGAACCTGTGAAATTCTCTACCACAGAAAGTTGTTGAGGCTAGTTCGTTAGATATATTCAAAAGGGAGTTAGATATTGCCCTTACGGCTAAAGGGATCAAGGGGTATGGAGAGAAAGCAGGAATGGGGTACTAAAGTTGCAAAACTGACCAGCCATGATCATATTGAATGGTGGTGCAGGCTCGAAGGGCCGAATGGCCTACTCCTCCAACTATTTTCTAAGTTTCTATATTCTCTAGAGTTTAGAATATTGAGAGGTGATCTCATTGAAACATACACAATTCTTACAGGGCTTGACAGGGTGGATGCAGTGAGGATGTTTCCTCTGGCTGGGGAGTCCAGAACTAGGGGTCACAGTCTCAGGATAAGGGGTCGGCCCTTTAGGACTGAGGTGATCAGATCAGCCATGATCTTGTTGAATGGCGGAGCAGGCTCGAGACGCCGTATGGCCTACTCCTGTTCCTATTTCTTATGTTCTAAAACTTCTTCACTCAGAGGGTGGTGAATCTTTGGAATTCTCTATCCCAGAGGGCTGAGGGAGCTCAGTCTTTGAGTATATTCAAGACACATTTATGGATATTAAGGAAATCCAGGGATATGGGGACAGTGCAGGAAAGTGGAGTTCAGGTACAAGATCAGCCATGATCTCATTGAATGGTGGAGCAGACTCGAGGGGCTGAATGGTCTACTCCTACTCCTAATTTTTATGTTCCTCTGTAGTGTCTTGTAGTCCCGTGCAATAAGGTTTTAAGTCGGTTCAACAGACTCCTGGGCCACCTGCATTTTTTGCAGTCTGGAGGAGTCCTTGTTACATGTTTTTATAGAATGTTTGAGATTGTAGCCCCTCTTCCATTATTTGAAGGGACTGTTCCTTGATTTCTGGCTGCATTTCAGTCCCACGGTCCTGATCTTTGGGCATCCTGTGCAGGGGGAGGGGGAGCGGGCAGGTCGGAAGGCCTCCTCGTGGGCCTGCTCCTGGGCATGACCAAGGTGGCCATTAACCGGTCCAGGCAGCGGGCGGTTGAGGGGGTCGTTCAGCCTGACTGCCCGCCTCTCTTCCGCGTTTACATCCGAGTCAGGGTGTCCCTGGAGATGGAGCACGCGGTGTCCACCGGTACGTTCGCGGCCTTCTGCGAGAGGTGGGTGCCGGAGGGACTGGAGTGCATCATCACCCCCGGCAACCAAGTTTTAATTTTATCCACTAATGTCTAAAGTTTAATTTGTTTAAATTTGTCGGTTTTAGTGCCTCCCTTTAATCAACTGAAATAATTGTGTACAGTTTTGATCTCCTTATCTGTCCACCGGTACACTCGCGGCCTTCCGCGAGAGGTGGGCTCCAGAGGGCCTGGAGTGCATCATCACCCCTGGCAACCAAATTTTAACGTGATTCATTTAATGTCTAAAGTTTAATTTATGAATTTTCTCGGTTCTAATGCTCCCTTTTAAGCAGGGGGGGGGGAATACTTGATTTATAGTTTTACTTAATGTTATGTATGTAAACATTACCAAAGTGTAAGACTTTCCACCAGGGGGCGCACCTGTGGGAGACCCAAGGGTCAACTGCACACCCTGGGCAAGCAGGTATAAAAGGCAGTCTACCATGCTGCCTTCTCTGGAGTTACAATAAAGCGACCGAGGTCACAACAGTTTGAGCTTAAGAAATACAGTCTTGTGGAGTTATTCTAAACGTAACACTTAAAATAGTTGATCTCCTTACCGAAGGAAGGATATACATAAGGGAGTGCAACGAAAGTTCACCAGACTGATTCCTGGGATGGGGGGATTGTCCTATGAGGAGAGATTGAGCAGACTAGGCCTATATTCTCTGGAGCTTAGAAGAATGAGAGGTGATCTCATTGAAACATACACAATTCTTACAGGGCTTGACAGGGTAGATGCAGGGAGGATGCTTCCCCCGGGCTGGGGAGTCTCGAACCAGGGGTCACGGTCTCAGAATAAGGGGTCGGCCATTTAGGACTGAGTCGAGGAGAAATTTCTTAACATAGAGGGGGTGAATCTCTGGAATTCTCTACCCCAGAGGGCTGTGGAGGCTCAGTCTTTGAGTATATTCAAGACATATGTTTGAATATTAAGGGAATGAAGGATATGGAGAGAGGGCAGAAAAATTGAGTTCAGGTAGCAGATCAGCCATGATCTTACTGAATGGTGGAGCAGGCTCGAGGGGCCGAATGGCCTACTCCTAATTCTTATGTTCCTACGTAGTGTCTTGTAGTCCCGTGCAATAAGTTTTTAAGTCAGTTCAACGGACTCCCGGGCCGCCTGCATTTTTTGCGGTCTGGAGGAGTCCCTGTTCCATGTTTTTATAGAGTCTTTGAGGTTGCAGCCCCTCTTCCATTATTTGAAGGGACTGCTCCTTGATTTTTGGCTGCACTTCAGTCCCACGCTCCTGATCTTTGGGCACCCTGTGCGGGGGGAGGGGGAGCGGACAGGTCGGAGGGCCTCTGCGTGGGACTGCTCATGGTCCTGGCCAAGGTGGCCATTATCGGTCCAGGCAGCGGCCGATCGAGAGGGTCGTTCCGTGGCTACGTTCGCCAGGGTGTCCCTGGAGATGGAGCACGTGGTGTCTACCGGTACACTCATGGCCTTCTGCGAGAGGTGAGTACTGGAGGGACTGGAGTGCATCATTACAATAGGGAACAGAATTTTTATGTGATTTGTTAAGGTTCCCTTTAACCTTTATTTGAGGGTTTTACCGTAGGCTTAAAGTTATAATTTAAAAGAGTTGTAGGGGCCGAGCACCCTGTGCGGCGGGGAGCGGGCAGGTCGGAAGGCCTCCTCGTGGGCCTGCTCCTGGGCATGGCCAAGGTGGCCATTAACCGGTCCAGGCAGCGGGCAGTCGAGGGGATCGTTCAGCCCAACTGCCTGCCTCTCTTCCGCAGTTACATCCGAGCCAGGGTGACCCTCGAGATGGAGCACGCAGTGTCCACCGATACGCTCGCGGCCTTCCGTGAGAGATGGGCGCCAGAGGGACTGGAGTGCATCATCACCCCCGGCAACCAAATTTTAATTTGAACCACGTGTCTAAAGTTGAATTTGTTTAAGTTTGTCGGTTTTAGTGTCCCCCCCCTCCCCCCGCCCCCTTTTAGCCAGGGGGCACTTGTATAATTTGTGTTTTTGGTGCCCTCAAAAAAAAACAAGGGGACACTTGAAAAGTTTTTGGAGTGTGACCCCCGCTCCTTTAATCTGGGGGCACTTGATAAATGTGTCTACAAAAATAGTTGTAGGGGCCAAAATTGGCCTCTGCCGGAAATGGGGCAGGCCTACCACATTTTAACATAAGAACATAAGAATAAGAGAAATAGGAACAGGAGTAGGCCATATGGCCCCTCGATCCTGCTCTGCCATTCAATAAGATCATGGCTGATCCGATCATGGACTCAGCTCCACTTCCCTGCCCGCTCCCAATGACCCCTTATCCCCTTATCATTCAAGAAACTGTCTATTTCTGTCTTAAATTTATTCAATGTCCCAGCTTCCACAGTTCTCTGAGGCAGCGAATTCCACGGATTTACCACCCTCAGAGAGAAGAAATTCCTCCTCATTTTAAATGGGCGGCCCTATATTCTAAAATCATGCCCCATTTTCACGTCCCTTACTGCAGATACGAATGCAGCAGTGTTAAGAGTGAAATTCCGCTTTTTTGGCGGCTAAATGGAGTGGAGTGGTAATGCCTGGGGTAATGGGCTGGTTGCAGCGGTGTGGGAGCGGAGCGGCGTTTGAACCGCGAAATCCCGCCCCTAACCAATAGCGATGCAGCTGCTCCCTGGCCTTCTTAAAGGGCAGGTTTTGCAACCGTGCCTTGACCGGTCTGAGCTGCGACAGAGGAGACCTCGGCTGCAAGGGACACGTTTGAGGAGGGCCAGCCGCTTCAGCAACGCTGAGCTGGAAAGCCTGATGGAAGCTGTGGAGAGAAGGAGGCGGCTACTGTTCCCTGATACTGGTGGGCGACCAATTAGGAGCGTCTTCCTAAATGCCTGTAGGGAGATTGCGGGACCTCCATTCACCAGCACACCCCCACCCAATGCAGGAAAAAGCTCACCGACCTTATTCGACTAATGAAAGTACATTTTCCCCCAACTCCTCACCTTACATCTGCAAGACTCTCCTTCACCTTAACTTCTTTCTCCCCAACACTATATAGTAGCTGAAGAAGCACTTGATTGCTCAGGCATATGTGCGTTCACACTCACAATGGAGGCTCCCTTGCACGTGAGATTCAGAGCTGCATGTAACAGACCCACACTTGCACTAATTGCCAAGGCCTTAAAGAACTCCGACTTAACGCAACCGTGCCCAGCAACAAGCCACAGGTGGGGGCGAGTCCGAAAATATCGAGCTGACTGATCTGGAGAGGGTGCAGCGGCCAGTGGGCACACGCGTTGGCTTCCCTGTGGCTGCTGGTCATGCCGATCCTGTAGTATATGCAAGCACTCTAATAACGACTCCACGAGGTAAGGGTATAGTACTTGAACTGTAATGACCTTAGTCCTTTATTGCAGCTCCTAGAGTGAGGACACCAAGAGGTGAGCTCCCTTTTATACTGGGTTACCTGCAGTGTGCAGGTGACCCTTAGGTCTCCAGCAGCAGCACCCTCTGGTGGTACAGGTATAGTGTACACAGGGTGAAGGTACATTCAGTGATCTAGTGTTATAGTACATACATTAATATGCATACATAACAACACTCCCTCTAAGCCTTTCCCAAGTCCTTATTGCCATGACATGGGGAGGTGATCAGTAGTGGATGGTGGGGGGGCGTTGTGGTGAGAGTTGTGTGGGTGCTGGGTGTGATCCATGTTTTTGTGGCTGCACACATCCATTCCCCCCCACCCCCCCCAATACATAGACCACGTGGGTATGTCACTGTTGGAGGATTCTGCATTGGTGGAGCAAGTACATGTTGTTATGAGAAAGGTACATACATTGTTGAATGGGTAGGTGGTGGCGTTTAGTGATGGGCAAGGCCACAGGGTGGTGTGGCCTCCTTGTCCTCCATTGGTGGTGGAAGTCTGGTCATCCCAGGTCCCGCTGGGAAAGCTGGAGGGTATTGGCCCTTGCTCCCACTGCTGGCCCTGGTGGCCAGGGGGGGAGCAGCATGGGTAAGTGAAGGCCTTTGAGCAATGCTATCTTTCTCTGGTAGCGGAAAGATCGTGCAGCAAACCTGTCCCACCCACCCTTTCCTTCAACAACTGTCTGTCCCACCTGTGACAGAGACTGTAATTCCTGTATTGGACTGTTCAGTCACCTAAGAACTCATTTTTAGAGTGGAAGCAAGTCTTCCTCGATTTCGAGGGACTGCGTATGATGATGATGCATGGTGCAATGCACACCTCACCCTCACGGCACCCCTTGTCCCATTTATGATTGCAGATGAGACCCCGAGTGTCAGCCAAAGCGAGATGGGACACCCTTGAGGCGGCTGCCAGCCAGAGTCAGGAGGACACTCTTGAGGCCTCGGAAGATCTTGGCGGCATGTCCGAAGAGGGAGACGGAGAGGGGAAGAGTTCTGCCAGCACCATGTCACTGTTTCCTACAGTCACACACGTCAGCTCAGATACTGGGAGTACGCAGTCGGGTATGCTAGGTTTAGGAGAAGGTTCTGCTCTGGGTGATGCACCGGGGCCTAGCAGGCTGCAGCATGGCGGAGGACAAAGGGAACCTCGGGTGCCATCTCTCCAGGAGGTGAGGGTGCAGGCGAGTCCTGCTGGGGAGGACTCCGACCAGCCCATTGACGTTGGGGCTTACGAACAAAGGGCGGAGGCCATGCAAGCCAAGCTCTTGGCGGCAATACAAGGATGCCCAAGAGGCTGTTGCAAGTGGTCAGGAGCATGGAGGAGTCCACCTCCCGCATGGTGTACAGCTCTGCGTGCACCATGGGGACCATCATTGCTAATGTGCAGACGATGGTGGAATCCCAGAGTGACCATGCGGATCCAGCTGCGATGACGCGTCCGTTGGCTGAGGTGCAAGCTGCCATTGCAGCACAGGCGCGAGGGAGCGAGCGAGGCTCTGCACCTTTGGACAGGATGGCCACTGCCCTGGAAGCTCAGAATGCTCTCATGCACTCTGGGCAACAGGCCACGGCACGTCTTACTGCTGTCGTCTCCGGTGGCTTCGAGACTGTGGCTGGTCTCATGCAGTCTCAGCTTGATGCTATGCGACTGCTGCCATCGCGATTGGGTCCACCACGGTCCACTGGGAGCCTAACGGTGCCACCACACCCGCCGACCTGTGCTCCAGCAGCTTGGTGGGGGAAGTGGGGTGCTGACCCGGGGGCGGGGGGGCGGTGGCACTGGCTCCTCGGACCAGGATACTGTTGTGGGCTCTCAGGTGCACAGCAAGTCCTGAGCCGAGACCTGCCACTCCGCCATTGCTGCAGAGCATGGAATCGCCCCAGCCACTTCCGACTGAAGGCGCAGAGGACGATGTGGCCCAGAAGGGGCACTAGAAGTGACAAATTAACAAATTTAAAACTGAGATGAGGAGAAATTTCTTCTCTCAGAGGGTTGTAAATCTGTGGAATTCGCTGCCTCAGAGAGCTGTGGAAGCTGGGTCATTGAATAAATTTAAGGCAGAAATAGACAGTTTCTTAAACGATAAGGGGTTATGGGGAGCGGGCGGGGAAGTGGAACTGAGTCCATGATCAGATCAGCCATGATCTTGTTGAATGGCGGAGCAGGCACAAGGGGCCATATGGCCTACTCCTGCTCCTATTCTTATGTTTTTATGTAAATAAAACTTTTTAAATTATGGTCAAATCAAAATTTGGTTGCCGGGGGTGATGATGCACTCCAGTTCCTCTGGCGCCCACCTCTCGCGGAAGGCCGCGAGCGTACCGGTGGACACCGCGTGCTCCGCCTCCAGGGACACCCTGGCTCGGATGTAACCGCGGAAGAGAGGCAGCCAGTCGGGCTGAACGGCCCCCTCGGCTGCCCACTGCCTGGACCGGTTAATGGCCACCTTGGCCAGGCCCAGGAGCAGTCCTACCAGGAGGTCTTTCGACCTACCCACTCCCCTCCGCACAAGGTGCCCAAAGATAGGGAGACAAACCGCTACATCAGAGCAAGTAAGGGTGGGCAATAAATGCTGACCTTGTCAGTGGCATCCACTGCTCCTGGGCATGGCTCAGGTGGCCATCAACCGATTCAGGCAGCGGGCGGTCGAGGGGAACGTTCAGCCCGACTGCCTGCCTCTCTTCCGCGGTTACATCCGAGCCAGGGTGTCCCTGGAGATGGAGCACGCGGTATCCACCGGTACGCTCGCGGCCTTCCGCGAGAGGTGGGCACCGGAGGGACTGGAGTTCATCATCGCCCCTGGCAACCAAATTTTAATTTGATTTAAGATTACCGTCAAAAGTTTAATTTGTTCAATGTGTCGGTTTTAGGGGGCACTTGAATTACAGGTGCAACTTAAAATAGTTGTAGCGGCACTCACAATTATTTTAAGTAGAAATTTTAAATCAAGTGCCCACTTTTGGCACTAGAACCCACAAATGAACAATTTAAAACTGTAACGAAAACCTTTAATCAAATTAGAATTTGATTGTCGGGGGTGATGATGCACTCCAGTCCCTCCGGCGCCCATCTCTCACGGAAGGCCGCGAGCATACCGGTGAACACCGCATGCTTTAGAAGTGACACCCTTATATGGAAGGTGTGCAATTGCAACAGTTAGTAATTTTAGTTGATTACAACCATTTAGTTTTTAACCAATCCCATGACATGAACAGCTGTAACATAGCTGTAACATAGCTGTAACATAGAAACATAGAAAAAAGGTGCAGGAGTAGGCCATTCGGCCCTTCAAGCCTGCACCACCATTCAATAAGATCATGGCTGATCATTCCCTCAGTATCCCTTTCCTGCTTTCTCTCCATACCCCTTGACCCCTTTAGCTGTAAGGGCCACATCTAACTCCCTCTTGAATATATCCAATGAACTGGCATCAACAACTCTCTGCGGCAGGGAATTCCACAGGTTAACAACTCTCTGAGTGAAGAAGTTTCTCCTCATCTCGGTCCTAAATGGCCTACCCCTTATCCTTAGACTATATCCCCTGGTTCTGGACTTCCCCAACATCGGGAACATTCTTCCCGTATCTAACCTGTCCCGTCCCGTCAGAATCTTATACGTTTCTATGAGATCCCCTCTCATCCTTCTAAACTCCAGTGTATAAAGACCCAGTTGATCCAGTCTCTCCTCATATGTCAGTCCAGCCATCCCTGGAATCAGTCTGGTGAACCTTCGCTGCACTCCCTCAATAGCAAGAACGTCCTTCCTCAGATTAGGAGACCAAAACTGAACACAATATTCCAGGTGGGGCCTCACCAAGGCTCTGTACAACTGCAGTAAGACCTCCCTGCTCCTATACTCAAATCCTCTCGCTATGAAGGCCAACATGCCACTTGCCTTCTTAACCGCCTGCTGTACCTGCATGCCAACTTTCAATGACTGATGAACCATGACACCCAGGTCGCGTTGCACCTCCCCTTTTCCAAATCTGCCGCCATTCAGATAATATTCTGCCTTTGTGTTTTTGCCACCAAAGTGGATAACCTCACATTTATCCACATTATACTGCATCTGCCATGCATTTGCCCACTCACCTAACCTGTCCAAATCACCCTTCAGCCTCTTAGCATCCTCCTCACAGCTCACACCGCCACTCAGTTTAGTGTCATCTGCAAACTTGGAGATATTACACTCAATTCCTTCATCCAAATCATTGATGTATATTGTAATGAGCTGGGGTCCCAGCACTGAGCCCTGCGGCACTCCACTAGTCACTGCCTCCCATTCCGAAAAGGAACCGTTTATCCCAACTCTCTGCTTCCTGTCTGCCAACCAATTCTCTATCCACGCCAGTACATTACCCCCAATACCATGTGCTTTGATTTTGCACACCAATCTCTTATGTGGGACCTTGTCAAAGGCCTGTTGAAAGTCCAAATATACCACATCCACTGGTTCTCCCTTGTTCACTCTACTATACATCCTCAAAAAATTCCAGAAGATTTGTCAAGCATGATTTCCCTTTCATAAATCCATGCTGATTTGGACTGATCCTGTCACTGCTTTCCAAATATACTGCTATTTCATCCTTAATAATTGATTCCAACATTTTCCCCACTACTGATGTCAGGCTAGCCGGTCTATAATTACCCGCCTTCTCTCTACCTCCATTTTTAAAAAGTGGTGTTACATTAGCTATCCTCCAGTCCATAGGAACTGATCCAGAGTCGATAGACTGTTGGAAAATGATCATCGATGCATCCACTATTTCTAGGGCCACTTTCTTAAGTACTCTGGGATGCAGACAATCAGGCCCCGGGGATTTATCGGCCTTCAATCCCATCAATTTCTCCCGCCTAATAAGGATATCCTTCAGATATCCTCCTTCTCACTAGACCCTCGGTCCCCTAGTACATCCGGAAGGTTATTTGTGTCTTCCTTCGTGAAGACAGAACCAAAGTATTTGTTCAATTGGTCTGCCATTTCTTTGTTCCTCATTATAAATTCACCTGAGTCCGACTGCAAGGGATCTACGTTTGCCTTCACTAATCTTTTTCTCTTCACATATCTATAGAAGCTTTTGCAGTCAATTTTTATGTTCCCGGCAAGCTTCCTCTCGTACTCTATTTTCCCCCTCCTAATTAAACCCTTTGCCCTCCTCTGCTGAATTCTAAATTTCTTCCAGTCCTCAAGTTTGCTGCTTTTTCTGGCCAATTTATATGCCTCTTCCTTGGCTCTAACACTATCCCTAATTTCCTTTGTTAGCCACGGTTGAGCTGTATAAATAGAGTCCTGAGAGAGTTGTTCATTGCTATTTCTCCCTCTGTCTTGTCCTTAGTCTGAGGTGGTTGGTCTGTGTACAATCTCACCTCTTGTATCAGTCAACGTTTGAGAGAGGAAATATAAAAGGCCATTGGTAATGGTAAACTTAGCCAGTGTGGCCCAGACCTTTAATCTGTGGAAATTAGAGCATTTTTAAATTTTTTTATTTTGCTTTGATCTAACGATGTGGATCTGAGCCCGTGTTTTATGGAGATGCTTAACTCCGATTGAGCAATCTGTCCTGGCTAGAGGGTAGGATCACGTGATTGTTTTTGGGGGAGAAGTAGGCAGAGTGTGTGTCTGTCCAGGGGAGGGGAGAGAGAGCAGAGGAGAAAGGGAAGGCAGGAGAGAGTCTGTCTGTCTATCTGGGGCAGGTCGGCAGCATCTGGCAGGGATTTTCCTGTTGCCGAGCGTGTGGGATTGGGCTGGAGTGGAAGTTAACTACAGAACCAGTGGGAACATGTTCAACCTTCGCCGTTTCCAAGGCAGGTCAAAGACCACCCTAACCTCTGTCGTCGAACTACAGTACGTGGACAACGCCTGCGTCTGCGCATGATATAGTCGACATATTTACTGAGGTGTACGAAAGCATAAGCCTTGCGTTAAACATCTGTAAGACAAAGGTCCTCCACCAGCCTGTCCTCGCCGCACAGCACTGCCTCCCCCACCCGTCCCCCGCCAAGTCAACAAGATCCACGGCGCGGCCCTGGACCACGTGGACCATTTCCCATAACTCGGGAGCCTCTTATCAACAAGAGCAGACATTGATGACGAGATTCAACACTGCCTCCAGTGCAGCCTTCGGCCGCCTGAGGAAAAGAGTATTTGAAGACCAGGCCCTCAAAAACATAAGAACATAAGAATTAGGAACAGAAGTAGGCCATCTAGCCCCTCGAGCCTGCTCCGCCATTCAACAAGATCATGGCTGATCTGGCCGTGGACTCAGCTCCACTTACCCGCCTGCTCCCCGTAACCCTTAATTCCCTTATTGGTTAAAAATCTATCTATCTGTGACTTGAATACATTCAATGAGCTAGCCTCAACTGCTTCCTTGGGCAGAGAATTCCACAGATTCAAACCCTCTGGGAGAAGAAATTCCTTCTCAACTCGGTTTTTGAGGCTGTGCCCCCTAGTTCTAGTCTCCCCGACCAGTGGAAACAACGTCTCTGCCTCGATCTTATCTATCCCTTTCATTATTTTAAATGTTTCTATAAGATCACCCCTCATCCTTCTGAACTCCAACGAGTAAAGACCCAGTCTACTCAATCTATCATCATAAGGTAACCCCCTCATCTCCGGAATCAGCCTACTGAATCGTCTCTGTACCCCCTCCAAAGCCAGTATATCCTTCCTTAAGTAAGGTGATCAAAACTGCACGCAGTACTCCAGGTGCGGCCTCACCAATACCTTATACAGTTGCAGCAGGACCTCCCTGCTTTTGTACTCCATCCTTCTCGCAATGAAGGTCAACATTCCATTCGCCTTCCTGATTACCTGCTGCACCTGCAAACTAACTTTTTGGGATTCATGCACAAGGACCCCCAGGTCCCTCTGCACCGCAGCATGTTGTAATTTCTCCCCATTCAAATAAAATTCCCTTTTACTGTTTTTTTTTCCCAAGTGGATGACCTCACACTTTCCGACATTGTATTCCATCTGCCAAACCTTAGCCCATTCACTTAACCTATCTAAATCTCTTTGCAGCCTCCCTATGTCCTCTACACAACCCGCTTTCCCACTAATCTTTGTGTCATCTGCAAATTTTGTTACACTACATTCTGTCCCCAAACTGCCACCAAACTCATGGTCTACATGGCTGTAGTATTACCCGCCTTCCTGTTTGGCTCAGAGACATGGACCATGTACAGTAGACACCTCAAGTCGCTGGAGAAATACCACCAACGATGTCTCCACAAGATCCTACAAATCCCTTGGGAGGACAGACGCACCAATGTCAGGGTCCTCGACCAGGCCAACATCCCCAGCATTGAAGCACTGACCACACTTGATCAGCTCCGCTGGGCAGGCCACATTGTCCCCATGCCAGGCACAAGACTCTCAAAGCAGGTGCTCTACTCGTAACTCCTTCACAGCAAGCGAGCCCCAGGTGGGCAGAGGAAACGTTACAGGGACACCCTCAAAGCCTCCCTGAAAGTGTAACACCCCCACTGACACCTGGGAGTCCCTGGCCAAAGACCGCCCTCGGTGGAGGAAGAGCATCCGGGAGGGCGCTGAGCACCTCGCGTCTCATCGCCGAGAGCATGCAGAAAACAAGCGCAGGCAGCGGAAGGAGAGTGCGGCAAACCAGTCCCACCCACCCTTGCCCTTAACGACTGTCTGTCCCACCTATGACAGGGTTGTGGCTCTTGTATTGGACTGTTCAGCCATCTAAGGACTCATTGTAAGAGTGGAAGCATGTCTTCCTCGATTCCGAGGGACTGCCTATGATAATGGGGTTTGGGGATAGCAGTAAAACTCCCAGAAATTGCGAGCGTGTTGGGAGAGACACCCAACCTCCAACTCATCCTGCTGCCTTGTGCATTTAACTTGGACGGATTTGAAGATGCAGTCTGATCAGCAGACGCGTGTGACCTCATTCAAGTGCTTGTTGAGAGATGCTTAAGAGTTTTTAAACAACAGCTTTTGACTTTTACTGCAGGAGCACAATATTCACGCATCTGGGGTAGCTTGGCTGTGAAGGGGTGGCGGATGCTCTGTGCCCATTGAGTCCATACATTGGGAGCAGGGAGAAGCACATAAATACTCCCAACGGTGCACCTCATTATGCCCTACATTTTGTCTGGATTTAGGGGTCAGCAGTTTGAGAATTTTGAAATGCGTGTTGCTTAACCGGACGTGAATGTAGGTCAGCGAGCACAGGGGATGATGGGTGAGCGGAACTTGGTGCGAGTTAGGACACGGGCAGCCGAGTTTTGGATCACATCTAGTTTACGTAGGGTAGAATATGGGAGGCGTCGGAACAGTCCAGTCTAGTCCTAGACTTCAGCAGCAGATGAGCTGAGGCAAGGGCGGAGATGTGCGCTGTTACAGAGGTGGAAATAGGCGGTCTTAATTATGCTGCGGCTATGTGGTTGAAACCTTATTTCAGGGTCAAATGTGATATGATTCAGCCTCCGATAGGAGTTGGAAAGAAGGATGGAGTCAGCTAGGGAACGGAGTTTGCGACGGGGAACGAAAACAATGGCTTCAGTCTTCCCAATATTCAATTGAAGAAAATTTCTGCTCATCCAGAACTGGATGTTGGACAACTTGGAGACCGTGGAGGGGTCGAGAGAAGAGCTGGGTGTCATCAGCATACACATGGAAACTGACGCTGTATTTTTGGATGATGTTGCCAAGAGCCAATATATAAATGAGAAATAGGAGGGGACTAAGAGATCCTTGGGGAACACAAGGGATAATGATGCAGGGGTGGGAAGAGAAGCTGTTCATATCATAGAAATTTACAGCATGGAAGGAGGCCATTTTGGCCCATGTCTACGCCAACGAAGAGCTACCCAGCCGAATCCCACTTTCCAGCTCTTGGTCCGTAGCCCTGTAGGTTACGGCACTTCAAGTGCACATCCAAATACTTTTCAAAGGAGGTGGGTTTCTGCCTCTACCACCCTTTCAGGCAGTGAGTTCCAGACCCACCTCTAAACCACCCCCCAATTACTTTAAATGTATGCCTCCTGGTTGTTGACCCCTCTGACAAGAGAAACAGATCCTTCCTATCTACTCTACCAGGTCCCTCATAATTGTATACACCTCAATGAGGTCTCCCCTCAGCCTCCTCTGTTCTAAAGAAAATAGACCCAGCATCTCCAATCTTTCCTCATAGCCAAAATTCTCCAGTCCAGACAACCTTCTTGTAAATCTCCTCTGCACCCTTTCCAGTGCAATTACATCTTTCCTGCAATGCGGTGACCAGAATTACACACAGTACTCCAGCTGTAGCCTAACCATCGTGGAATCATTACCAGAGCATCTGAAGACATAACAATTGGCGACAAGATTACGGAACTTCACGTGAAAATGGCTAATCTTGGTACTTTGCAGCAGTTCGCCGATGGTGGTGATTGGGACGCCTTTGTGGAGAGGGTCAACCATTTCTTCACAGCAAACGACCTGCAGGCGATAATCCGGCCACACTGGCAGAGTTATCCTGCTAACCAGTTGTGGGCCCACTGTCTATGGCCTCATCAGGGACTTGCTGGCACCAGCGAAGATAACGACCAAGATGTACGAGGAGCTTGTAACGCTGATCCAAGAACAACTCAAGCCCAAAGAGCGCATCCTCATAGCCAGACACCAGTTTTATACCCACCGAAGGCCAGGAAATCGCAAAATATGCTGCAGACCTCGGGGTTGGCGGCACCGTGTGATTTCGGCGACGACCTCACCGAAGTGCTGCGGGATATCTTTGTCATCAGAATCGGCCACGAGGGCCTTCTTCACAGGCTACTATCTGCGGATACCACAGTCACACTGCAGAAGACCATCACCATGAGCCAGGCATTCATGGCCTCGACCTGCGGCTCTAGGCGAATGACTCATCCTCAGAACTCAAACCCGGCAAGTACTGTACACAGACTGGCGCCTTTGAGGCTGGACGGTAGAACGTGAATCTCCTCGGGAGAGAGAACAGGCCCCCCGAGTCCGCCGAGCGGGGGCTAATCGAGTAGCACCATGCTGGCGTTGCAGAAGGAATCGCAGGGTTCACCAGTGCTGTTTTAAGGAATATGTGTGTAAAGGCTGCAGCACAAAGGGCCACTTCCAGCGAATGAGTAAAAGAAATATGACTCACTTTGTTGATGAAGAGCCTGCAGATGGCCATGAATCCAGCGCGGATTATGAAGCGATAGTCAGAGGCAGCTCAGCCCCACGATGAGGTGTATGGTATGTTTACCTGCACCACAGAATGTTCCCCGTTGAGGATGGAAGTCGAGATAGATGGCGTTCCAGTCTTCATGGAAGTGGACACGGGCGAGCCAGTCAATATTGAATCAAGAAGCCTTTGAGAGGCTATGGGACAATCAAACTGAATGACCCAAGTTGGTCCCGGTTCAGGCAAAGCTGCGCATCTACACCAATGGACTTATCCCAGTCGTTGGTAGTGCGGATGGAAAGATACTCGATGATAGCGCAGTGCACAAGTTACCACTGTGGATTGTTGTAGGTGATGGACCAATGCTACTCGGAAGAAGGTGGCTGGAGAAGATCCATTGGAGCTGGGAAGATTTCATCCCTCCAACGATCGTCCCCCGCGCTCCGAGGCAAAGCAAGCCCCCACCTGAAGTTGGATCCGGCACCAGAGAGCAGACCAGCACAGCACCCGAGGCACAGACCGCTCAGCACGACTGCGTGGAGATGATCCAGCTGAGACGACCCGAACGCACCTTCCAGGCTCCAGTGGCAGGACTCCGGAGGAAGAAAATCAGAGCCAAAGGCGACTTCCCAGCTTCGGTGGCAGAACCCGGGGAGAAGAGGGTCACAGCAGCCGACATCGTGGATGGAAGAAAGATGGCGCCCAAACCACGAGGTGAAGCGCTGAAGGAAAAGATGGTGGCGGCCAGACCACGAGGTGCAGCGTTGATGGAGCAACACCTGGTACCGAGTGAAGAAGAGGATTGGGGTAAAGATAACAAGGCTCTCTTAAAGGAGACCAGTAACCCACCACACTTAAAGGGAGAGTTCCACATTCTCAATCAATGTAATAGCAACTGAGTTAAATGTAAAGCTTGTAAATGATGAGAGTTTTATACATGTAACAAGCAAAGAAAAGTCGGGCGATTGCGATCGGAGCTACAGTTTATCTACAATGAGTAATGAAATGTTGTGCGATGTAGGATTTCAACTGTATTCAGATAATGTAGCGGGCAAACACCCATCGGGAGCGCACAGGTCCAGCAGGCTACCCATTGCTGTAGCCTGCGTCCCTGGGACCAGTGTGATGCACCACGGAGTGTGGCCACAAGCAGCTAGTATAGACCAGTTGCAGAGCAAGCGATCGCAGGAGGGCAACGGTAACGGTATCGATACCCTGCCCCTGATCAGCTCCACCTCTCAGGCACCCGATGGCACCAACCGCCACGAGCCTGAAAGAGCAAACTGCGCTAAGGTGCAGCCCCCAGACCCTATCGCCACCAAGGCTACATCTGGGAACGAAGGGTCACCCGCAACGGCTCTCCCAAATAGGACCAGGACCAGCCAGTATCCCAAACCAAATAACGCCCAGGCAAGCGAACCAGCACTGCTAGATGACTGCTCCTCAGGGAGCAGCTGCGACCCGGGACATAAGGAAAGGACAGGGAGGTCACAGGCATCTATGAACCTTCCCGATGCTAGGAGTAACGGCAAAGGCCCCGAGAGCAGGCAACTTGAGCCAACCGGGTTCCCACTGCCAGCACTGGGCACCGCGCCACCACCAGACACCATCCAGCAGTTCTGGATCTAGCTTGCCCTCACACACCAGTACTGATTCCAAGTAAGTATCAAGAATGTGTATCACCTGTCAAATGTACTTGCCTCACACAACTTTACCACAAACATAATGATGTAAAGGCAAATTTTTTTTTCTGGGCTTGAATGTAATGAGCCACCGGCATAATCCCATATGTGGGGGGAGAGAATGGAGTGGTCATGGACTCACAAACAGAAACCACCAGCACCTCTCCTGCCAACAAAACACCACCTACTCACCCATGTATCTAGACATGTTTACTGCTTGTACTATTACATATGATGTGCCACCAGAGGGTACTACTATGGGAAACTTGTACACCAGCTGTATGGTCACTAAGGTGTGCCACCAGAGGGCACTGCAGTGGGAGACTTGTAGGTTATCTGTACAGGTGCGCCAGGCCTAATATAAGGTGTGATACTCACTCTGGAGTTATATTGAACTGTAGTGACCTTAGTCCATTTAAGTGCAATACATTGCTTCGTGGAGTCATTATCAGAGCATCTAAAGACATAACAGAGCGCATGCCAGTGGATCTTGGATGCTGTAATCATGACCATCTTCAAGAAAGGTGACCAGTCCAATTAGAGGAGTTTCTCTACTTCTGCCACAGGGAAAGTCATCACAAGAATCCTCCTCAATCGCCTTCTCCCAGTGGCTGAAGAGCTCCTCCCAGAGTCGCAATGCGGATTCCGCCCACTAAGGGGCACAATGAACATGATCTTCACCGCGCATCAAGTTCAAGAAAAATGCAGGGAGCAGCACCAACCTTTGTATATGGCCGCTTTTGACCTCACAAAGGCCTTCGACACTGTCAACTGGGAGGGATTATGGATTGTCGGCCTCAAATTCGGCTGCCCTCAAGTTTGTCATTATCCTCCATCTGCTTCACAACGACATGTAAGCAGTGATCCTGACCAACGGATCCACCACAGACCCAATTCCTGTACAGACCGGGGTCAAGCAGGGCTGTGTCATCGCACCAACGCTCTTCTCGATCTTCCTTGCTGCAGTGCTCCATCTTGCCCTCAGTAAGCTCCCCGCTGGAGTGGAGCTAATCTACAGAACAAACGGGAAACTGTTCAACCTCCGTCATCTCCAATCTAGATCCAAGGTTGTCCCATCCTCTGTCATCGAATTACGGTATGCAGACGACACTTGCCAAACCATCATCAACACCTTCACCGACGCGTACGAGAGTATGAGCCTTACACTAAACATCCGTAAGACAAAGGTCCTCTACCGACCTGCCCCCGCCACACAGTACTGACCCCCCAATTATCAAAATTCACGACGAGGCCTTGGATAACGTGAACCATTTTCCATACCTTGGGAGCCTACTGTCAACAAGGGCAAACATCGCCGACTAGGTCCAACACTGCCTTCAGTGTGTCAGCGCAGCCTCTGGTCGCCTGAGGAAGACTGTTTGTAGACCAGGACCTCCAACCTGGCACCAAGCTCATGGTCTACAGAGCAGTGGTGATGCCCGCTCTCCTATATGCTTCAGAGACATGGACTATGTACAGCAGGCACCTCAAAGTACTGGAGAAGCACCACTGACACTACCTCCACAAGATCCTGTAAATCCATTGGCAAGATAGACGCACTGACCACGTTCGGAGCGAGAACACCGATGTTAATCAGCTCTGTTGGCAGGCTACATCGTCCGCATGCCCGATAAGAGACTCCCAAAATAAGCGCTCTACTCGGAGCTCCGACACAGCAAAGGAATCCAAAGTGGGCAGAAAAAAAGGTTTCAAGGACACCCTCAAAGCCTCCTTGAAAACGTGCAACATCCCCAGTGCCACCCGGGAATCCCTGGCCCAAGGCCGCTCACAGTGGAGGAGGAGCATCCGGGAAGGCATAGAACACCTCGCGTCTCTTTGCCAGGAGCAAGCGGAAGCCAAGCAGAAGGAGCGTACTGTTATGTATTAATGCTTGGGGGTCACCAGACACCAGATGGCGCCGCGGTTGGAGGTCAACAGGCTGTACACATGTGGCATATGTGCTTGGTCACCTGTATATAAGCTGGGTGTCTGTCACACAGGCACTCTCGGGCTGGAATAAAGATGGATCAGGTTGCACCTAAGGTGAGTTTGCAGTAATCAGATTCTTGAGTCATTACACGTACGATAACCCATGCACCCCACCCACCCGTCCCTTCAGCCACCGTCTGCCCCACCTGTGACAGAGTCTGTTGGTCCAGCATTTTACTCATCGGTCACCTGAACTCATTTTTAGCGTGGAAGCAAGTCATCCTCGCCTAAGAAGACGACGTCCTTGGAGGAGCACTCCCGGGGGTGGGAGCACGGTGCAGCACCCAATGCTACGCGGACCATTATTGTAGCGCTAACGCACGACAACGCCCCTTTTATTTAAAGGGGCGGGCCACTGCACACTCCGCACTTGATGGCCAGTCTCTGGGTCACCAGGGACGCGATCAACTGGGCCAGCAGTCCCGCAACCAAAACGGAGTGCCCGGCTGTGTGATGGTGGCCCGGTCGATGCGAGTGCCGCCATTGGTGGGCTGACATGAGTCCGCCGACAAAATAAAGTGGCGGCCCACGGCGCTAAGAGGCGCCCCGGGGGCGGACGCCCGACAGCCTCGCAGCCCGCAAAGGTGGGGTTGACATTGGCCGACGGGAACCTCGCGGCCCGGCGGGCAATTTCACCCGGGGACACGAAAGGGTCGGCGCGCCGGCGCACTAGTCACGCGCCACTATCAGGATGGCGCTCCCCCAAATCTCCAGGACTATTTCCTGGCAGGTGCTATCACCACCCGCTTCCCCGCACCCCACTGGCGAAAGCTTCATTACGCCTTGTTAGCGCCCCCTGGAAGCCCGTGAATGTTGATGTCCATAATAGTATTATTGGATCTGATTAGCCGGTGGTCCGTCCAGCAGTCGTCGGCTCCTGTCATAGCACACATCCTTGCAATCCCTGGCTCAGATGATGACATAGTCGAGCAGGTGCCAGTGTTTGGAGCGAGACACCAAGTCGCTGGAGAGATACCACCAACGATGTCTCTGCAAGATCCTACAAATTCCCCTGGGAGGACAGACCAGGCCAACATCCCCAGCATTGAAGCACTGACCACACTCGATCAGCTCCGCTGGGCGGGCCACATCGTTCACATGCCAGACACAAGACTCCCAAAGCAAGCGCTCTACTTGGAACTCCTTCACGGCAAACGAGCCAAAGGTGGGCAGAGGAAACGCTGCAAGGACACCCTCTAAGCCTCCCTGATAAAGTGCAACATCCCCACCGACACCTGGCAGTCCCTGGCCAAAGACCGCCCTAAGTGGAAGTGGTGCATCCGGGAGTCTCATCGCCGAGAGCATGCAGAAAACAAGCGCAGGCAGCAGAAAGAAGGTGCAGCAAACCAGTCCCACCCTCCCTTTCCTTCAACGACTATCTGTCCCACCTGTGACAGGGACTGTGGTTCTCGTATTGGACTGTTCCGCCACCTATGGACTCATTCTAAGAGTGGAAGCAAGTCTTCCTCGATTCCGAGGGGATGATGATTCCTCTTCTTCTATTAATGTAACCATTCTAAATCACCTCTTTACTCTCCCACAGGTCCATCAAGAACACCTTTTTCCTCCTTCTCCTCCTTCCCCCATCCCCCAGCCCCCATTGTCCAGTCGGAGGAGGGGGACTGATTCTCAGGAGCCTCTGAGGCTCTGTCACTCGACGCAAGCACAGATATGCTCATCTCAGTGGGTACTATACGAGAGAGTAGTGTTGTGACGTGAGACACCAAGTGACAAGTGAGCAAGAGCAGATGGCGGCAACAGGGACAACAGTGGACTCCACTCCAGAGGGTGCAGGATGCTCCCAGATATGCAGTCGCTGCATACAGTCGCTGAGCCTCGCGGGGGGAGGGAACGGGGGCCAGCTATCGAGAAAGAGGGTGATCCTGGAGGTGCTGGAAGAAGTGTCTGTCGGGTTTCATGGCCGCGATGTCTGCAAATGTGCAGAGAATGGCGTCCGTCTCCAACGTGAGCACCACCATGCAGCAGGCGATTGGGGATGGTGTTCTCTTCCATGGAAAGGATGGCAACCTGCATGGCGCAGCTAATGTTCCAGTCACATCTATGGACAACAGATAGACAGGAGGTCCATGAGCCTCTGCCAGGAGGGATGTAAACATATACTTGTGTTCCCATGGCCCCACGTCTGTGCAGAAAGATGCTCTCCTGCTCCTTGCATCAGGGAAGTGCGGGTGGCCCATGAGAGGGACAATGGTGAGAGGGGACATGGAAGTGGGGGCTCCTCTCAAAGCACTCCCACTTCTCTGCCATTACTCCCCCTCCGCCCCAGGTCTGAGCCCCGATGCCTCCTCAAATCGCAATGGCGGAGTCTGACCCTGCACAGTTGCAGCAGGTGCAGACTTTGGCGGGGCCATCGGAGGCTCCAAAACCCAGCGGATATGCGCCAAAAGTGTCCACACAGGCTGCCTCTACCTCTGCTGAAGCCACAGGGATTGCACCTCTTAGGAGCACATGTAAACTAAAACTGGCACGGAAGTAGATACACATGGGTGTTTAAAGAAGTGTTATTGTTAACATCCCCAGCATCGAAGCACTGACCACACTTGACCAGCTCCGTTGGGCAGGCCACAGTGTTCGCATGCTCAACACGTGAGTCCCAAAGCTCTACTCGGAACGCCTACAAGACAAGGGAGCCCCAGGTGGGCAGAGGGAACGTTTCAAGGACACCCTCAAAGCCTCCTTGATAATGTGCCACATCCGCACCGACACCTGGGAGTCCCTGGCCAAAGACCGCCCAAAATGGAGGAAGTGCATCCAGGAAGGTGCTGAGCACCACGAGTCTCGTCGCAGAAACCAAGCGCGGGCAGCGGAAAGATCGTGCGGCAAACCAGTCCCACCCTTACCCTCAACCATTATCTGTCCCACCTGTGACAGACACTAATTCCCATATTGGACTGTTCAGTCACCTGAGAACTCACTTTTAGAGTGGAAGCAAGGCTTCCTCGATTTCGAGGGACTGTCTATGATAAGATTCCGTTACTGTTATAACGCACACTAATTTTCACCACTTTTTGGTCATGCCCATTTTTGACTAATACTTTGGCAGTGGCTTAGTGAGTTGGAGTTAATGGTCAGACATAACGTTGTCCCCAGCAATGGGGGTCAATGTGAAAGGAATGGCTTGGTCATTATAAGGATTCCTTGTGGAGAGGAGCGGGGGTGGGGGGATTCTGGAGACCCTGGCTGGTGCGTACAGAGGGCTCCTCCTGATCTGTCAAGGCATCTGAAGCGTAATTTCGTGTTGCATATTCTATGACTCATCTGGTGAAGATGTGGCTCTCATTCTGACGCGCCTCAGTATTTGGCCTCCTCGGCGAGAGGCGGCGGCAGTCCGAGAGGCGGGAGTGCGTGGTGTCGGAGCGGCCTATAAAGGCGTGGCTTGTGCAGCTGCAGCGGGGAGAGAAGGCAAAAAAGAAGTAGAAAGAAATCAAAAGGTGACGTCACAGCCAAGGGGGTAAGTGATTGGCTGGTGATTGGTGAGTAGCTTTTCTTTTTATTTTTTATAGCAGTAAGTAAGCTGTTAACATTGTTCTTGCCAATTCAAGAGTATCTAAGGATTAAGTCATGGCAGGAGAGCTCGGTCATATGCTCCTCCTGTACCATGTGGGAACTCAGGGACACTTCCGGTGTCCCTGATGACTACGTGTGCGGGAAGTGTATCCGCCTCCAGCTCCTGACGGACCGCGTTGCGGAATTGGAGCTGAGGGTGGATTCACTCTGGAGCATCCACGATGCTGAGAATGACGTGAGTAGCACATGCAGCGAGTTGGTCTTACTGCAGGTGAAGGGTCCACAGCCAGCTAGGGAATGGAAGATCAGCAGGAAGAGCAGTGCAAGGAAGGTAGTGCAGGGGTCTCCTGCGGTCATCCCCCTGCAAAACAGATACAGTGCTTTGAGTACTGTTGAGGGGGATGACTCATCAGGGGAGGGCAGCAGCAGCCAAGTTCATGGCACCGTGGCTGGCTCTGTTGCACAGGAGGGCAGGAAAAAGAGTGGGAGAGCGATAGTGATAGGGGATTCAATTGTAAGGGGAATAGATAGGCGTTTCTGTGGTTGCAACCGAGACTCCAGGATGGTATGTTGCCTCCCTGGTGCAAGGGTCAAGGATGTCTCGGAGCGGGTGCAGGACATTCTAAAAAGGGAGGGAGAACAGCCAGTTGTTGTGGTGCACATTGGTACCAACGACACAGGTTTAAAAAAGGGATGAGGTCCTACGAGACGAATTTAAGGAGCTAGGAGCTAAATTAAAAAGTACGACCACAAAAGTAGTCATCTCGGGATTGCTACCAGTGCCACGTGCTAGTCAGAGTAGGAATCGCAGGATAGCGCAGATGAATACGTGGCTTGAGCAGTAGTGCAGCAGGGAGGGATTCAAATTCCTGGGGCATTGGAACAGGTTCTGGGGGAGGTGGGACCAGTACAGACTGGATGGTCTGCACCTGGGCAGGACCGGAACCAATGTCCTAGGGGGAGTGTTTGCTAGTGCTGTTGGGGAGGAGTTAAACTAATATGGCAGGGGGATGGGAACCAATGCAGGGAGACAGAGGGAAACAAAAAGGAGACAAAAGCAAAAGATAGAAAGGAGATGAGTAAAAGTGGAGGGCAGAGAAACCCAAGGCAAAAAAAAAGGGTCACTGAATATAAAGGGGCTGCAGAAGGGATCAAAACTAAAAATCATGGTTTAAAAACTAGGATTAAAATACTCTACCTAAATGCACACAGCATTCGAAATAAAGTAAATGAGTTGACAGCACAAATCATTACAAATGGGTATGATTTGGTGGCCATTACAGAAAAATGGTTGCAGGTTGGCCAAGACTGGGAATTAAACATACAGGGGTATCTGACGATTCGGAAAGATAGGCAAGAAGGGAAAGGAGGTGGGGTAGCTCTGTTAATAAAGGATGATATCAGGGCAGTTGTGAGAGACGATATTGACTCGAATGAACAAAATGTTGAATCATTGTGGGTGGAGATTAGAGATAGCAAGGGGAAAAAGTCACTGGTGGGCGTAGTTTATAGGCTCCCAAATAATAACTTCACGGTGGGGCGGATAATAATCAAGGGAATAATGGAGGCATGTGAAAAAGGAACGGCAGTAATCATGGGGGATTTTAACCTACATATCGATTGGTCAACTCAAATCGTACGGGGTAGCCTGGAGGAGGAATTCATAGAATGCATACGGGATTGTTTCTTAGAACAGTATGTAACAGAACCTGCAAGGGAGCAAGCTATCTTCGATCTGGTCCTGTATAATGAGACAGGAAAAATAAACGATCTCCCAGTAAAAGATCCTCTCGGAATGAGTGATCACAGTATGGTTGAATTTGTAATACAGATTGAGGGTAAGGAAGTTGTGTCAGAAACGAGCGTACTATGCTTAAACAAAGGGGACTACAGTGGGATGAGGGCAGAGTTGGCTAAAGTAGACTGGGAACACAGACTAAACGGTGGCACAATTGAGGAATAGTGGAGGACTTTTAAAGAGCTCTTTCATAGTGCGCAACAAAAATATATTCCAGTGAAAAAGAAGGGCGGTAAGAGAAGGGATAACCAGCCGTGGATAACCAAGGAAATAAAGGAGAGTATCAAATCAAAGACCAATGCGTATAAGGTGGCCAAGGTTAGTGGGAAACTAGTGGATTGGGAAAATTTTAAACGACAGCATAAGAATGACTAAAAAAGCAATAAAGAAAGGAAAGATAGATTGCGAAGGTAAACTTGCGCAAAACATAAAAACAGATAGTAAAAGCTTTTACAGATATATAAAACGGAAAAGAGTGACTAAAGTAAATGTTGGTCCCTTAGAAGATGAGAAGGGAGATTTAATAATGGGAAATGTGGAAATGGCTGAGACCTTAAACAATTATTTTGCTTCGGTCTTCACAGTGGAAGACACAAAAACCATGCCAAAAATTGCTGGTCACAGGAATGTGGGAAGGGAGGATCTTGAGACAATCACTATCACTAGTGGGGTAGTGCTGGATAGGCTAATGGGACTCAAGGTGGACAAGTCCCCTGGTCCTGATGAAATGCATCCCAGGGTATTAAAAGAGATGGCGGAAGTTATAGCAGATGCATTTGTTATAATCTACCAACATTTTCTGGACTCTGGGGAGGTACCAGTGGATTGGAAAGCAGCTAATGTAACGCCTCTGTTTAAAAAAGGGGGCAGACAAAAGGCAGGTAACTATCAGCCGGTTAGTTTAACATCTGTAGTGGGGAAAATGCTTGAAACTATCATTAAGGAAGAAATAGTGGGACATCTAGATAGGAATAGTGCAATCAAGCAGACGCAGCATGGATTCATGAAGGGGAAATCATGTTTAACTAATTTACTGGAATTCTTTGAGGATATAACGAGCATGGTGGATAGAGGTGTGCCGATGGATGTGGTGTATTTAGATTTCCAAAAGGCATTCGATAAGGTGCCACACAAAAGGTTACTGCAGAAGATAGAGGTACGCGGAGTCAGAGGAAATGTATTAGCATGGATCGAGAATTGGCTGGCTAACAGAAAGCAGAGAGTCGGGATAAATGGATCCTTTTCGGGTTGGAAATCGGTGGTTAGTGGTGTGCCACAGGGATCGGTGCTGGGACCACAACTGTTTACAATATACATAGATGACCTGGAAGAGGGGACAGAGTGTAGTGTAACAAAATTTGCAGATGACACAAAGATTAGTGGGAAAGCGGGTTGTGTAGAGGACAGAGAAAGGCTGCAAAGAGATTTGGATAGGTTAAGCGAATGGGCTAAGGTTTGGCAGATGGAATACAATGTCGGAAAGTGTGAGGTCATCCACCTTCGGGGAAAAAAACAGTAAAAGGGAATATTATTTGAATGGGGAGAAATTACAACATGCTGAGGTGCAGAGGGACCTGGGGGTCCTTGTGCATGAATCCCAAAAAGTTAGTTTGCAGGTGCAGCAGGTAATCAGGAAGGCGAATGGAATGTTGGCCTTCATTGCGAGAGGGATGGAGTACAAAAGCAGGGAAGTCCTGCTGCAACTGTATAGGGTATTGGTGAGGCCGCACCTGGAGTACTGCGTGCAGTTTTGGTCACCTTACTTAAGGAAGGATATATTGGCTTTGGAGGGGGTACAGAGACGATTCACTAGGCTGATTCCGGAGATGAGGAGGTTACCTTATGATGATAGATTGAGTAGAGTGGGTCTTTACTCGTTGGAGTTCAGAAGGATGAGGGGTGATCTTATAGAAACATTTAAAATCATGAAAGAGGCAGAGAGGTTGTTTCCACTGGTAGGGGAGACTAGAACTAGGGGGCACAGCTTCAAAATACAGGGGAGCCAATTTAAAACCGAGTTGAGAAGGAATTTCTTCTCCCAGAGTGTTGTGAATCTGTGGAATTCTCTGCCCAAGGAAGCAGTTGAGACTAGCTCATTGAATGTATTCACGTCACAGATACATAGATTTTTAACCAATAAGGGAATTAAGGGTTATGGGGGGCGGGCGGGTAAGTGGAGCTGAGCCCACGGCCAGATCAGCCATGATCTTATTGAATGGCGGAGCAGGCTCGAGGGGCTAGATGGCCTACTACTGTTCCTAGTTCTTATGTTTTTATGTTCGGGTGTCATGAGCCACATCTTTCGTGAATAGCCTTGTCTCCAAGCAGCTAGCCGGGCGGCAAGTGTTTGGAAGTGCCGAGAGCTGTGGGAGGGAGGGTGGACTGGCACGGGACCAAAGTCATGACAACAGCCAAGGAGTTTTGGTGTGCAAATGCTTGATCTTCCTATGGTTGCAGACCAGCTGCACATTGAAGGAGTGGAAGCCCTTGCTGGTATTCAGCGGCTGGTCGGGGCCATAAAAGGAGCGGAGGTGCGGTGGCCCGGGAGTAGAGTGGAGGCCTGCCACTTCAGGGAGCTGGTGCAGGAGGGCGACGGCAGGGAAGAGTGACATCATCAAGGTCCAGGTTGGTGATTGGAGCGTGGGCAGATACAGCAGGAGCGGCGACAGACTGTGGAGGGATGTGATCGGGGCCCAGGAGAGGCGTGTGTTCTGGCCCAGGGGCAGCACAGGCCACTGCGATATGTGTGCACACTAGGTCCGTGCAGCAGAGCTGGTCTCCAGTCGTCTTGGATAATCCTTGCCACTGGACCAAGACCTAGCTCTGTCAAACCCGTGTGGTGGCTGGTGTGCAACGGCCACCATACGTTTAAAAAAAAATCCACACACACACATCTGTTACATTTAGAATAACTCCACAAGACTGTATCTTAAGCTCAAACTGTTGTGACCTTGATCTCTTTATTGTAACTCCAGAGTGAGGAGACAGCATGGTAGACTGCCTTTTATACCTGTTTGCCCAGGGTGTTCAGGTGATCCTTGGGTCTCCCACAGGTGTGCCCTCTGGTGGGAAGTCTTATACATTGGTAATGTTTACATACATAACATCATTTCCCCCCCCCGCCACCCCAACCCGCCAAAGTCTTATGTACAAGTTATTTACAAGTTGAGGCGATCCAGGGCTCTGCGTTCCCGGGTTGATCGCCTGAGTTGAAGTCCTGGTATGGGTAAGTCGGTCGGATCATTGCTACACTGCGGTGTGGCTGGTCTGATCGGACTGTCGGGCACGGTGGGTTCATCCTCGTGGTTGACCACGAAGTCGATTGCTGGTTGGGTGTGTGTGGGTGGATCAATGACGGTAATGTCCTCTTCAAACTGTTCTTGGTTTTCGGTGAACTGTGTTTGGTCTGGTCCAAGTGCTTTCTGCACGTTTGTCTGTTCAAAAGTTTGACGACAAACACTCTATTCCCCTCCTTGGCTAACACAGTGCCAGCAACCCCTTTCAGACCATGACCATAATTAAGAACAAACACTGGGTCATTAACCTCAATGTCACGCGATACAGCCGCGCGATCGTGGTACACGTTATGCCGGTGAGGCCGGGTTTCTACATGATCATTGAGATCCGGGTGGACTAAGGAGAGCCTGGTTTTGAGTGCTCTCTTCATTAACAATTCTGCAGGGGAACCCCGGTAAGCGAGTGGGGTCGTGTCCGGTAGCTGAGCAGAATCTGAGATAATCGGGTCCACAGGGAACCGTCCGTCACGTGTTTCAAGCTCTGCTTGATGGTTTGGACTGCCCGTTCCGCTTGACCATTGGATGCAGGCTTAAACGGGGCAGACCTGACATGCTTGATGCCATTGCGGGTCATGAACTCGTTGAATTCTGAACTGGTGAAGCATAGTCCATTGTCACTAACAAGGCAAACCATGGGTGGCGAACATGGCCCGGAGGTTTTTAATAGTGGACGTACATGACGACATTATTATACATTCAATCCATTTAGAGTAAGTGCCCACTGCTACTAGGAACATCATTCCTAGAAAGGGGCCAGCAAAATCTACGTGGACCCTTGACTACGGTTTGGAGGGCCATGACCACAGACCCTTGGTGCATTGCTCAACTGTGAGCAAGTGTTGCATTGGTGTACGCATGACTCCACTTCCGAGTCAGTGCCAAGCCACCAAACGTGTGACCTGGCGATAGCCTTCATCATGACTATGCCTGGGTGGGTACTGTGAAGGTCGCACATAAACATTTTCCTGCTTTTTTTGGGCAAAATTACACGATTCCCCCATAGGAGGCAGTTCGAATGGATGGACATTTCGTCCTTGTATCGGTGAAACGGCTAAATTTCATCTTGCATTTCCCTTAGGGCTGCCGACCAGCTCCCATTGAGGACACAGCTTTTTACTAGCGATAGCACCGAGTCCTGGCTAGTCCAGGTCCTGATCTGGCGAGCCGTGGCAGGTGACCCCTCGCTCTCAAAAGCATCCATTACAAGGAGCAAGTCTGTGGGTTGCGCCATTTCCACCCTAGTGGTAGGCAATGGTAGCCGACTGAGGGCATCAGCACAGTTCTCCATGCCTGGTCTGTGGCAGATTACATAATCGTACACAGATAACGTTAGTGCCCATCTTTGGACGTGGGACGAAGCATTGGTGTTAATAACTTTTGCTTTCTGATAACAGCGAAATGAGCAGCTTGTGGTTGGTTTCGAGCTCGAACCAGAGCCCAAATAGATATTGGTGCATTTTTTAACCCCGTAGACACATGCTTCTTTTTCAGCCATACTGTAGGCTCTTTCAGCCTTAGGTAAGCTTCTGGGCGCAGATGCAACCGGTTGCAGTTTGCCTGATCCATTGGCTTGCTGTAACACACAACCGACCCCGTATGAAGATGCATCACAAGCTAATACTAAACGTTTACACGGGTCTTACAATACAAGTAACTTGTTGGAACATAACAGATTTCTGGCCTTGTTAAAGGCTGTCTCTTGAGCTTTACCCCAAACCTAGTCGTCACCCTTGCGTAGCAATAAATGCAATGGTTCCAGCAAAGTGCTCAACCCCGGTAGAAAGTTACCAAAGTAGTTGAGGAGTCCCAGGAACGAACGCAGCTCCATCACATTCTGTGGTCTGGGTGCATTCAGATGGCCTCCGTCTTGGAGTCTGTGGGTCTGATGCCGTCCGCCGCAATCTTTCTCCCCAGAAATTCGACCTCCGGCGTCAGGCAAACACACTTGGAGCCATTTCAACCTGAGTCCCACTCTATCCAGTCGCTTGAGAACCTCTTTCAGGTTGTGCAAGTGTTCGGTGGTGTTGCGGCCGGTGCTCAAGATGTCATCTTGAAACACCAGGGTGCGTGGAACCAATTTCAGCAGACTCTCCATGTTCCTCTGGAAGATGGCAGCAGCCGAGCGAATCCCAAAGGGGCATCTGTGGTATATGAACAGTCCTCTGTGCGTGTTGATGCATGTCAATTTTTTCGATGGTTCAGCCAACCCCTGTGTCATGTAAGCAGAGGTTAGATCCAGCTTGGTGAACAACTGCCCCCCCACCCCCCCTTGCTAGCGTTGCAAACAGGTCATCCGCTTTGGGTAGTGGGTACTGGTCCTGTAACGAGATTCGGATGATCGTTACCTTGTAGTCCCCGCAGATTCTAACCGTCCCATTGTTCTTCAACACCGGAACAATCGGAGTGGCCCACTCGTTGAACTCGACTGGCGATATGATCCCCTCTCGAAGTCTGTCCAGCTCGATCTCGACTTTCTCTCGCATCATGTATGGAACCACTCAGGCCTTGTGATGACCGAGTCATGCATCAGGGATGAGATGGATTTGCACTTTGGCGCCTGTGAAGTTGTCGATGCCTGGCTTGAATAACGCCGGGAATTTATTCAGCACTTGGGCGCACGAAGCGTCCGATGGAACTGGGGCGAGTGCTTTGATGTCGTCCCAGTTCCGTCGGATCTTTCCTAGCCAGCTTCTGCCAAACAGTGTTGGGTCATCGCCTGGTCCAATCCGTAGTGGTAAATCATGCACAGCTCCATCGTACGATACCTTCGCTGCCGCGCTGCCAATAACTGCTATGAGCTCTTTGGTGTAAGTGTACAGCTTGGTGTGGATCGGACTTAGTTTTGGCCTTTGTGCCTTGCTGCCCCACACTTTCTCAAAAGCACTTCTGGCTCATAATTAACTGACTCGCACCCGTGTCCAATTCCATGGAAACTGGAATGTCGTTTAGTTTGACTTTCAACATTATCGGAGGGCTTTTGGTGGTGAAGGTGTGTACCCCATACACTTCCTCTTCAGCCTCGGGTTGAGTTGCCTCTCTTACTCGTTCAGCGTGATCCGCGCCGGATCGGTCATCTTCTGCCGACTCTGTCACGTGGTGAGTCACAGCACGTCTGCATATTCACTGGAGGTGACCCATTGTTCCACAGCCCTTGCACACGTAGTGCTTGAATCGACATTAATGGGCTCGATGATTACCCCCGCAGCGCCAACACGGATTCACATTCTAATGGATTCGCATTCACGCCCTTCGGCGGACTCGGAGTCATCCTAGGTCTGGCCTCTGCGGGCGTGTAGGCCCTGCCATGTACAGTTCTGCCTGCTGAAGGCGTTATTTTATGCACAGTACTTGCCGGTGAGTTCCGATGCTGCAATGATATCTCTTTAGTATTATCGTTCGTGGACATAAAAGCCTGAGCTATCGTGATGGCCTTGCTCAGATCTAGGGTTTCGGCAGACAGCAGTTTGCGAAGAATGACTTCGTGGCCGATTCCAAGCACGAAAAAGTTCCGCAACACTTCCACCAAAAATCCAGCAAATACGCACGGTCCCGCAAGGCGTCTTAGGTCAGCGACATAGCTCGCCACGTCCTGGCCCTCGGAGCGGTGGTGCGTATAAAAGCGATACCTGGCCATCAAGATGCTCTCCTTCGGCTTGAGGTGTTCCCGAACCAGTGTGCACAACTCTTCATATGTCTTGTCCGTTGGTTTCATCGGTGCTAGCAGATTTTTGATGAAGCTATATATCGTGGACCCACAAACGGTGAAGAGAATCGCCCTGCGCTTGATCGCGGTTTCTGCCTTCTCCAGCTCGTTGGCCATGAAGTACTGGTCAAGACGCTCGACGAAGGCTTCCCAATCATCACCCTCAACAAATCTCTCAAGAATACCAACGGCAACCATAAATGCGTAAATGCCTTTTATACCTGCTTGCCCAGGGTGTGCAGGTGATCCTTGGGACTCCCAGAGGTGCGGCCTCTGGTGGCAAGTCTTACACATTGGTAATGTTTACATACATAACAGCAGCTTCCACCCTTCAAGATGTAATTCAGGACTGGAATATTAGGTCCTTCATTGAAACACCTGTGAACTCATCCTTTTTTGCCATGGGAGCAAGTCATCTGCGTTTTGAGGGACTGCACATGATGATGAGGAAACTCTTGCAGTTCACAAACACTCCTGGGTGATGACGGGCCACGTGTGTACAGTCGATGATGCCCTGACCCGTGGGAAGTCAGCCAGAGCAGCAAAGCCGAGCGCTCGCTCAGTAACACTGGTTTCATCAGTGGCAAAGTTCACACAATTGGCTGGCTTGTCAAACATGGCATTGGCGACCTATGTGATGCATCTGTGGTCGGCCGACTGCGAGATGCCGCAAATGTCGGGTCGGTGGCAAGTTGGCAAAGGCGGGATGCCAGCCCGTACCTGACTCGCTCCCATTTTCTGCAATTTTCACTACCCGCCCATCTCCAAACCTGCATGCACAGCAGCGGAAAAATTCCAGCCCTAGCAGTGGTCCAAAAGTAGCAGTGGTCCTTGAGCTGAACCCTGGGGGGACACCACTGTATACACCCAACGGTCTGAAAACTGCCAGTCACCACAGCTGTGTTTCATGCTGCTATTGCCTCTTTTCATCCCATGGGCTTCAATTTTGCTAACCGGCCTATTATGTGGTACTTTATCAAACACCTTTTGAAAGTCCATATACACAACTTCAAACGCATGTGCCCTCTCTGTTCATTCATTTTTTTTAAAACTCCGTCAAGTTATTCATGCACTATTTTCCCTTAACAATTTCGTGCTGGCTCTTTTTATTGATCCTTACTTATCCAAGTGGCCTGCTTTCGCTCCTCATGCCCAACTGCCTTCAGCTGATCAAGTGTTAGCCGTAGCACACTCGCCTCTGAGCCAGAAGATTGCTAGTTCAAGTTCCACTCCAGAGACTTGAGCACAAATCTAGGCTTGAGGGAGCGCTGCAATGTCTGAGGGAGATATACCACTTAATTGGGCTGTTGGTAAAATTGAAGCTAATTGGATACAAGGATGTATCGGGAAAGACTGATAATGCTGGGGCTCTTTCTCTGGAAAAGAGAAGACTGGGGGCGGGGGTGAACGAGGAGATAACTTTTAAAATTATGAAGGGGTTTGATAGGCTATGGAGAAAACATTTCCACTTGTGGGGAGACCAAAACTTGAGGTCATCAATATAAAATAGAATCATAGAATGGTTACAGCACGGAAGGAGGCCATTCAGCCCGTCGAACCCGTGCCGGCTCTCTGCAAGAGCACTTCAGCTAGTCCCACTCCCCCGCCCTTTCCCCGTAGCCCTGCAATATTGTTTTTACTTCAGGTACTTATCAACTTCCCTATTGAAAGCCATGATTGAGTCTGCCTCCACTGCCCTTTCGGGCCGTGCATTCCAGATCCTAACCACTCGCTGCATTTTCAAAAAAAGGTTTTTCCTCATGTCGCCTTTCGTTGTCTTGTCAATCCCCTTAAATCTGTGTCCTCTGGTTCTCGACCCTTCCACCAATGGGAACAGTTTCTCTCTATCAACTCTGTCCAGACTCCTCATGATTTTGAACACCTCGATCAAATCTCCTCTCAACCTTCAATGCTCCAAGGAGAACAACCCCAGCTTCTCCAGTCTATCCACGTCACTGAAGTCCCTCATTCTTGGAAATCTTTTCTGCATCCTCTCCAAGGCCTTCAGATCCTTCCTGTTATGTTCAGAATAACTCCACAGTTGTATACTGTAAGCTCAAACTGCTGTGAGCTTGGTCTCTTTAATGTAACTCCAGAGTGAGGAAGCGGCATGGTAGACTGCCTTTTATACTTGCTTGCCCAGGGTGTACAGGTGACCCTTAGGTCTCCCACAGGTGTGGCCCCTGGTGGCAAGTCTTGCACACTAGTAAAGTTTACATACATAACACTTCCTAAAGTACGGTGCCCACAATTGGGCACAATACTCCAGTTGAGGCCAAACCAGTGTTTTATACAGGTTCATCATAACTTTCTTGCTTTTGTACTCCTATAGGGCTGAAAATGCAGCCCTCAAGCTCCATTACCGTCTCTAAAAAGCGGTAATGGAGCGAATAGGTCTCACTGATCATATCATCATAGGCAGTCCCTCGAGTCGAGGATGACTTGCTGCCACATCAAAAAGTTCACAGCTGCTTCAATGAAGGACCTAATATTCCTGATCCCGAACTACATGTTGAAGGGTGGAAGATGCCTGTGCGTGGATTGTTTTAATGTGTGGTGGCCATTGCACACCAGCCACCACATGGGCTTGACAGAGCTAGGTCTTGGTCCAGTGGCAAGGATTAACCAAGACGACTGGAGACCAGCTCTGCTGCACGGACCTAGTGCGCACACACAACGCAGTGTGGGCTGGCCCGTGCTGCCCCCGGGCCCTCTTCCCTTCTGGATCCCGAACACATGCCTCTCCTGGGCCCCGATCACATCCCTCTACGATCTCTCGCCGTTCCTTCGCCCCGACCTCGCCGCTCCTGCTGTACCTGCCCACGCTCCAATCACCGACCTGGATCTTGGTGACGTCACCCTTCACTGCCGTTGCCCTCCTGCTCCAGTACGTGCTGCTCCCTGGAGTGGTACGCCGGCCGCCACACTGCTCCTTCCGCTCCCCGGCCTGCTCTGATGGTGCTCGCAGGCCAGGGGCCTCAACGACCGGGGGCAGACGGATGGGCCAACCCATCCAAAATTGCTCTCGGGCCAGGAGCGGCGAGAACAGATTTCCGCGCCGCCCGTGTTGCCACCCCGTCAGGCACGTGCCGACAGATGGCGACCCCCTTACCGACCCCAGTGGGAAATTGCCCCGCGGGAGCGGCGCCGCCATCGGTCGGTGTCACTGACCGCTTTCCTCGGGCAGGAAGCTGTGTGTGCCTGGGCGGAGCGTCCGCCCTTAAAGGGGAGGGCGCACTACCGGCGTCATCTTATTTTAACTGTTGGGCCCACTCCGAGGTCGGCCAGACAATGGTAGCTACAGATTTGGCTGGGCCGCCAACAGGAAGCCCCCTCCCCCCTCTTTGGCGCCAGGCCGCTGGCCCTGCGGAAACCCTCGCTGGTGGCCCAGTGGGCCTAAGTAAACTAAATGCAGAGTTCGCAGTGGCCCCTCCCCTTTAACTGAAGTGGAGCGACGTTGTTCCGCGGCGCTGACGACCCAACAGAAGGGCTCTTCCGCCCCTCAGCACTGCCCTGGTTGGAAATAGAAGTCAAAGAGGCGAATATTGCCTCAAGATCCACCCCATGGATTGGGGCAGTGACAAATCTTAAATATCGCTAAGTGCACCTACTCTTAGTCGGGCGGGGGGAGGGGGCGGGTGGGTGCAATTTCGGCCCCTATGCCTCTAAAACATACGATATTCTGGGCTTCATGAACAACCACTTTCTCAACCTGCCCTGTTGCCTTCAATGATTTCTGCACATATACCCCAGGACACTCTTCATGCACCCCTTTTAGGATTGTACGCTTTAGTTGATGCTGCCTCTCCTCATTCTGCCTACCAAATGTATCACCTCGCACTCTTCTGCATTAAGTTTCATCTGCCACGTATTCCACCAGCCTGTATGTCGTCTTAATTTGCAGGATCTTGTGGAGGTAGCACTGGTGGTACTTCTCCAGCCCTTTGAGATATCTGCTGTATATAGTCCGCGTCTCTGAGCCATACAGGAGAGCAGGTATCACTACTGCCCTGTAGACCATAAGCTTGGTGCCAGATTTGAGAGCCTGGTCTTCAAACACTCTCTTCCTCAGGTAACAGAAGGCTGCGCTGCCACACTGGAGGGGGTGTTGGACCTCGTCATCGATGTCTGCCCTTGCTGATAGTAAGCTCCCGAGGTATGGAAAACGGTCCATGTTGTCCAAGGCCGAGCCGTGGATTTTGATAACCTGGGGGGCGGGGGGGGGGGGGACTGCTGTTTGGCGAGGTCAAGTTGGCGGAGGAACTTTGTCTTACGGATAGACGCACCAGCGTCTATGTCCTCGATCAAGCCAACATCCCCAGCATCAAAGCGCTGACCACACTGACCAGCTCCGTTGGGCAGGCCGCATGCCCAACATGAGACTCCCTAAGCAATGCTCTACTTGGAACTCCTACATGGCAAGCGAGCCCCAGGTGGGCAAAGGAAACGCTTCAAGGACACCCTCAAAGTCTCCTTGCTAAAGTGCAACATCGCTACCGACACCTGAGAATCCCTGGCCCAAGACCGCCCAAAGTACAGGAAGAGCATCTGGGAAGGCGCTGAGCACCTCGAGCCTCATCGCCATGAGCATGCAGAAAACAAGTGCAGGCAGCGGAAGGAGCGTGTGGCAAACCAGACTCCCCACCCACCCTTTCCTCCAACCACTGTCTGTCCCACCTGTGACAGACTATAATTCCCGCGTTGGACTGTACAGTTACCTAAGAACTCACTTCTGGAGTGGAAGCAAGTCTTCCTCGATTTCGAGGGACTGCCGATGTCGTCCTGAAGTTTATCACTATTCTACTCACTGTTCATTATACTTCCAAGTTCTGTCATCTGCAATTTTTGAAATTGTGCCCTGTACGTCCAAGGACGGTCTGCACCTGGGCAGGACCGGAACCAATGTCCGAGGGGTAGTGTTTGCTAGTGCTGTTGGGGAGCAGTTAAACTATTACGGCAGGGGGATGGGAACCTATGCAGGGAGACAGAGGGAAGTAGAATGGGGGCAGAAGCAAAAGATAGAAAGAAAAAAAGTAAAAGTGGAGGGCAAAGAAACCTAAAGCAAAAAGGGCCACATTACAGCAAAATTCTAAAGGGGCAAAGTGTGTCAGAAAGACAAGTCTGAAGGCTCTGTGCCTCAATGCGAGGAGTATTCGGAATAAGGTGGACGAATTAACTGCGCAGATAGCAGTTAACGGGTATGATGTAATTGGCATCACGGCGACATGGCTCCAGGGTGACCAAGGCTGGGAACTCAACATCCAGGGGTATTCAACATTTAGGAAGGATAGACAGAAAGGAAAAGGAAGCGGGGGTGGCGCTGCTGGTTAAAGAGGAAATTAATGCAATAGTAAGAAAGGACATTAGCCTGGATGATGTGGAATTGGTATGGGTAGAGCTGCGGAATACCAAGGGGCAGAAAACGCTAGTGGGAGTTGTGTACAGACCATCAAACAGTAGTAGTGAGGTTGGGGACAGCATCAAACAAGAAATAAGGGATGCATGCAATAAAGGTACACCAGTTATCATGGGTGACTTTAATCTACATATTGATTGGGCTAACCAAACTGGTAGCAATGCGGTGGAGAGGATTTCCTGGCGTGTATTAGGGATGGTTTTCTAGACCAATATGTCGAGGAACCAACCAGGGAGCTGGCCATCCTAGACTGGGTGATGTGTAATGAGAAAGGACTAATGAGCAGTCTTGTGCGAGATCCCTTGGGGAAGAGTGACCATAACATGGTAGAATTCTTTATTAGGATGGAGAGTGACAGTTAATTCAGAAACTAGGGTCCTGAACTTAAGGAAAGGTAACCTCGATGGTTTGAGGTGTGAATTGGCTAGAGTAGACTGGCAAATGATACTTAAAGGGTTGACGGTGGATAGGCAATGGCAAACATTGGGGAAGAGAGACTATAATATGGTGGAATTCTACATTAGGATGGAGAATGAAACAGTTAATTCAGAGACCATGGTCCAGAACTTAAAGAAGGGTAACTTTGAAGGTATGAGGCGTGAATTGGCTAGGATAGATTGCCGAATGAGACTTAAGGGGTTGACTGTGGATGGGCAATGGCAGACATTGAGAGATTGCATGGATGAACTACAACAATTGTACATCCCTGCCTGGTGTAAAAATAAAAAAGGGAAGGTGGCTCAACCATGGCTATCAAGGGAAATCAGGGATAGTATTAAAGCCAAGGAAGTGGCATACAATTTGGCCAGAAATAGCAGCAAACCCGGGGACTGGGAGAAATTTAGAATTCAGCAGAGGAGGACAAAGGGTTTTATTAGTGAGGGGAAAATAGAGTACGAAAGGAAGCTTGCAGGGATCATTAAGACAGACTGCAAAAGCTTCGATAGATATGTAAAGAGAAAAAGGTTAGTAAAGACAAACGTAAGTCCCCTGCAGTCAGAATCAGGGGAAGTCATAACGGGGAACAAAGAAATGGCAGACCAATTGAACAAGTACTTTGGTTCGGTATTCACTAAGGAGGACACAAACAACCTTCTGGATATAAAAGGGGTCAGAGGGTCTAGTAAGAAGGAGGAACTGAGGGAAATCCTTATTAGTCGAGAAATTGTGTTGGGGAAATTGATGGGATTGAAGGCCGATAAATCCCCAGGGCCTGATGGACTGCATCCCAGAGTACTTAAGGAGGTGGCCTTGGAAATAACAGATGTATTGTCAGTCATTTTCCAACATTCCATAGACTCTGGATCAGTTCCTATGGAGTGGAGGGTAGCCAATGTAACCCCACTTTTTAAAAAAGGAGGGAGAGAGAAAACAGGGAATTATAGACATCGGTAGTGGGTAAAATGATGGAATCAATTATTAAGGATGTCATAGCAGCGCATTTGGAACGAGGTGACATGATAGGTCCAAGTCAGCATGGATTTGTGAAAAGGAAATCATGCTGGACAAATCTGGAATATTTTGAGGATGTTTCGAGTAGAGTGGACAAGGGAGAACCAGTTGATGTGGTATATTTGGATTTTCAGAAGGCTTTCGACAAGGTCCAACACGAGAGATTAATGCACATGGGATTGGGGGTAATGTGCTGACGTGGATTGAGAACTGGTTGGCAGACAGGAAGCAAAGAGTAGGAGTAAATGGGTACTTTTCAGAATGGCAGGCAGTGACTAGTGGGGTACCACAAGGTTCTGTGCTGGGGCCCCAGCTGTTTACATTGCACATTAATGATTTAGACGAGGGGATTAAATGTAGTATCTCCAAATTTGCGGATGACACTAAGTTGAATGGCAGTGTGAGCTGCGAGGAGGATGCTATGAGGCTGCAGAGTGACTTGGATCGGTTAGGTGAGTGGGCAAATGCATGGCAGATGAAGTATAATGTGGATAAATGTGAGGTTATCCACTTTTGTGGTAAAAACAGAGAGACAGACTATTATCTGAATGGTGACAGATTAGGAAAAGGGGAGGTGCAACGAGACCTGGGTGTCATGGTACATCAGTCATTGAAGGTTGGCATGCAGGTACAGCAGGCGGTTAAGAAAGCAAATGGCATGTTGGCCTTCATAGCGAGGGGATTTGAGTACAGAGGTGTTACTACAGTTGTACAGTGCCTTGGTGAGGCCACACCTGGAGTATTGTGTACAGTTTTGGTCTCCTAACTTGAGGAAGGACATTCTTGCTATTGAGGGAGTGCAGCGAAGGTTCACCAGACTGATTCCCGGGATGGTGGGACTGACATATCAAGAAAGACTGGATCAACTGGGCTTGTATTCACTGGAGTTCAGAAGAATGAGAGGGGATCTCATAGAAACGTTTAAAATTCTGACGGGTTTAGACAGGTTACATGCAGGAAGAATGTTCCCAATGTTGGGGAAGTCCAGAACCAGGAGTCACAGTCTAAGGATAAGTGGTAAGCCATTTAGGACCGAGATGAGGAGAAACTTCTTCACCCAGAGAGTGGTGAACCTGTGGAATTCTTTACCACAGAAAGTTGTTGAGGCCAATTCACTAAATGTATTCAAAAAGGAGTTAGATGTAGTCCTTACTACTCGGGGGATCAAGGGGTATGGCGAGAAAGCAGGAATGGGGTACTGAAGTTGCATGTTCAGCCATGAAATCATTGAATGGAGGTGCAGGCTCGAAGGGCCGAATGGCCTACTCCTGCACCTATTTTCTATGTAACATTTAAAGGTCACATGGATGAACTTCAGCAATTGTACTTCCCTGTCTGGAGTAAAAATAAAATGGGGAAGGTGGCTCAACAGTGGCCAATAAGGGAAATTAAAGATCGTGTTGAATCCAAGGAAGAGGCATATAAATTGGCCAGAAAAAGCAGCAAACCTGAGGACTGGAAGAAATTTAGAATTCAGCAGAGGAGGACAAAGAGTTTAATTAAGAGGGAGAAAATAGAGTACGAGAAGAAGCTTGCCGGGAACATAAAAACTGACTGCAAAAGCTTCTATAGATATGTGAAGAGAAAAAGATTAGTGAAGACAAACGTAGGTCCCTTGCAGTTGGATTCAGGTGAATTTATCATGGGAAACAAAGAAATGGCAGACCAATTGAACAAATACTTTGGTTCTGTCTTCACGAAGGAAGACACAAATGACCTTCCGAAAGTACTAGGGGACCGAGGATCTAGTAAGAAGGAGGAACTAAAGGATATCTTTATTAGGCGGGAAATTGTGTTCGGGAAATTGATGGGATTGAAGGCTGATAAATCCCCGGGGCCTGATAGTCTGCATCCCAGAGTACTTAAGGAAGTGGCCCCAGAAATAGTGGATGCATTGGTGATCATTTTCCAACAGTCTACCGACTCTGGATCAGTTCCTATGGACTGGAGGGTAGCTAATGTAACACCAATTTTTAAAAAGGGAGGGAGAGAAAATGGGTAATTATAGACTGGTTAGCCTGCTACATCAGTGCTGGGGAAAATGGTGGAATCCATTATTAAGGATGAAATAGCAGCGCATTTGGAAAGCAGTGACAGTATCGGTCCAAGTCAGCATGGATTTATGAAGGGGAAATCATGCTTGACAAATCTTCTGGAATTTTTTGAGGATGTAACTAGTAGAGTGAACATGGGAGAACCAGTGGATGTGGTGTATTTGGACTTTCAAAAGGCTTTTGACAAGATCCCGCACAAGAGATTGGTCTGCAAAATCAAAGCACATGGTATTGGGGGTAATATACTGACGTGGATAGAGAACTGGTTGGCAGACAGGAAGCAGAGAGTCAGGATAAACGGATCCTTTTCAGAATGGCAGGCAGTGACTAGTGGAGTGCCGCAGGGCTCAGGTGCGGGGAACCCAGCTCTTTACATAAGAACATAAGAATTAGGAACAGGAGTAGGCCATCTAGCCCCTCGAGCCTGCTCCGCAATTCAAAAAGATCATAGCTCCACTTACCCGCCCGCTCCCCATAACCCTTAATTCCCTTATTGGTTCAAAACCTATCTATCTGTGATTTGAATACATTCAATGAGCTAGCCTCAACTGCTTTCTTGCGCAGAGAATTCCACAGATTCACAACCCTCTGGGAGAAGAAATTCCTTCTCAACTCGGTTTTAAATTGGCTCCCCCGTATTTTGAGGCTGTGCCCCCTAGTTCTAGTCTCCCCAACCAGTGGAAACAACCTCTCTGCCTCTATCTTGTCTATCCCTTTCATTATTTGAAATGTTTCTATAAGATCATCCGTCATCCTTCTGAACTCCAACGAGTAAAGACCTAGTCTACTCAATCTATCATAATAAGGTAACCCCCTCATCTCCGGAATCAGCCTAGTGAATCGTCTCTGTACCCCCCCCAAGGCTAGAATATCCTTCCTTAAGTAAGGTGACCAAAACTACACGCAGTACTCCAGGTGCGGCCTCACCAATACCCTGTACAGTTGCAGCAGGACCTCCCTGCTTTTGTACTCCATCCCTCTCGCAATGAAGGCCAACATTCCATTCGCCTTCCTGATTACCTGCTGCACCTGCAAACTAACTTTTTGGGATTCATGCACAAGGACCAATTGTGCAGCAGTGGAGGCGTGTCCTGCACAGTTGGAGCTGTGAGCAGTGAGTGGAGCTGCTAGCAATTTGAGCTCCTGCCTGGGGAGCCCTGAGACCAGCCCAGGAATAGAAGGAAGGAAGGGGTTTCACACCAACTTCTATCCAGAGGGAGAGGAGGAGAAAGCAGAAAACTTTCAACATCTTTATCATTTCTGCAAAGAGTTGGAGAGAGGGGGAAAAACCACAACAACCAACATCCAGTGTGGAAGGAGGGAGACTCTACTATCTCTACAGGTGGGTGTGGGTGCATTTCCCCAAACAGACTTTGTTGTATCGGTGGGGGGAGGAAAGAAGACCACTGAGGGCCGGAACATCGCGGGGGGTGTGTGTGTGTGTGTGGTAGTGTGCGTGGGGGCCGTGCTTACAACTAGGCCCCCCCCCCCACAATTGGAACCCCCCCCACCCCCCACATTTGCCTAGCCTGGGATAGCTGGAGCTACCAGGCTGAAGATTGTTATTAATCACCCAATTAAAGATCGTTAGGAGTGCCTGGTGGCTCCAGCTACCCCAGGTGAAGACATCTTCTCCCCCCACCTGAAGACCACCTCAAAGACTTTTGTGTTTTGCCATCTGGGGAGTGCACCCACCCACAGCTGCGAGGGGAGACCTGCCCTCGCAGTCCCCCCCTTCCCACCCCCCCCCCTCTCTCTTTCTCTGTTACTCTGTTTCTCCCCTCTCTCTCTGAGAGCCTCTTTCTTCCAAATTTAATTTTAAAAAACATTTAAGACAACTGAGCAGAGGGAGCAAGGCCCCTCCCCAATTGCCAACTAGGGGAGAGGTACCTCATTAAGGGCTCCTCTGCTCAGTCAATCTACAAGAGGCCTAATAAAGACCATTAAGGCCTGTGACTTTGGGGTGGGTGTAGCCCTTAAAGGGACCCCGTGATGGCGACCCCATCCACGCCGGTGGCAGGGCCAGCAAGGTCGTATGCGCAGGCGGTGTCCACATCCACGGCACCTCCTGCGCCAGCCGCTGCCCTGCCACCTTTCAGACTTATAACTAAAAAACACGGGGTCAAGAGCTACACTCACCCCACAATGAGCATCGAGGAGTGCGTGCGGGCGATGGCTGGGGTAGTCGGCCCCTCGGCCATTGTCGCAGCCTCCAAGATGTCTGGGAAGGCCGTGTTCTTCCTGGGGTCGGAGCGGGCGGTGTCCCTGGCCCTTGAAAAGGGGCTCACGGTGGGCGGGACGTTCCTGCCGGTGGACCCTCTCGAGGCCACCGCGCAGAGGGTCATCATTTCAAACGTCCCGCCCTTTGTTCCCGCTGAGCTCCTCCTCCCTCACCTACACCAACTGGGGGAGGTAAGGTCGGGGATCAACCCCATACCGCTCGGCCTCAGGGAGAGCAGCCTGCGCCACGTGTTCTCCTTCCGCCGCCAGCTCTTTGTCCGGCTGGCGCGGGAGGAGACGACGGAGGGGAACTTTAATGTGGTGCACGAGGGGACTGCCTACCGCGTCTTCTGGACGTCGGACGGCGTGCGGTGCCATGCCTGTAGGGAGGTGGGGCATGTTCGTAAGAGCTGCCCCGCCTCCAAGGCCGCCAAACCACCGAAGGCGGCCAAGGCTGGCACCGCCGCCACCCCTCCCCCTAGTTGCGTCCGCGTGCCGGGAGCCATGGGTGCACGGGCATCGTCGGAGGCCTTTGTTTTCAGGGCCTCCGGCGGGGGGGAGGGAGAGCGTTCGACCGGAAAGAAGGCGCGGAAGAAGGCGAAACATCTCGAGGCGGGTCCCCTCAGTGCGCCGGAAAATTTGACCACCGCGCTCAGCCCAACCCCGTCACCGGCGAGCGCGGGGTGCCCTGAGCCCGTGCCTGAGCCCTTGACCAATACCGCGGAGGGGCCCGGGCGCGGGCAAGAAAAGGAAAAGGGGGGGGCGGAGCGGGAGGCCTCGGCAGACACAGAGGTCTCCCTGCCTTCGCGCACCCCCAGGAACAAAAAGAGGCACCGCCCCAATGAGGCGGAGGGGGAACAACATCCCTCCGCGGAGGAGGCGGTGCCCGCCGCGTGTCCCGCGTCCCCCACCAGCGCCCCCAAATTGCGCTGCAGGCGCGAGGAGTCTGTCCCCGGGGAGGATGAGGCAGTCGAGGCTGCCCAGCCGCTGCCTCCTGGGGTGGGCGTGGAAGATCTGCCTGTCGTGGGGGGCGTGGGGCCAGTGGAAGAATGCGTAGCCGCCGGGTCGAGCGTCCCGGGGACCGAGGCGGGCGGGGCCGAAAAGGCCGAACCTGAGCCCGTCCAGCCAATACCCAACTTCCCCCGGGATTTGCTCGACCCGGTAGAAACTGAGAATATGAACAATTTTAATGAATCCGTACACGCTGGGCTGGGGGGAGGCGGCGGGGAGGGGGAAGAACAACAACCCTCGCCCCCTACTTTGGAGCTGGGGGACTTGGTGGACCTGGAGAACTTCCTAAACCGGGTCTCTCCGTGTTCCCCGGTTCCTGGGGCGGAGGAGGAACCCCTTCCGCTGTCGCTTCCCGACCCAGCACCAATTTTAAAAGAGCCCAGTGGGGACTCCTCTGCCGACGATCCTGGGGGTGGGATCGGGGCAGAGCCAGGGCCAGATGGAGCGGCCGGGCCGTTTGCCGTACCTCGTGCGGTCGACGGGCCGGCTGCTAGCGGCGACCTCCCGGAGGGGGACGGGGACTCGGTGGAGGACGTGGGTGAAGATCTCGAGTCCATCGCCAGTGAGGCGGTGGATCTGCTCGCGGCCGCCACTGAGACCCTCCTCATTCCCGCAGAGGAACTCCGGGACTTTTTGGTCCAGTGCCGGGGTCGCCGCGACCAAGCCCGTCTGGCCCTGGAAAGATGGTCCGAGCCGGGGCTGCTCGTCGCATCCGTCCGCGCCGCCACTAAAACCATGGCCGCGGGCGGGCCCTTATCAAAGGCTCAGGGCCTTGAGCTGCGCCGGCTCAAAAAGTTCCTCGCTGGGCTGCTGAAGGAGCGGAGTTCAACAAAAGACTCCGCTCCCTCCCCCACAATAGGTTAAGGTAGAGGTTGCACTATGCTTTTGCCATGAAGATAACCATAGCCAGCCTCAACATCAACGGCGGCAGAGGGGCACGCCGTAGATTTGACAATTTTTCGCTCCTGCGGGAGGGGAAATATGCGGTGTGCTTCCTGCAAGAAACCCACACCGTTCCGGGAGACGAAGCCACGTGGCTCCTGGAATGGCAAGGAGAGGTCCGCATGAGCCACCTCACCGCCATTTCTAGTGGGGTGGCCATCTTGCTGGGCCCGCATTTTCAGCCGGAGATCTTGGGGGTCGAGGAGCCCGTGCCAGGCCGCTTGCTGCACGTAACGGTTCGCCTGGGGGACGTGCCGCTCCATCTCGTGAACGTGTACGCCCCTCATCCCGGCCCGCAGCAAACGCGCTTCTTTGAAGAGGTGTCCGCTCTTCTTGGCTCCGTCGACGTCGGCGACTGCATTGTCCTCGGGGGGGATTTTAACTGCACCCTCGAGGCGAGGGACCGCTCCGGTGCCCCGCAGTGCATGACGGCGATGGAGAAGTTGAGGGACCTGGTCGGGTCCTTCGACTTGGTGGACGTCTGGCGAAATCTCCACCCCGACTCCAGCGCCTTTACTTGGGTGAGGCCTGGAGTTGGATGGTCTAGGGTCGACCGCCTTTACGTGTCTCGGGCGTACGTTTCCTGCGTCCCGGCGGCCTCCATGCGGCCGGTGCCGTGCTCGGACCACCACCTGGTGTGGGCGGAGCTCGCTTCGCTCCGCGCGAGGACGGGGTCCGCGTACTGGCACTTTAACAACCGGCTGCTGGAGGACGTGCGGTTCCAGGACTCGTTCCGTCGATTCTGGTCCGACTGGAGAAGGAAGCAGGGGGGCTTCCCCTCCTTGAGGCTATGGTGGGACGTGGGCAAGGCTCACGTCCGCGTCTTCTGTCAAGAGTACGCGAGGGGGTCGACCAAGAGGCGGGCGGCCAGAGTCGGGCGCCTAGAAAAAGAGGTGCTCGACCTGGAAGCCCGTCTCGGTCAAGTCGTCCAGGACCCGGCCCTGCGGACGGTGTACGAAGCGAAGAAGGCCGCGCTGAAGGACCTGCAGCTCGTCGGGTCCCGAGGCGCGTTCGTGAGGTCGCGGATCCGGTTCCTGCGGGATCTGGACCGCGGCTCCCCCTTCTTCTACTCGCTGGAAAAAAGGCAGAGTGTCCGTAAGCAGCTCTTGACGCTGCTGGCCGACGACGGCTCTCTCGTCTCGGATCCGGAGGGCGTCAACAACAGGGTCCGTGAATATTACGGGGCTCTGTTCTCTCCGGATCCGTCCAGCGAGGAAGCGCGTAGAGTTTTGTGGGAGGACCTGCCGAAGGTCGGCCCGGACGGCGCCGAAAATCTGGAAGCTCCGCTAAGCCTGGCGGAGCTGACCGGTGCCCTCGCCCGGCTCTCGAGGGGAAAATCCCCGGGGCTGGACGGGCTGACCGTGGAGTTCCACAGGGCGTTCTGGGACGTCCTGGGGGGCGACTACGCGCGGGTCCTGGGGGAAAGTCTGGCGACCGGGGAGATGCCCCTCTCTTGGCGCAGGGCAGTCATCGTCCTGCTGCCTAAGAAGGGCGATCTCCGCCTCCTTAAGAACTGGCGCCCGGTCTCCCTCCTCAGCACGGACTACAAAATCTTCGCCAGGGCGATGTCTGCTCGCCTTGGTGCCGTGCTGGACCACATGATCCACCCCGACCAGTCATACACGGTCCCGGGCCGGACAATCCACGACAACATCCATCTGGTTCGGGACCTCATCCATTGCTCCCAGGAGGCTGGTCTGTCGGTCGCCTTCCTATCCCTCGACCAAGAGAAGGCGTTCGACAGGGTGGATCACGACTATCTGCTCGGAACTCTGCGCGCTTTCGGGTTCGGGACGCATTTCGTCGCCCGGATCCGACTTTTGTACGCCGCCGCGGAGTGTCTGATTAAGGTTAACGGGTCCTTGACGGCGCCCCTTCGCTTTAGGAGAGGGGTGCGCCAGGGATGCCCCATGTCCGGCCAGTTATACGCCGTTTGCGTGGAGCCTTTCCTGCGCCTCTTGCGGACGAGGTTGACGGGACTGGCTCTGCAAGGGCCGGGCGTGGAGGTCGTCCTCTCGGCTTACGCCGATGACGTGCTCCTCGCGGTAGAGGATCCCGCTGACCTGCGGAGGATGCGTGAGTGCCAGGAGATTTACTCGGCCGCGTCCTCCGCCAGGATCAACTGGGAGAAATGTTCCGGACTCCTGGTGGGTCAGTGGCGGGTGGACTCCCTGCCGGAGGAGCTCAGGCCTTTTGCCTGGAGCACGACCCATCTCCTCTATCTGGGAGTCTACCTTAGCCCCGACGAGGAAGCCTGGCCGGCGAACTGGCAGGAGCTGGAGGCCAAGGTCGCCGCTCGCCTAGGGCGCTGGACAGGACTGCTCCGAGTGCTGTCCTACAGGGGTCGAGCGCTAGTCATAAACCAGCTGGTGGCCGCAATGCTGTGGTACCGGCTGGTCACTTTGACCCCTCCCCCTGCGTTTGTCGCCAAGATACAGAAGAAGCTGGTGGACTTCTTCTGGAACAACAGGAAGCACTGGGTCTCTGTCGCGGTCTTGAGTCTCCCGCTTGAGGAGGGCGGTCAGTCGTTGGTGTGCGTCAGCGCCCAGCTCGCGACTTTCCGTCTTCAGACCCTGCAGAGATACCTTTACGTCGAGCCCCCTCCTAGGTGGTGTGCTCTGGCGAGGTATTTCTTCCGCCAGCAGCTCGACCTCAATTATGACACGCAGCTCCTGTTTGTGAACTTGGGGGGTGCCAGGACCGCCCTCCGGGAGCTGCCTGTCTTTTACAGGGAACTCATCAGGGTCTGGAACAAAGTCTCCACCAAGCGCAGCTCTCCGCCGGCTGGAGTGGCGGCCGTCCTGCAGGAACCGCTGCTCGGGAATCCGTACCTCCACGGCCGAGGCTTCATGTGGCGGTCGGAAGAGAGGGCTGTGGCTGGTGAGGTGACCAGGGTCAGGGACCTGCTCGATGGCGGAGGAGCGGGCTGGATGGCGCCAGTCACGCTGGCGCGGCGCCTAAATTCTGCCAACGTCCGCCGCGCGGCCGATGCCATCGAGTCGCTAAAAACAGCTCTGGGCCCTGACTCCGTTAGGTGTATCGAGGAGGCTCAAGCACGTGGGGAGATCCCGTCCGAACTGACCCCCGTCCGGACGGAATTCCTCATCGGCGCCAAACCCCGGAACCTCCCTCGGGGGCCGGCGCCTCACAACTTGAGCCGCCTCGGGGAAATCCCCTCCGTGCCTTTCAGTTCCGCGCGGAGGGGTTTCCTGTACGGGCTGCTCCTGCACACCCTCAACTTTGCCATCCTCGCCGGCCGTCCGGACACGCCATGGCGTACCATCTTGCCGTCCGGAGGAGGCGGGGGTCCCCGATGGAGGGCCCTCTACGCAGGGGTCCTCCCACTATTCATCGGGGACTTGGCCTGGAGGGTGGTGCACGGAGCAGTGCCGTGCAACAAATTTTTAAGCCGGTTCACGGACTCCCAGGCCGCCTGCAATTTCTGCGGTCTGGAGGAGTCCGTGTTCCATGTTTTTATGGAATGCACGAGGTTGCAGCCCCTGTTTTATTATTTGAAGGGGCTGCTCCTGAAATTCTGGCTGCACTTCAGTCCCACTCTCCTGATCTTTGGGCACCCTGTGCGGAGGGGAGCGGGTAGGTCCGAAGGCCTCCTCGTAGGACTGCTCCTGGGCACGGCCAAGGGTGCCATCAGCCGGTCCAGGCAGCGGGCGGTCGAGGGGGTCGTTCAACCTGACTGCCTGCCTCTCTTCCGCTCTTACATCCGGTCCAGGGTGTCCTTGGAGATGGAGCACGCGGTGTCCACCGGTACGCTCGCGGCCTTCCGCGAGAGGTGGGCACCGGAGGGACTGGAGTGCATCATCACGCCCGGCAACCAAATTTTAATTTGATTTTACGTTTTAAAGTTTAACTTGTTTTAATTGCCGGTGTTTTTAGTGTCCCCCTCTCCTTTTATAGGGGGCACTGGAAAAATTTGATTTTAGCGCCAAAAAAAAAAAAAAAAAAAAAAAAAAAAAAAAAACCCAAAAAAAAAGGGGGCCTTGAAAATGTCTGCTGTGTCACCCAGGTCGGGTGGCACAGTTTAATGTTGTTTATGTTTTGCAGGTAGACTCCTAAAAGAGTTTCATGCACAAGGACCCCCAGGTTCCTCTGCACAGCAGCATGTTGTAATTTTTCCCCATTCAAATAATATTCCCTTTTACTGTTTTTTTTCCAAGGTGGATGACCTCACACTTTCCCACATTGTATTCCATCTGCCAAAATTTCATCAGGACCAGGGGACTTGTCTACCTTGAATCCCATTAGCCTGTCCAGCACTACCTCCCTAGTGATAGTGATTGTCTCAAGGTCCTCCCTTCCCACATTCCCGTGACCAGCAATATTTGGCATGGTTTTTGTGTCTTCCAGTGTGAAGACCGAAGCAAAATAATTGTTTTAAGGTCTCAGCCATTTCCACATTTCCCATTATTAAATCCCCCTTCTTATCTTCTAAGGGACCAACATTTACTTTAGTCACTCTCTTACGTTTTATATATCGGTAAAAGCTTTTACTCTCTGTTTTTATGTTTTGCGCAAGTTTACTTTTCGTAATCTATTTTTCCTTTCTTTATTGCTTTCTTAGTGTTTCTATGCTGTCGTTTAAAATTTTCCCAATCTTCTAGTTTCCCACTAACCTTGGCCACCTTATACGCATTGGTTTTTAATTTGATACTCTCCTTTATTTCCTTGGTTGTCCAAGGCTGGTTATCCCTTCTCTTACCGCCCTTCTTTTTCACTGGAATATATTTTTGTTGAGCACTGTGAAAAAGCTCCTTTTGAGTCCTCCACTGTTCCTCAATTGTGCCACCATTTAGACTGTGTTCACAGTCTACTTTAGCTAACTCTGCCCTCATCCCACTATAGTCCCCTTTGTTTAAGCATAGTACGCTCGTTTGAGACACTACTTCCTCACCCTCAATCTGTATTACAAATTCAACCATACTGTGATCACTCATTCCGAGAGGATCTTTTACTCGGAGATCGTTTATTATTCCTGTCTCATTACACAGGACCAGATCTAAGATCGCTTGCTCCCTTGTGGGTTCTGTAACATACTTGTCTAAGAAACAATCCCGTATGCATTCTATGAATTCCTCCTCAAGGCTACCCTGTGCGATTTGATTTGACCAATCGATATATCGGCTAAAATCCCCCATGATTACTGCCGTTCCTTTTTCACATGCCTCTATTATTCCCTTGATTATTGTCCGCCCCACCGTGAAGTTATTATTTGGGGGCTTATAAACTACGCCCACCAGTGACTTTTTCCCCTTACTATCGCTAATCTCCAACATGATTCAACATTTTGTTCATTAGAGCCAATATCATCTCTCACAACTATATCATTCTTTATTAACAGAACTACCCCACCTCCTTTCCCTTCTTGTCTATCCTTCCGAATTGTCAGATACCCCATACAAAATACATCAATGATTTGGATGAAGGAATTGAGTGTAATATCTCCAAGTTTGCAGATGACACTAAACTGGGTGGCGGTGTGAGCTGTGAGGGGGACGCTAAAAGGCTGCAGGGTGACTTAGACATGTTAGGTGAGTGGGCAAATGCATGGTATAATGTGGATAAATGTGAGGTTATCCACTTTGAGGGCAAAAACGCAAAGACAGAATATTATCTGAATGGTGGCAGATTAGGAAAAGGGGAGGTGCAACGAGACCTGGGTGTCATGGTTCATCAGTCATTGAAAGTTGGCATGCAGGTACAGCAGGCGGTGAAGAAGGCAAATGGTATGTTGGCCTTCATAGCTAGGGGATTTGAGTATAGGAGCAGGGAGGTCTTACTGCAGTTGTACAGGGCCTTGGTGAGGCCTCACCTGGAATATTGTGTTCAATTTTGGTCTCCTAATCTGAGGAAGGACGTTCTTGCTATTGGGGGAGTGCAGCGAAGGTTCACCAGACTGATTCCCGGGATGGCCGGACTGACATATGAGGAGGGACTGGATCAACTGGGCCTTTATACATTGGAGTTTAGAAGGATGAGAGGGGATCTCCCTTCATACAAGATTCTGACGGGACTGGACAGGTTAGATGCAGGAAGAATGTTCCCAATGTTGGAGAAGTCCAGAACCAGGGGACATAGTCTAAGGATAAGGGGTAGGCCATTTAGGACTGAGATGAGGAGAAACTTCTTCACTCAGAGAGTTGTTAACCTGTGGAATTCCCTGCCGCAGAGAGTTGTTGATGCCAGTTCATTGGATATATTGAAGAGGGAGTTAGAAATGGCCATTACGGCTAAAGGGATCAAGGGGTATGGAGAGAAAGCAGGAAAGGGGTACTGAGGGAATGATCAGCCATGATCTTATCGAATGGTGGTGCAGACTCGAAGGGCTGAATGGCCTACTCCTGCACCTATTTTCTATGTTTCTATGTTTTCTATGTCATTAATATATATCAAGAAAAGCAGTGGTCCTAGTACCTACCCCTGGGAACATCATTGAACACCATTTTCCTTCCTCCAGTCTGGAAAAACACTGTTCCCCCCTACTGTTTCCTGTCACTTAGCCAATTTCGTATCCATGCTGCCACTGACATTTTTATTCCATGGGCTTCAACTTTGCTGGCAAGCCTATCATATTGCACTCTATCAAATGTCTTTTGGAAATCCATGGCAATTGCATTGCCCTCATCAACCCTCTCTGTTATCTCATCAAAAAACTTGATCTAGTTAGTTCAACACGATTTGCTTTTATCAATTCCATGCTGGCTTTCCTCAATTAATCCACACCTGTCCAAGTGACCACAAGCTTTTACCCTCATTATCGTTTTTAAAAGCTTCCCCACTCCAGAGGTTAAACTGACTGGCCTGTAATTGCTGGGATTATACTTGTACTCCTTTTTATTTCTTATTTATGTTTTTATTGATCAAGGGTGTAATATTTGCAATTCTCCTCTGACACCGCCCCTGTGAAGGATTGGAAGATTATGCCCAGTACCTCTGTGAGTTCCTCCTTAACTTCCCTCCGCATCGTAGGCTGCTTCCCATCCGGTCTAGGTGACTTATCACTTAAAGTACAGTCAGTCTTTCTGGAACCTCCCATCAATTTTTATTTCATCCTGTATCTCCACTACCTCCTCTTTCATTATTATAATAAATAATAACTTTTATTTATATAGCACATTTAACGTAGTAAAACGTCTTATGACCTTGGCAGCATCTTCCGTGCCTAAGTCTCCTTTTTGGTCTCATGCCTCCACTTACTACCCATTTATTATTTATATGTCTAAAGAAAACTTTTGAATTCTCTTATGTTGGCTACCAGCCTCGCTCTTTGCCCCTCTTATTTTCTTTCTCACTTCCCCTCTGAATTTTCTATATTCAGCCTGATTCTCACTTGTATTCTCGACCTGACATCTATCATACGTGCTCTTTTTCTGCTTCATCTTACTCGCTACCCTTTTTGTCATCAAGGGAGTTCTGGCTTTAGGTACCCTAGCTTCCTTCTCGTGAGACTGTACCCAAATGATCTCATCTTTAAAACAGCCCATTGTTCAATTAGCTTTTCCTGCCAATCTTCAATTCCTGTTTCCCTGGGCCCGATCTGTTCTCAACCCACCAAAATTGGCCTTCCCCCAATTAAGTATTTTTACTCTAGATTGCTCCCTGTCCTTTTCCGTAGCTAATCTAAATCTTGTGATGCTATGATCACTATTCCCTAAATGTTCCCCTACTGACACTTGCACAACTTAACCCACTTCATTCCCCATAACCAGATACAGCCTCCATCCTCGTTGGGCTGGAAAAGTACTGAAGATTGTCACTGATAGATCCAATAAAGAATTCAGAAGAAACTTCTTTACCAAGAGAAAGGTGAGAATGTGGAACTCTCTACCACAGGGAGTGGTTGAGGCAAATAGCATAGATGTATTTAAGGGAAAGCTAGAGAAGTCCATGAGGGAGAATAAAATAGAAGAATATGTTGATGAAACAGCAGGAGCTTGGGGGGGGGCGGGGGCGGGGGGGGGAGGGTGGAAGGAGAGGAGGAAGGGAATGGTGGGAATAGGCTCTTGTTGGGCACAATGACCTGTTTGTGCTGTAAATTCTATGTAGTAAGGTTGACTATATAAGCATTGTGTACTAATTCCTCAAACACCCTTCTCCTGCAGCGTGAATGTATTTCCATGCATATCGGCCAAGCCAGTGTCCAGAAGGGCAATGCCTGTTGGGAGCTGTACTGTTTGGAACATGGCATCCAGCCCAATGGCCATAGACCTGACGGCAGTAGCACTGGAGGGGTGGACAACTCCTTCAACACCACCTTCTGTGAGGTGGGAGCCGGGAAACACGTGCCCAGGGCCGTCTTTGTGGACTTGGAACCAACTGTGATCAGTAATAGAAGCACTCAAACCTATCATTGTATCTTAATACGTTTAACAGAAGCTGCTTGGAATTTAGTTGGTCTCCTGATTTAATCATGTTGGGGTCGTCTTGCACCTTGAATGAAATCTCTCCTCCCAGGACAGTTGATTTTCCGAACACTAGGAATATCTCTTGGAGGCAATGCTCTGCTATTAGAATGTATTTACAACCAGCTAATGGTGGTGGATCCTAACCATAACAGGAAGTTGTCTAACTTCATAACTGTCTAAAGTCTACCCACATCAAGGATATATTGGCCTTGCAGCGCAGGTTCAACATACGATAGCCGAGGTTAAATTATGAAGACTGGTTACATAGACTAGGCTTGTATTCCCTTGAAATACTCTGACTGAGATGTTGATGATTGAAGGATTTGCTAAGATAATGAGAACCTCTTTTCTCTGGTGGGGGAGTCCAGAACATGAGGGCCGAACCTTAAAATTAGAGCTCTGCTGTTCAGGAGTAATGTCGAAACACTTCTTCACACAATGGATGGAGGAAATCTAGAACCCTCTCCCCCCCCCCCCCCCTTGCTGGGGTGGCATTTGAAAATGGACTGAGCAGAGGTGTTCTGCAAAGCGGTCACCCAATCTGCCCATTCAGTCCGTAAGCTTCCGGTCGCCTGTCACTTCAATTCTCTGCTCTCCTCCCACTCGGATCTCTCCATTCTCGGCTTCCTGCACCGTTCCACTGAAGCTCAACATAAGCTCGAGGAACAGCAGCTCATTTTTGTTTAGGCACTTCTGGACTCTGACTTCTGCCCCTATTTTTTTTCTCATTTTTTTCTGTTGATTCTGCCATCTCCACTTACACGCTATCTAGACTCATCTTTTGTTTCTTAACTTGCCCCATTACCATCTCCTTTTGCCTTGCACCATCATCCCTTTTTTTCTCATAGGGCCAGACTTTCCATAAAGGCCCTCAACGCCCGATTGCCCACTGAGAAGGATCGCTAGCGTTCGGCAAACAAAGCTGGTGAGGATTTCCATAAAAGTAAGTGGAACTGATCGCCCGGAGAGAAAACGGGCGTTGCAAACTCATTCTCGGCGGGTAAGTGCAAAGTTAGACAAATGAGCGGTCGTTACCGGAATGGACGGTAAGTAGAAAAATTTAGTCCGAGGCTGCGGTTGTGCCAAGGGAGGGGGTAAAACTTTTTTTTTAATTTCCATTTAAAAAAAATAATAAATAACCATGTACAATCCATTCCTGTTATGTTCAGAATGACTTCACAAGACTGTATACTGTAAGCTCAAACTGTTGTGACCTTGGTCTCTTTAATGTAACTCCAGAGTGAGGAAGCAGCATGGTAGACTGCCTTTTATACCTGCTTGCCTGGGATGTGCAGGTGACCCTTGGGTCTCCCACAGGTGTGCCCCCTGGTGGCAAGTCTTACACACTAGTAAGGTTTACATACATAACAATTCCCAAGACAGTTTTAACCCTAATCGCTGTGTTAGAATTAAAAAAAATAATTAACTAACCGTTAACTTACCTTTTTTTGCAGGGTTCCCCCCTTACCGACCTGTTTAAGCAGTTTTTACAGGGCGGGTCTCTCTGCGATCTGGACGCTGGCGGTTGAGGCCAAACTTACACACACCCTGGCAGTTTTTCTCGCCGTTGCACGTGGGCGGTTTGGTCCCGGCGGGCGACTTCAGATGTGAGTGATAACGTTCAAAAACTTACGTGCAAACTCTCGCCGGGCGAAAAACCAGCTGCAACGCCGAGAAAATCGCCGACAATGAAGCCGAAAGTTGGGCTCATGATCTCTTCTGCCTTCCACCCCAATCACAGACCTTCCCTTATTGTTTTTTCCTTCCCCTTCCGCCCCCCCACCCAACCCCATCTCTGCTCTTACACTTGCTTAAAATCCTGTTACAGCTCTAACTTTGTCCAGTTCTAACGAAGGTTCATTGACCTGAACCGTTAACTGTTTTTCTCTCTCTCGCCATACATACTGCCCGACCTGCTGAGTATTTCCAGCATTTTCTGTTTTCATTATGGTCTATACCTTGTTGCACTAATCTTTCTGCAGATGAGGTCCGCAGTGGTACCTGGCGGCATCTGTTCCAACCCGAGCAGCTCATCACCGGGAAGGAAGGCGTTGCAGACAACTACGCCCGTGAGCACTACATCATCGGCAAGGAGCTGATCGACCCCTTCATGGACAGGATCCATAAATTGGTATGGGTGTTGTGTTCAAAAGCCATTGAGAAAGAAGTGATTGGATGCTATAAAAGAGCATATTGATTCAGCAAGGCATAATAACCTCAAACAAATTGAATGTTGTTTTTTTTTTAGTTGTGTTCAAATCCCTCCATGGCCACTCCCTCCTCCCTATCTCTGTAACCTCCATCAGCCCTCAGATCTCCGCGTTGCTCCAATTCTGACCTCTGACCTCTGTCCCCTAATTTTCTTTGCTCCACCATTGGCGGCTGTGACTTCAGTTGCCGAGGAGCCAGCCTCTGGAATTCACTCTCCAAACCTTTCCATCTCTCTCCTCCTTTTTGAGGCTCCTTGAAAACCTACCTCTATTAACCAAGCTTTCAGTCACCAGTCCTAAAACCTCTCTGCGGCTCAGATTAAAATTTTGCTTATGGCTCCTGGTACGTTTTACTATGTTGTCGTATGTATGTATGTATAGCCCCGACCTGTTGTATGTATAGCCCCGACCTGTGATGGGTGGAGGTGCGGCGAATGAGGGTACGGGGCCCAGAAGAGCCGAGGGCCCAGGGCAGCACGGGCCAGCCCACACTGTGATATCTGTGCTCACTAGGTCCGTGCAGAAGAGCTGGTCTCCAGTCATCCTGGTCAACCCTTGCCATTGGATAAAGGCCTAACTCTAAGTCAAGCCCGTGTGGTGACTGATGTGCAATGGTCACCACACGTTAAAAAAATCCACGCAAGGCATCTTCCACCCCCTCAAATGGAGTTCAGGACTGGAACATCGGGCCCTTCATTGAAACATCTGTGAACTCTTGTGGAAGCAAGTCATCCTCGTTTGAGGGACCGTCTATGATGATGACTATGCTGTAGGTGCTATATGAATGTGTGGTGATGGGACCATATTTTTTCCCACTCCACTGCCATGATGCCAACAGCGGCTTTGCAGTTATATTGCTTGGGTATCCACTTCAGTCAGAAATACAGACCAGGCAGGTCCCAGGATTGATTCCTGGTCTGAGCGGACTGATGTTCGGCACATGAATGATGGGCCAAACGGCCTCCCTCCGTGCTGTATCATTCTGATTCTGTGATCGCCACCAGATATTAGAACTGGCTTCCACACTCGATGGCTGGGGGAATTGCCTGGGGATTTAGACCTCTCATGAGTGGCTCCTGGGTATGCATCCCCACCCCCCGTATAATTCCAGTGAATCTTCCTTGTGGATCACCTGTAAATTCAAGGATCCATTATGACTGATGCCTCCTTGGATAAGATCAGTGCAACCCCCAGGATGAAACCCACACACTTGGGAGGAGGGAAAACTGACCTAGATAATGGGAGTGTTGATTCCCTGTTTGGAAGTAACTGTGGGTTTTGTCTTCCCAGAGTGACCAATGCACAGGTCTGCAAGGCTTCCTGGTATTCCATAGTTTTGGTGGTGGCACCGGTTCTGGTTTCATCTCTCCGTTAACTACGGCAAGAAGTCCAAGCTGGAGTTCTCCATCTACCCAGCTCCAAGGATCTCCTCCACAGCTGTGGTCGAACCTTACAATTCTATTCTGACCACTCACACCACACTGGAACTACAGACTGTGCCTTCATGGTGGACAACAAAGCCATCTATGACATCTGCCAAAAGAATCTGGACGTTGAGGGTCCAGGCTATGTCAACCTGAACAGACTGATTGGCCAAATTGTCTCGTCCATCACTGCGCCTCTCCGCTTTGACGGAGCTCTGAATGTTGACCTGACAGAATTCCAAACTAACTTGGTGTCTTATCCTCACATCCATTTCCCTCTGGCGACATATGCCCCAGTGAATTTGGCTGAGAAGGCTTACCACGAGCAACTGTCTGTGGCCGACATCACCAGCTCTTGTTTTGAACTGGGCAACCAGATGGTCAAGTGCAACCTTTGCTGTGGCAAGTACATGGCTTGCTGCTTACTGTATCGGGGTGACGTGGTGCCAAAAGACGTCAATGCTGCCATTGAATCCATCAAGACCAGGTGCTCCATCCAGTTTGTGAACTGGTGCCCAACTGGCTTCAAGGTTGGCATCAATGACCAGCCTCCCACTGCAATACCTGGCGGGGACCTGGCCAAGGTGCAGCGCGCAGTGTGCATGCTGAGCAACACCACGGCCAACGTCGAGGCCTGGGCTCGCCTTAATCACAAGTTTGATCTGATGTACACCAAGCGCGCCTTTGTGCACTGGTACGTGGGTGAGGGGATGGAGGAAGGGGAGTTCTCGGAGACCCGCGAAGACCTGGCGGCCCTGGAGAAAGATTTTGAAGAGGTGGGAACTGATAACTTAGTTGATGAAGATGAGGAGGAATTTTGAACTCTATTCCAACTGTAGGGCAGATCTATGTTCTACACATTTGATGTAAATTTTAAAAAAATGGTCCAATGAAGCGAAGCACTGAATGTTTTGACTGATCAATCAATTACACAAACAGCTCCACTCATGCCTCCTCCTGTCTTTCCTCATCTAACTCTATTAACAACACCCTCTATCCTTCTCCCTCATGTGCATATCTAGCCTCCCCTTAAATTCACTTCAACCACTCCCTCAGGTCGTGAGTTCGACATTCTCGCCACTCTCTGGGTATAGACCTTTTCTCCTGAATTTCCGACTTAATTTCTTGGTGACTATCTTGTATTGATGGCCTCGAGTTTTGCTCCACCCTACAAGCGAAAATAGTAAGCCATTTGGCCACTCGAGCCCGCCCCACCATTTAATAAGATCATGGCTGATCTGATCATGGACTCAGCTTTAAACTTTAGGCACTGTCTAAAGACCTCTAGGTCATCCCTCAGCCTTCTCTTGAGACTTGGTCTGTTTACCCTTTCCTGATGGGTATAACTTCGCATTTCTGGTATCATCCTTGTAAATCTTTTTATGCGCCCTCTCTCGTGCCTCTATATCCTTTCTATAATATGGCAAGCAGAATTGTACACAGCAACATTGCCGCGTTTTTTGGGTCTGGCTTTTCCAATGTTATGGGCCGCGCAGCCCCTTCAAGGTGCCATGCACCCAAACAATTAGAGGAACATTGGTACACAGTACTTCCCAAGGTCTAACCATACAAGTTAAGCATAAATTCTCTACTTTTCAATTCTATCCCTCTTGAAATAAACCCTGGTACTTGATTTACATTTTTGATGGCCTTATTCACCTCAGTCGCTACTTTTAGTGATTTGCGTATTTGGTCTCGATCCCTTTGCTCCTCTGCACCATTTAGATTCTTACCTTCCAAGTAATACGTGACCTAATTTTTCCTACTAAAATGAAATACCTCACACTTATCTATGTTGAAATTCATTTACTAATTAAAACCCATTCTGCAAGTTTATTAATGTCGACTGATAATTTGTTGTAGCCCATTCTCGGTATTGACTATTCTGCCTACCATCACCATAATTTGGTGTCATCTGCAGTTTAGAAAGTTTTGAAATTGTTTTGATTCTAAAGTCTAAATCATTAATATAAACTGAACAACAGTTATCCCAGCACTGATCTTGAGGCCCCATTTTTCACCTTCTGTCACTCTGAATAGTTAGCATTCGCCCCACTCTTGTTTTCTGTTTTGAAGCCAGCGAGCTATCCATTCTGCTACTTGTCCCGACTCTGACTCCGCATGCTCTGACCTTATTCATATGTAGCACCTTATTTGTTACATTTAGAATAACTCCAAGACTGCACATCTTAAGCTCAAACTGTTGTGACCTTGGTCTCTTCATTGTAACTCCAGAGTGAGGAGGCGACATGGTAGACTGCCTTTTATACCTTCGGTGGCATAAACACGAAGGCAGAATATTATCTGAATGGTGGCAGATTAGGAAAAGGGGAGGTGCAACGAGACCTGGGTGTCATGGTTCATCAGTCATTGAAAGTTGGCATGCAGGTACATCAGGCGTTGAAGAAGGCAAATGGCATGTTGGCCTTCATAGCTAGCGGATTTGAGTACAGGAGCAGGGAGGTCTTAATGCAGTTGTACAGGGCCTTGGTGAGGCCTCACCTGGAATATTGTGTTCAGTTTTGGTCTCCTAATCTGAGGTAGGACGTTCTTGCTATTGAGGGTGTTGTGTATCTGTAAAGCATGCACTCCCATGTTCCGCCACCAGGGAGCGCATCCCCTGAAGTCCCAAGGGATCCAGCATCCCTTGGGAGCACTGTATATAAACCGGCCCCTAAGGCCTGTTCCTCATTCTGGAGTGTCTTAATAAAGACTCAGGTCACTGTTACTTTAACCTCCCTGTGTGCAGTCTCATCTGTGTTAGGAACACAATAACTGGCGACGAGGATACAAATCCAATGCAAAGATGCAGGCATCCTGGAGAAGTTCTCGGAGGGTGAGAACTGGGAAGCCTATGTTGAAAGGCTAGACCAGTACTTTGTAGCCAACGAGTTGGACGGAGAAGGAAGCGCTGCAAAAAGGAGAGCGGTCCTTCTCACGGTCTGCGGGGCACCAACCTACAGCCTCATGAAGAATCTTCTGGCTCCGGTGAAACCCACAGATAAGTCGTATGAGGAGCTGTGTACACTGGTTCAGGAGCATCTTAACCCGAGGGGGAGCGTGCTGATGGCGAGGTATCGGTTCTACATGTGCCAGTGATCTGAAGATCAGGAAGTGGTTTCCAGGTCAGACTATGGTCAGTTGGTCAGTTTCTCGTTGCTGGGTGAGATTGTGTTCAGTTGGTCAGCTTTTGGTTTCTAGGTCAGCCTGTGGTCAGTTGCTCAGTTTCTGGTTTCTAGGTCAGACTGTAGGACAATGTGAGTTTGATAGCTAGCTGGAGCAGATGCTCAGACTTTTTTGGACTGGGCATTGGCCATGAGTCCATCCTATGAAAACTTTTGACTGTAGAGACACCGACCCTCAGTAAGGCCATTGCGATAGCACAGGAATTTATGTCCACCATTGATAACACCAAGCGATATCTCAGCACACAAGTGCGAGCAATGTTCATAAATTAACTGGAACTGTGTTTGCGAGCAGAAATGTACAGGGCAGAAATCACGAGTCTGCAACTGCCAGTAGACCTCAGGTGACCCAGATGACTGAGTCCGCAACAAAGGATGAATGCAAGGCAATTAACACCTTGTTGGCGTTGTGGAGGCTTCCATTCAGCCTATTCATGCCGCTTCAAAGGGTATATTTGCAAGAGCTGTGGAACAATGGGGCACTTCCAACGAGCTTGCAGACGAGCTGCAAGCTCTGCAAAACCTGCGAACCACCACGTGGCAGAGGAAGATCGGTCCATGGTAGATCAAAGCAATTTCGAGCCTCAGAGAGAGGAGGCAGATGCTGAAGTACACGGGGTGCACACATTTTCAATGAAATGTCCACCTATAATGCTAAATGTAAAATTAAATGGCTTACCCATAGCCATGGAACTGGACACTGGCGCTAGCCAATCCATCATGAGTAAAAAGATGTTTGAGAGACTGTGGTGTAACAAGGCACTCAGACCAACCCTGAGCCCCATCCACTTGAACCTGAGAACGTACACCAAAGAGCTCATCACTGTCCTGGGCAGCGCCATGGTCAAGGTCAGCTACGAGGGCACGGTGCACGAACTGCCACTCTGGATTGTCCCAGGCGATGGCCCTACACTGCTTGGAAGGAGCTGGCTGGGCAAAATCCGCTGGAACTGGGATGACATCTGAGCGCTATCACATGTCGATGAGGCCTCATGTACCCAGGTTCTTAACAAATTTCCTTCCCTTTTTGAGTCAAACATTGGAAATTATTCCTGGGTGAAGGTGCTGATCCAATTGGTCCCAGAGGCACGACCCATTCACCACAAGGCGCGAGCGTTATCTCACATGATGAGGGAGAGAGTGGAAATTGAGCTGGACAGGCTGCAACGTGAGGGCATCATCTCCCCAGTGGAGTTCAGCGAGTGGGTCAGCCCGATTGTTCCAGTACTCAAAAGTGATGGCATGGTCAGGATTTGGGTCGATTATAAAGTAACTATTAATCGTTTCTCGCTACAGGACCAATACCCACTACCTAAGGCAGACGACCTATTTGCGACACTGACATGAGGCAAGACATTCACCAAGCTCAACCTGACTTCGGCCTACATGACGCAGGAGCTGGAGGAGTCTTCGAAGGGCCTCACCTGCATCAACACGCACAAGGGACTGTTCATCTACAACAGATGCCCGTTTGGAATTCGGTCGGCTGCAGCAATCTTCCAGAGAAACATGGAGAGCCTACTCAAGTCGGAACCACACACGGTGGTTTTTCAGGACGACATATTGGTCACGGGTCGGGACACCCTCGAGCACCTACAAAACCTGGAGGAGGTCCTCCAGCGACTGGATCGCGTAGGGCTGCGGCTGAAGAGGTCGAAATATGCCTTCATGGGGCAACAGAAGTGGAGTTTTGGGGAGAAAGATCGCGGCGGACGGCATTCGGCCCACAGACACCAAGTCAGAGGCTATCAGGAACGCATCCAGGCCACAGAACGTAACAGAGCTGCGGTCGTTCCTGGGACTCCTCAACTATTTTGGTAACTTTCTACCGGAGTTAAGCACCCTCTTAGAGCCCCGACATGTGTTATTGCGTAAAGGTGAGAACTGGGTATGGGGAAAAAAACAAGTAATTGCTTTTGAGAAAGCCAGAAACATTTAATGCTCCAACAAGCTGCTTGTATTGTATAACCCGTGTAAAAGACTTGTGCTAGCATGTGATGCGTCGTCGTACGGAGTCGGGTGTGTATTACAACAAGCTAACGTTGCAGGGAAGTTGCAACCTGTCACCTATGCCTCCAGGAGCTTGTTTAAGGCCGAGAGGGCCTACAGCATGATTGAGAAAGAGGCATTAGCGTGTGTGTGTTCGGGGTAAAGATAATGCATCAGTACCTGTTTGGCCTCAAATTTGAGCTGGAAACCGATCACAAGCCCCTCATATCCCTGTTCGCTGAAAGCCAGGGGATAAATACTAATGCCTCAGCCCGCATACAAAGGTGGGCACTTGCGCTAACAGTGTATAATTATACCACCCGCCACAGGCCAGGCACCGAGAACTGTGTGAATGTTCTCAGTCAGCTACCATTGCCCACCACGGGGGTGGAAATGGCACAGCCTCCAGACTTGTTGATGGTCATGGAAGGTCTGAAAATGATAAATCACCTGTCACGGCCTGCCATGATCAGGTTGAGAGCAGGCGGCAGCAACAAAATATAAACGATGGTCGCGCCACTGTGTCACGGGAGATTGATCTGAATGACCCTGTGTATGTGCTAAACTATGGACATGGTCCCAAGTGGATCGCGGGCATGGTGATAACTAAAGAAGGGAGTAGGGTGTTTGTCGTCAAACTAGACAATGAACAAATTTGCAGAAAGCACCTGGACCAAACGAGGATGGGGTTCACAGACTGCCCTGAACAACCCACAGCAGACACCACCTTTTTCGAGCCCACAACACACACCCAAAGGATCATCGACACCATCCCGGACCAGGAAATTGAACCCATGACACCCAACAGCCCAGCATCCCTTGGGAGCACTGTACATATGACGGCCCCTAAGGCCTGTTCATCACTCAGGAGTGTCTTAATAAAGACTCAGGTCACTGTTACTTTAACCTCCCTGTGTGCAGCCTCATCTGTGTTAGGAACACAATAGGGGGTGTGCAGCGAAGGTTCACCAGACTGATTCCCGGGATGGCAGGACTGACATATGAAGAAAGAATGGATCGATTAGGCTTATATTCACTGGAGTTTAGAAGAATGAGAGGGGATCTCATGGAAACATATAAAATTCTGACGGGATTGGACAGGTTAGATGCAGCAAGAATGTTCCCAATGTTGGGAAAGTCCAGAACGAGGGGTCACAGTCTGAGGATAAGGGGTAAGCCATTTAGGACCGAGATGAGGAGAAACTTCTTCACTCAGAGAATTGTGAACCTGTGGAATTCTCTACCACAGAAAGTTGTTGAGGCCAGTCCGTTAGATATATTCAAAAGGGAGTTAGATGTGGCCCTAGGCTAAAGGGATCGGGGATATGGAGAGAAAGCAGGAATGGGGTACTGAAGTTGCATGATCAGCCATGATCATATTGAATGGCGGTGCAGGCTCGAAAGGCCAAATGGCCTACTCCTGCTCCTATTTTCTAATCACTCATGGCTGTCATGTAGATCTTTGCACAAGCACTTTACATATCAGAAGACGAGCTCGGCTTTCCTCTCACCACACTTCAAAACCATCCTGTTTATATTGGAAAGTCTAGTGCTCCGTGACGTGAAGAAATTCACCTGTTAATCCTTTAACTCTCCACGATGTCCAACATATCCACCACTTTTATTTATTCTTATTCCACCCCTTTTTTATTCCTTCTAATGCATGCTCAGACAGTGAGGCAGACTGTTTATACAGTATAATTCTAGTTCATGGGTGCTGAACGATGTTTTAAACTGTCCCCTTTGCATTCATGATTTCCAAAGGATATCATCACCATAGGCGGTCCCTCGAACGAGGATGACTTGCTTCCACAGATGTTTCAATGAAGGATCCGATGTTCCAGTCCTGAGCTCCAATTGAGGCGAGGGACGATGCCTGTGCGTGGATTTTTTTAACGTGTGGTGACCGTTGCACACCAGCCACCACACGTGCTTGACAGAGCTAGGTCTTGGGCCAGTGGCAAGGGTTAACCAGGACGACTGGAGACCTGCTCTGCTGTACGGATCTAGTGCACACACATATCGCAGTGTGGGCTGGCCCGTGCTGCCCCCGGGCCCTCTTCCTTTCTGGATCCCGAACACATGCCTCTTCTGGGCCCCGTACCCTCATTTGCTTGAAGCTATCATGAAGGAAGAAATAGCGGGACATCTAGATAGGAATAGTGCAATCAAGCAGACGCAACATGGATTCATGAAGGGGAAATCATGTTTAACTAATTTACTGGAATTCTTTGAGGATATAACGAGCATGGTGGATAGAGGTGTACCGATGGATGTGGTGTATTTGGATTTCCAAAAGGCATTTGATAAGGTGCCACACAAAAGGTTACTGCAGAAGATAAAGGTACGCGGAGTCAGAGGAAATGTATTAGCATGGATAGAGAATTGGCTAACTAACAGAAAGCAGAGAGTCGGGATAAATGGGTCCTCGTCAGGTTGGCAATCGGTGGTTAGTGGTGTGGCACAGGGATCGGTGCTGGGACCACAACTGTTTACAATATACATAGATGACCTGGAAGAGGGGACAGAGTGTAGTGTAACAAAATTTGCAGATGACACAAAGATTAGTGGCCGGTCTTCAGCCAGGGTCTCCCAGGTGTCAGTCATGATGTCGCACTTTACCAGGGAGGCTTTGAAGATGTCCTTGTAACGCTTCCGCTGCCCACCTTTGGCTCGTTTACCATGAAGGAGCTCCGCATAAAGCATTTGCTTAGGGAGTCTCGTATCTGGCATGCGAACTATGTGGCCTGCCCAGCGAAGCTAATCGAGTGTGGTCAGTGCTTCAATACTGGGGATGTTAGCCTGGACGAGGACACTGATGTTGGTGCACCTGTCCTCCCAGGGGATTTGTAGGATCTTGCGAAGACATCGTTGGTGATATATCTCCAGCGACTTGAGGTGCCTTCTATATATGGTCCATGCCTCAGATCCATACAGGAGGGTGGGTATTACTACAGCCCTGTAGACCATGAGCTTGGTGGTAGATTTGAGGGCCTTGGCTTCAAACACTCTGTTCCTCAGGTGGCCGAAGGCTGCATTGGCGCACTGGAGGCGATGTTGAATCTCCGCATCAATGTCTACTTTTATTGACAAGCGGCTCCTGAGGTATGGGAAATCGTCCACGTTGTCGAGGGCCGCGCCGTGAATCTTGATGATTTGGGAACAGTGCTGTGCGGCGGGGACAGGCTGGTGGAGGACCTTTGTCTTACGGATGTTAAGCATAAGGCCCATATGTCTCAGTGAATACATCGACTATATCCTGGAGTCTGCCCTCCTTAAAGATCGGGCTAAGGAGGTTCTGTCTTCACGAAGGAAAACACAAATAACCTTCCGGAAGTACTAGGGGACCGAGGGTCCAATGAGAAGGAGGAACTGAAGGATATCCTTATTCGGCGGAAAATTGTGTTAGGGAAATTGATGGGATTGAAGGCCAATAAATCCCCGGAGCCTGATAGTCTGCATCCCAGAGTACTTAAGGAAGTGGCCCTAGAAATAGTGGATGCATTGGTGATCATTTTCCAACAGTCTATCGACTCTGGATCCGTTCCTATGGACTGGAGGGTATCTAATGTAACACCACTTTTTAAAAAAGGAGGGAGAGAGAAAACGGGTAATTATAGACCGGTTAGTCTGGCATCAGTAGTAGGGAAAATGTTAGAATCAAATATTAAATATGAAATAGCAGCGTATTTGGAAAGCAGTGACAGGATCGGTCCAAGTCAGCATGGATTTATGAAAGGGAAATCAGGCTTGACAAATCTCCTGGAATTTTTTGAGGATGTAACTACGAGAGTGGACAAGGGAGAACCAGTGGATGTGGTGTTTTTGGACTTTCAAAAGGCTTTTGACATGTTCCCACACGAGAGATTGGTGTGCAAAATTAAAGCATATGCTATTGGGGGTAATGTACTGACGTGGATAGAGAACTGGTTGGCAGACAGGAAGCAGAGAGTCCGGATAAACGGGTCCTTTTCAGAATAGCAGGCAGTGACTAGTGGGGTGCCGCAGGGCTCAGTGCTGGGACCTCAGCTATTTACAATATACATTAATGATTTAGATGAAGGAATTGAGTGTAATATCTCCAAGTTTGCAGATGACACTAAACTGGGTAGCGGTGTGAGCTGTGAAGAGGACGCTAAGAGGCTGCAGGGTGACTTGGACAGGTTAGGTGAGTGGGCAAATGCAGGGCAGATGTAGTATAATGTGGATAAATGTGGGGTTATCCACTTTGGGAGCAAAAACACGAAAGCAGAATATTATCTGAATGGCAGCAGATTAGGAAAAGGAGGTGCAACGAGACCTGGGTGTCATAGTATATCAGGCATTGAAAGTTAGCATACAGGTATAGCAGGCGGTGAAGAAGACAAATGGCATGTTGGCCTTCATAGCTAGGGGATCTGAGTATAGGAGCAGGGAGGTCTTACTGCAATTTTACAGGGCCTTGGTGAGGCCTCACCTGGACTATTGCGTTCAGTTTTGGTCTCCTAATCTAAGGAAGGACGTTCTTGCTATTGAGGGAGTGCAGCGAAGGTTCACCAGACTGATTCACGGGATGGCTGGACTGACATATGAGGAGAGACTGGATTGACTGGGCCTGTATTCATTGGAGTTTAGAAGGATGAAAGGGGATCTCATAGCAACATATAAAATTCTGACGGGACTGGAAAGGTTAGATGCAGGAAGAATATTTCCGATGTTGGGGAAGTCCAGAATCAGGGGACACAGTCTAAGGATAAGGGGTAGGCCATTTAGGACTGAGATGAGGAGAAACTTGTTTACTCAGAGAGTTGTTAACCTGTGGAATTTACCGCAGAGAGTTGTTGATGCCAGTTTATTGGATATATTTAAGAGGGAGTTAGATATGGCCCTTACGGCTAAAGGGATCAACGGGTATGGAGAGAAAGCAGGAAAGGGGTACTGAAGTGAATGATCAGCCATGATCTTATTGAATGGTGGTGCAGGCTCGAAGGGCCGAATGGTCTACTCCTGCACCTATTTTCTATGTTTTTATGTTTCTAACTTGACTGAGCCAACATCGGACACCTCCAAATCACCATCATTTGGTCAGATCTGATCTTCGTCCCTTCAAAGGCCATGCCAACTACACTGGGGATGCTTGCTACTGGTGGGTGAAGCACATAGTGGAAACTGGAAATATTAACATAGGGACTTACTGAAAAACCTGTTCAATGCCACGCTTCCTATTCTCCTCCGCCCCCCCCCCCCCCTCAAACAGAAATCCGAGCCTCAAATCCATTGAAACTATGTGAACTCAACACCCCATAGCTCATTCTTTCCAAATAGTTTTGCACAACAGTAGCTGGGAATCTGACACCTAGTGGCTAAATGCTCTGACCATTGCCAAAGTAAATAATGGCTCAGATCCTGCTGAAAGGAATAACTGGGTCTGAACGATGCACATTGTTGTTAATGTGCAAATCAACCCGCAACTTGTGGCGAGGGAGAGAGACCCCGTGATTTGCGAATTGCCAGATTGCTGGGCGATATGCGCCGCTCCACCGTTCGGCTCGCGAAAACGGCATCTCGCCCTCAACCTCAACCACAACAACTTATATTTATATGGTGCCTTTAATGTAGTGAAACTCCCACGGCACTTCACAGGAGCAGTATGAGAGAAAATGTTTGACACCGAGCCACTTAAGGAGGAATCAGGGTAGGTGACCAAAGGCTTGGTCAAAGAGGTAGGTTTTTAAGGAGCGTCTTGAAAGAAGAAAACGAGGTAGAGAGGCGGAGAGGTTTCGGCAGGGAGTTCCAGAGCTTGGGGCCCAGGCAACAGAAGGCACGGCCACCGATGGTTGAGCGATGACAATCAGGGATGCTCAAGAGGGCAGAATTAGAGGAGCGCAGACATCTTGGGGGGTTGTGGGGCTGGAGGAGATTACGGTGATAGGGAGGGGCGAAGCCATGGAGGGATTTGAAAATAAGGATGAGAATTTTGAAATTGAGGCGTTGCTTAACCAGGAGCCAATGTAGGTCAGCGAGCACAGGGGTGATGGGTGAGCGGGACTTGGTGCGACCTCCCTGTGAGTTTCACGAAGTTGCTGCATTTGCGCCTTAATTGTCCATTAAACTCGCCGCAGAAGGTTAACTCTAATAATTAACAGATTAAGTACCCTTTTAATGATGTGATCATTGTTACTGACTGCAAATAGCCTCTCTGACCCAGAAAGTGAACAATTATAAGCGTTGTGAATTGTTTTAGGAGATCTGAAAATTGTCAAATGTAAAAATTTTACATTTCATCTTACCTTTGCTTTCTGTCGCTCTCTTGATCCAATCTTGCTTTCCCTCTCTTTATGTCTCTTTCTTTTAGTCAGCCAGTGACTCGGTTGGTAGGACTCTCACGCCTCTGAGTCAGAAGGTTGTGGGTTTAAGTCCCACTCCAGAAACTTCAGCACAAAAATCTAGGTTGACACTCCAGTGCAGTACCGACGGAGTGCTGCACTGTCAGAGGTGCCGTCTGTCGGATGAGACGTTAAACCGAGGCCCCGTCTGCTCCCTCAGGTGGACGTAAAAGAATCCATGGCACTATTTTGAAGAAAAGCAGCGGAATTATCCCTGGAGTCCAATATTTATCCCTCAACCAACATCACTAAAACAGATTATCTGGTCATAATCACATTGCTGTTTCTGGGAGCTTGCTATGCGCAGAATTGGCTGCTGCATTTCCTACAATACAACAGTGACTGCGGCAACCTTAGGGGGAACATTGGTGTGCAGCCCTCCAGCCCAAATAATTGCCCACCTCTGGGTTAGATGGAGGCTCGTGTGGAACATAAACTCCGGCATGGACCTGTTGGGCTGAATGGTCTGTTTTGGTATTGTAAATCCTTACTGCAGTTTCTCATATTTAGATTTAATTTATTGTACATTTTAAATTGCTGCATTTTATTTTGTCGCCAGTGCTAATCCTGTCCCTATTGGCATTCCCAGTGGGACCCCTGCCCCCCACCATGTGCGGCGTCTTTGAACACAAAGAATAACAACAAAAACAACCTGCATTTGTATAGCACCTTTAACATAGTAAAATGTCCTATGGTGCTTCACAGGAGCAATTATCAAACAAGAATTTAACACCAAGCCGCATGAGGAGATAATAGGACAGGGGACTAAATGCCTCGTCAAAGCGAGAGGTTTTAAAGCGTTATCTTAAAAGAAAGAGAGTTGGAGAGGTTTCAGGAGAGAATTCCAGAGCTTAGGGCCGAGACAGCTGGGGGCATGACCACCAATGGAAGTGGGCGATGTACAAGAAGGCAGAATTGGAAGAGCGCAGAGATCTTGGAGGGTTGTAGGGCTGGAGTATACAGGGGGCGAGGCCTTGGAATGCGAGGATGAGAATTTAAAAGTCGAGGCGTTGCTGGATTGGGACCCAATGTAGGTCAACGAGCACATTAAAGTATCCTCACTGAACATGTCCATTGCCCGCTCCTTCTCGACTGTCACGCCTGATTAGCTCATGCCCTCTTAAAGTGCCCGCATGCTAACAATCTGTCGCCTGAGGCCCAATCTCGAGGAGGCACGCGTTGCTGCGGAGCTAATCCCGCCCCGTCATAATGGTGGTGTTTGAGGGGCGGCTAAGGACTGTTTGGTAAGAAAGGGGGCTCGTTTCCTCTCAGTATTTAAAAAAAACAGCCCTGAAGAAATCAGTGGAGTCGATAAAACTGGAGAGTTGCAGCACGTTTCATGTGGAAACCCAGCTGTGCATTGCCAGGAGTTGGGAACTGCGAGTGAGATCATAGCACTTCCTGTTGAAGTTAGTCAGAGAGGCTCCTTGCATTCGTCCAGGGAAGCGGGGCAGGAGGGGGCATCGGGAAATGAGTGATTCGGCAGTGATTTTTCTCTTCAGCTACTTGCATAGCAACATAGGAATGAAGAAATTACATTTATATAGCGCCTTTCATGACCACTGGAGGTCTCAAAGTGCTTATCAGCCAATGAAGTACTTTTGGAGTGTAGTCATTGTTGTAATGTAGGAAACGCAGCAGCCAATTTGCGCACAGCAATGTGATAATTACAAGATCATCTGTTTTTTGTTATGTTGATTGAGGGATAAATATTGGCCAGGACACTGGGGATAACTCCCCCTGCGCTTCTTCAAAATAGTGCCATGAGATCTTTTAGGTCCACCTGAGAGGGCAGACAGGGCCTCAGTTTAACGTCTCATCCGAAAGACGGCACCTTCGACAGTGCAGCGCTCCCTCAGCACTGCACTGGGAATGTCAGCCTAGATTTTTATGCTCAAGTCCCATGGAGTGGGACTTGAACCCACAACCGTCTGACTCAGAGGCGAGAGTGCTGCCCACTGAGCCACAGCTGACACAGCAGCCCCTCCAGCCCATTCCGCCATTCAATCAGATCACGGCTGGTCCGTACCCCAACTCCACTTACCCACCTTTGCTTCATTACCCTTGAGACCCTCGCCCAACAAAATGCTGTCGATCTCAGTCTTCAAAACTCCAACTGAGCCCTGCAATTGACTCCACATGCTTTATCGGGGAGAGTTCCAGATTGTTACTACCCTTTGTGTGAATAAATACTTCCTGATTTCACACCCGAATGGTTTACCGCTAATTTTAAGATTATGCCCCCGTGTTCTGGACTCCACTCACCGGAGAAAATAGTTTCCCTCAACTGCCCTGTCGAATCCCTTTATCATTTTATCACCTCGAGTTGTCTTCAGTGAGGGGAGTAAGCCCCTCCCCCTCCTCACCAGCCCCGACACTATTTCGAGGTGGACGAGAGCACGAACTATTACTTAGGTACCATCTTTCGGTTGAGACGTTAAACCGAGGCCCCGTCTGCTCTCTCACGTGGTCGCAAAAGATCCATTATTTTGCAGAAGAGCGGGGGAGTTCTTCCTGGTGTCCTGGGGTCAATATTTATCCCTCAGCTTACATCACTCAAAAACAGATTATCTGGTCATTATCACACTGCTGTTTGTGGGAGCTTGCTGCGCGCAAATCGGCTGCCGCATTTCCCACATTACAACAGTGACTATACCTCAGAAGTATTTCATTGGCTGTAAAGCACTTTGGGATAAAAGGCGCTATATAAATGCAAGTCTTTCTTTTCTTTCTTTACAGAATGTACTGGCCATCTGCCCAACTGGTGTTTATGCGCCACACAAGTTTCCTCCCACTTCAACTAGCCCTATCAACATATCCTTCCATTCTATCTCCTATGTACCTATCAAGCTTCTCCTTAAATGCATCTATGCTATTCGCCTGAACTACTCCATGTGCTAGAGAGTTCCATATTCTCACCACTCTCTGGGTAAAGAAGCTTCTCCTGAATTTCCTGAGATTTATTTGTGACTATCTTATATTTATGGCCCCTACAGTTGGTCTCCCCTACAACTGGAAACATCTTCGCTACATCGACCCAATCAAACCCTTTCATAATAAGAAACATAGAAATAAGAGCAAGAGTAGGCCCTAGGCTCTTCGAGCCTGTTCCGCCATTCAATAAAATCATGTCAGAACTTCGACCTCAACCCCACTTTCCCGCCCGATCTCCATATCCCTCAATTCCCTTTGTGCCCAAATAATCTTATTCCTCTAATCCTTTCTCCCTCGTGTACCAATGCTGCCCTCTTGCGCATCCCTGATTTTAATCGCTCCACCATTGGCGGCCGTGTCTTCAGCTGCCTAGGCCCTAAGCTCTGGAATTCACTCCCTAAACCCCTCTGCCTCCCTACCTCTCTCTCCTCCTTTTAAGACGCTCTGCAAAACCAACCTCTTTTGGTCACCTGTCCTAATATCTACTTATGTGGCTCGGGACATTTTACTACGTTAAAAGCGCTACATAAATGCAAGTTGTTGTTGTTGAAACACTCAGTAGGCAGCATCTGTGGTGTTAACGTTTCATCAGAAGTTAGAGATGTAACAGGCTTTAAGCAAGTGCAGAGGTATATTTCCCCCATCTGCAGTATTTTGATTGTGTGCTTTTGCAGTGTGGTCACTCTTGTTATGCTGTATTGTGGTGCAATGAGGGCTGACTTCCAGTAGGTGGCATCAAATGCGCCACTTGTGCAGTGCTGGGCACATAGGCTCTGAATAACTAAAGCATGAAACACTATCGAACAGAGGAAAATATACCCCAGGGAAAGGCTGGGGGAAGATTTCATTTCTTGGCGGTCCTTGTGCATGAATCACAAAAAGTTAGTCTGCAGGTACAGCAAGTAATCAGGAAGGCAAATGGAATGTTGGCCTTTACTGCAAGGGGGATGGAGTATAAAAGCAGGGAAGTCCTGCTACAACTGTACAGGGTATTGGTGAGGCCACACCTGGAGTACTGCGTACAGTTTTGGTCTCTGTATTTAAGGAAGGATATGCTTGCATTAGAGGCTGTTCAGAGAAGATTCACTAGGTTGATTCTGAAGATGAGGGGGTTGACTTATGAAGATAGGTTGAGTAGGTTGGGCCTATACACATTGGAGTTCAGAAGAATGAGAGGTGATCTTATCGAAACATATAAGATAATGAGGGGGCTCGACAAGGTGGATGCAGAGAGGATATTTCCACTCATAGGGGAAAATAAAACTCGGGGACATAGTCTTTGAATAAGGGGCGGCCCATTTAAAACTGAGATGAGGAGGAATTTCTTCTCTCAGAGGGTTGTAAATCTGTGGATTTCTCTGTCTCAGAGAGCTGTGGAGGCTGGGTCATTGAATATATTTAAGGCAGAGATAGACAGATTTTTGAGCGATAAGGAAGTAAAGGGTTATGCTGAGCGGGCGGGGAAGTGGAGCTGAGTCCATGATTGGATCAGCCATGATCTTATTGAATGGCGGAGCAGGCTCGAGGAGCCTAATGGCCTACTCCTGCTCCTATTTCTTATGTTCTTATATAGAGCTATGGGGAAAGAGCAGGGGGAGTGGGACTAATTGGATAGCTCTTTCAAAGAGCCGGCACAGGCACGATGGGAGAATGGTGGCCTCCTCTGCTGCCTGATTCCATGATTATTTGCCTTATAGCAGTTCTGTACGACAATGTTTTATTCGTGGTGTCAGCCCCGTTTCCGCTAAGCCGCGAAGCCTCACGGCGGTCTGGAGGCCTCGCGCAGGCCGCTCCCCAGCTTTTCAATGGAAATATACGTGCAATCGCGGGAATTTGAATGGGCCACGCAGTCCCTTAAAGGGACCGCGTACCAAAAAAATATTACGGGGACCATTGGGTGTCAGCCGTGGCTCAGTGGGCAGCACACTCCCGCTCTGAGCCAGATGGTTGTAAGTTCAAGTCCCAATCCAGAGAATTAACCACAGAATCTAGGCTGACACTCCAGTGCAGTGCTGAGGGAGTGCGGCACTGTTAGAGGTGTCGTACATCAGATGAGACATTAAACCGAGGCCCCGTCTGCTCTCTCAGGTGGACGTAAAAGAACCCACGGCCACTTTTTCGAAGAAGAGCAGGGAAGTTCTACCCGGTGTCCTGTGCCAATATTTATGGACGCGTTTATTTGCAACAGTAAAATGCCCTTGATCACAAGATCTGATTGCTGATTGGTCCCCTTGGAGGATAAGACGTGCCCTGCAGTTTCTCTGGAATGTGTATTTAGAACCGCCCAGCCTATGTAATTGGTGACTTTGCAAAGTGTAATTCGAGCCATTCTGACTGCCGGCTCCAGACAAGAGAGAGCTCACTCGCACAGGTTAAGACCTCCCCACCCAGCCCAAATTCCTGACCCATCCCCCAGCCCAGGTTCCTGACCCACCCCCCAGCCCAGATTCCTGACCCCTCCCCCAGCCCAGGTTCCTGACTTTAGCCCACCCCCCTCCCGCCCCGCTGCACCATAGACGGGGCATTGTGTGTGCGTCACGGATTGTTAACAGGTTTATTGGGTATGAAGTGAATAGTGATGGTGTCGTGACTTCCAGATTTTGTTCAGTCCAATGATGTCACTTGCCACACACGCACCGAGCTTTCCGAGAAATCAACCAGATGTAGGCGGAGAGGGAGAATGTGGTGCGGGTATAAAGAGAGTGGGTCTCTCTCTCCCCAGTTTTTCTCTCTCCCCCCCCCAATCTCTCTCTCACTCTCCCCCAGTCTCTCTCTCACCAGTCTCTCTCTCCCCGCCTCTCTCCCCGCAGTCTCTCTCTCTCTTTCTCTCTCTCTCCCCCCAGTCTCTCACTACCTCCGATTTTTTTTCTCTCCCAAAGAGGCCGTGAAAATGTTCGTGTAGATAATCACAACTATATTTTCGGCATAAGTCCTGGAGATAACCCAAAAGCCCGAGCAGCAGCTCCAGCAGCGATACGCTCCACGCGGATGGTGGATCGGCCCAACACTTCTGGCTTTCTCGAATGTCGCTCTGGGCATGCGCAACCGGATCGGGCCGCATGCGCTAAAAAGGGGCGGACCTGCGCAGAAGGACAAAGAAGTTGTTGCCAATAATCACTTTGAATATTTATCCCCCAACCAACACCTAAAAACAGATGGGGACCGAAATTGGTGGATATACCGGCGCATACCGCCCAAAACTGCAAAATTGATCAAGAAAATACCGCCCGGCGGGAAATTCATCAGCGACATACCGCCGGGCGGTATGCATACCGTCTGCCCACACGGAGCACCCCACAGACCGCCCAAAAGTCCGACATTGGTAGCATACCGCCGACATACCACCGAAGCTGCACACTGTCTGAAAAAAGGTGGCTTATGCCGATGGTATGTCGACGGTATGTAAATTACAATGTTCCTCCTGCCCCCCCCCCTCCCTCCCCCCAGCGATCTATTTCTCTCCCCCCCCACTCCCCAGGAGATATAATCCCCCTCCCAGAGATCTAATCCCCCCTCCAAGAGATCTAGTCCTCCCCCAGAGATCTAGTCCTCCCCCAGAGATCTAGTTCTTCCCCCAGACATCTCGTCCTCCCCAGAGATCTATCCTCCCCAGGGATCTAGTCCTCCCCCAGAGATCTATCCTCCCCAGGGATCTAGTTCCCCCCCAAGAGATCTAGTCCTCCCCAGAGATCTACTCCTCTCCCAGAGATCTATCCTCCCCAGGGATCTAGTCCTCCCCCAGAGATCTATCCTCCCCAGGGATCTAGTCCTCCCCCAGGGATCTAGTCCTCCCCCAGAGATCTAGTCCTCCCCTCAGAGATCTAATCGCCCCCTACAGATCTATTCTGCACCCCCCCCCCCCCTTTGCAAAATGCGCAAATAAATAAATAAATAAATAACAATATAAGTGTTATAAATAAATCCAAAACACTGCACAAAACAATTAATCTACACTTACCTGCGATCCGACATCGGCAGTCTCTGGCTTCCGAACTGCTCTTCTTGGGGAGGGAGGGGGAGGAGGAATGAGTGGAGAGGGACGGGGGCGGAGGTCGATGGAAGGCAGAACTCGGGACCCAAAGAGTCCCGCGTCCCAGACAACTTACCCCGCACCGCCAGAGCAGACCGTCCGTCGCACTCCACTGACTCACCGCTCAGGACCGCCTGGTACCGCTGGGATGGAGTGCTGGCAACATTGGTCCGGGCAGTGAAGATTGACCGATCACTGTGAGACTGCCGAAAATTGGGCGGTCCACCAATTTCGGCACCATGATCTGGTCATTATCACATTGCTGCTTCTGGGAGCTTGCTGTGCGCAAATTGGCTGCCACATTTCCCACATTACAACAGTGACTGCATTTCAAAAAGTACTTCATTGGTTGTAAAGTGCCTTGGGACATCCTGAGGTTGTTACCTCTAGACTTGACTATTCCAACGCACTCCATTCTGGCCTCCCAAATACTACCCTACGTAAACTAGAGGTGATCCAAAACTCGGCTGCCCGTGTCCTAACTCGCAACAAGTCCCGCTCACCCATCACCCCTGTGCTCGCTGACCTACATTGGCTCCCGGTTAAGCAACGCCTTGATTTAAAAATTCTCATCCTTATTTTCAAATCCCTCCATGGCCTCGCCCCTCCCTATCTCTTAATCTCCTCCAGCCCCACAACCCCTCCCCCCCCCCGAGATGTCTGCGCTCCTTTAATTCTGCCCTCTTCAGCATCCCTGATTATAATCGCTCAACCATCGGTGGTTGTGCCTCCTGTTGTTTAGGCCCCAAGCTCTGGAACTCCCTGCCTAAATCTCTTTGCCTCTCTTTCCTCCTTCAAGACGCTCATTAAAACATGCCTCTTTGACCAAGCTTTTGGTCACCATCGCTAATTACTACTTATGCGATTCGGTGTCAAATTTTTTATCTCATAATACTCCTGTGAAGCACCTTGGGACGATTCACTACGTGAATAATGCTATATAAATACAAGTTGTTGTTGTCATTGTTGTTGAGGTCGTGAAAGGCAAGTTCTTTCTTTTAATAACACTGTTTTATATTGCTGTGAAGCACCTTGGGGCATTTTATTCCATTAAGGTGCTATATAAATTAAGTTGTTCTTTCTGCAATCCTGTGGCATTGGTCGCAAGTTTCCCTCGAGATCTGTGCACAAGTCTGGCTCCCTGAAAATTTGCTCATGAGAAACATGTCTTTATACAGGTATTCCAATTCACTAACTCATCTCTGTCGCATTCCTCACTCATTTTTTTGTGCAATTTTCCACCTCTGATGCCACCACCACGTGATTTCACACTGACTCACACATTTAAGTGCCTTATTGAGGCAATAGATGTGACTAATTCCAGCTCGCTGGTGTAATCATTTAACTAGAGCCTTGTCAAATCATCCTAATGTTTCAGTGCATCTCAGTAAAGAATTGCTATTGGTGCAGTGCGACTGTTATTGAGGCAAACATGACAGCCAATTCACACCCAACAATGTCCCACAAACAACCATGAGGCTAACGGCTAGTTCATCTGTTTTTCTGATGGCGTTGGTTGAATAGAATTACAAAGTTTACATCACAGTAACAGGCCATTCAGCCCAACTGCTCCATGTCGGTGTTTATGCTCCACACGAGTCTCCTCCCACTGCTCTTCATCTCACCCAATCAGTATATCGTTCTATTCCTCCTTTCTCCCTCGTATGCTCATCTAGCCTCCCTGTAAATGCATCTATACTATTCACCTCAACCACGCCCTGTGGCAGCGAGTTCCATATTCTCACCACTCTCTGGGTAAAGAGGTTCTTCTGAATTCCCCATCGGATTTATTAGTGACTATCTTATATTTATGGTCCCTAGTTCTGGTCTTGCTCACAAAAGGAAACATTTTCTCCACATCTACTCTTTCAAAACCTTTCAGTCTTTGCTTTTCTCCAGAAAAGAGCCCCAGCCTGTTTAACACAGCCAGTTGAGGGAGGAATGTTGGCTGGGGGGATAAAAACAGAAAATGCTGGAAATCTCAGTGGGTCAGGCAGCCTCTGTGGAGAGGAAGCAGAGTTAACGTTTCGGGTCGATGACCCTTCGTCAGAACTGGAGAGTGTTCGAAAAGAACAGATTCTTAACGAGCACTGAAAGGGGGAGGGGAAGAAAGAACAAAAGGGAAGGTTGGAAGACAGGAGAGATTAGAGAGACAAAAGGAATGATGGCCCAAATTCTAATGGTAATGTCAGGAATTAGAAACACATTAGTCTAGATACGGCGTAAATGGCGGGATAATGACCAGGTGCCATTAGAGACAAGGAGAGAAAAAAAAAGAAAGAAACAGGCCCTGAGGGGGGAGGGGAAGGGGGAGGGGAGGGGGTGCCAAAGATTGGCAGCGGTTACGCTCTGAAATTTTTGAACTCGATTGAGGTGCTGTTCCTCGAGCTTAAGGGCAGGGGAGTGGGACTGGCTGAGGTGTTCTTGCAGAGAGCCGTCAAGGGCTCGACGGGCTGAATGGCCTCCTCCTGTGCTCAAAACATTCTATGATTGTAAGACACTTGGAAGGACATTCTTGCTATTGAGGGAGTGCAGCGAAGGTTCACCAGACTGATTCCCGGGATGGCGGGACTGACCTATCAAGAAAGACTGGATCAACTGGGCTTGTATTCACTGGAGTTCAGAAGAATGAGAGGGGACCTCATAGAAACATTTAAAATTCTGACGGGGTTAGACAGGTTAGATGCAGGAAGAATGTTCCCAATGTTGGGGAAGTCCAGAACCAGGGGTCACAGTCTAAGGATAAGGGGTAAGCCATTTAGGACCGAGATGCGGAGGAACTTCTTCACCCAGAGAGTGGTGAACCTGTGGAATTCTCTACCACAGAAAGTTGTTGAGGCCAATTCACTAAATATATTCAAAAAGGAGTTAGATGAGGTCCTTACTACTAGGGGGACCAAGGGGTATGGCGAGAAAGCAGGAATGGGGTACTGAAGTTGAATGTTCAGCCATGAACTCATTGAATGGCGGTGCAGGCTAGAAGGGCCGAATGGCCTACTCCTGCACCTATTTTCTATGTTTCTATGTTTCTAGAACGTCGTACACCCTTCAAATAGTGCTATTCTCCAATTCTGACCTCTTGCACCTCTCTGTTTTTTATTGCTCCACCATTGGTGCCCGTGCCTTCAACCACCAAGGCCCTAAGCTCTGGAAGTCGCTCCCTAAACCTCTCCGCCTCTCTCTGCTCCTTTAAGACGCTGACCAAGATTTTGGCCACCTGTCCTTTTGTGTCAGCTGTGGCTCAGTTGGTAGCACACTCGACTCTTGAGTCAGAAGGCTGTAGGCTTAAGTCCCACTCCAGAGGTTTGAGCACAAAAATCTAGGCTGATGCTACAGGGCAGTACTGAGGAAGTGCTGTACTATAGCGTCAGCCTAGATTTTTATTGGAGATGCCGTATTTCAGTTGAGATGTTTTTCTCCTTCGTTCTGAGATGTGGGCGTCGTTGGCAAGGCCAGCATTTATTGCCCATCCCTAATTGCCCTCGAGAAGGTGGTGGTGAGCCGCCTTCTTAAACCGCTGCAGTCCTTGTGGTGAAGCTGCTCCCACAGTGCTGTTAGAGAGGGAGTTCCAGGATTGTGACCAGCGCCAATGCAGGAAGGGCCATACATTTCCAAGTCAGGATGGTGTGTGATGGAGGTGGTGGTGTTCCCATGCGCCTGATGCCCTTGTCCTTCTAGGTGGTAGAGGTCGTGGGTTTGGGTGGTGCTGTGTAAACGGTTTTGATCCGAGCTCAATTGCTAGACGGACCGTTCGAATCGCCCCCACCTTACGAAAATTCTATACCCGGGGATTATTATTCATGGAATAAGTCACGGACAGGAATGCTTCAGTGAAAAATCGTACTTATATTTATTTAGTCTAACATACACTGGCTAAAACATGCGCTACTAAACGAAAATCACTGTCTCTCTGGAGAATAAGATCCAGGTTACAAACAACATACATACAGTACAAAACCGAGGACCGGTAACATGCAGTTGTTACTATGGTGAATTCTAACTCCATCCCTACCAACAAATTAACCAGTCGCAGCCCCTCCGCCTGGCTAACGAAGCTTCCTCCCCAGAATAATCCCCAAAAACGTCACTTCTGAGAAAACCCTGAGCCCTTACACCTTACCCAGCTCGCCTGGGATATCTGGTTACCGGCTTGGGACACTCGCGACCACGCTCACCACCACACACAGTCGATCTCGATCGCTCAGCTCAGCTATGGGAAGTCACTGCCTGGAGGCTGTACCCTGTGAGGGGAATGCGGTTCTCTGTCTCAGCGGCTTCTTCTGCAGAACCAGAATCTATCTTTATAGGAGTCTTGCTACCCCTATCTTTCCCGCCAATCTTTAAAACCCTTTTGTTTCTAAGCACTCCGGTGCTTAGTCAGTGATGGGCCATCATTAGACCCATGTGTATTCCGTGATTGGACTAATGGCCCTGAGTCTGGGACATATCTCGGTCCTTGTGTTGGGAAAAAAAAAACTGGCTCCTCTTTGGCTGGCCAGGCTCGTGTGTTCATTGTTCTGCTTCCCTTCTGAGATGGAGGCGAGAAGTGCTTTTGCAATATGGCACCCTTCCTTTCGCTAGGACTGGCGGGCGAACCCATACATTCTGGATGACTGACAGTCCTTTTGTCACAGCCAACTGCCATGCGGTCTCTCTGCACAGGGTGATCCCATCACAGGGAAAAATGCCCTCAGAAAAATCCCATAAAGTCCACGAAATATTCTCGACTGAGTCCATTCTTTAGTCAGAGACTTTGCGATCTCTCCAGTTGCCGAAGGAACCTTGGCGAGTTGCTGCAGTGCATCTTGTAGATGGTATACACTGCAGTCATGGTGCACCGGTGGTGGAGGGAATGTTGAAGGTGGTGGATGGGGTGCCACTTCAGCGGGCTGCTTTGTCCTGGATGGTGTCGAGCTTCTTGAGTGTGTTGGAGCTGAACTCATCCAGAAAAGTGGAGAGTATTCCATCATACTCCTGACTTGTGCCTCGTAGATGGTGGAAAGGCTTTGGGGAATCAGGAGGTGAGACACTCGCCGCAGAATACCCAGCCTCTGACCCGCTTTTTGGCACAGTATTTATGTGGCTGGTCCAGTTAAGTTTCTGGTCAATGGTGACCCCCAGGATGTTGATGGTGGGGGATTCAGTGATGGTAATACCGTTGAATATCAAGGGAAGGTGGTTAGATTCTCACTTCTTAGAGCAGGTCATTGCCTGGTACTTGTGTGGCACGAATAATACTTTCCACTTATCAGCCCAAGCCTGAATGTTGTCCAGGTCTTGCTGCATGCGGGCATGGACTGCTCCATTATCTGAGGAGTTGTGAATGGAACTGAACACTGTGCAATCATCAGCGAACATCCCCACTTCTGACCTTATGATGGAGGGAAGGTCATTGATGAAACAGCTGAAGATGGTTGGGTCGAGGACACTGCCCTGAGGGACTCCTGCAGTGATGTCCTGCGGCTGGGATGATTGACCTCCAACCACCACAACCATCTTCCTTTGTGCTCGGTATGACTCCAGCCAGTGGAGAGTATTCCTCCTGATTCCCATTGACTTCAATTTTACTAGTGCTCCTTGATGCCACACTCGGTCAAATGCTGCACTCTCACCTCACCTCTGGAATTCAGCTCTTTTGGCCATGTTTAGGCCAAGGCTGTAATGAAATTTGGAGCCAAATGGTCTTGGCGGAAGTCAAGCTAGTCATCAGTGAGCAGGTTATTGGTGCCTAAGTGCCGCTTGATAGTACTGTTGACGACACCTTCCATCACTTTGCTGATGATTGAGAGTAGACTGATGGGGCGGAAATTGACCAGACACACCTGGGCAGTTTTCCACATTATCGGGTAGATGCCAGTGTTGTAGCTGTATCCGAATAGCTTGACTAGAGACGCGGCTAGTTCATGGAGACTCCTCCTCCTGTTAGTTGTTTAATTACGCCCCACCATTCACGACTGGATATGACAGGACTGCAGAGCTTTGATCTGATCCGTTAATTGTGGGATCGCTCAGCTCTATTAAACCTCTGTCTGCTCTCTCAGGTGGACGTAAAAGATACCATGGCACAATTTCGAGAAGAGCAGCGGAGTTATCCCCTGTAGGGTGTTTTGTGTGCCCCGTATCTCTATGACCCTCCCTTGAGTCGACCCGTGCTTTAAAACTCCTCGGTTCAGGTTGTTTCCCTTTGGACGTCAGGAGCTTTTGCCAATAGTTCCTGCCTAGCCCGTCGATTAGGGGGCAATCCCACACAGAGACCAAGGTCAGATGGGTCTTCTCCTATGCCCGATGCGCAGCGTCCCCAGCGGGATTACTGTGTAATCCGGCCGTGAGCGGATGCCACCCGGTTGGTCTTTCGAATTGTGCCGCGAACCACAAACCCCACAACCCCTACGTTCAGACACAAGGAGTTACTATGAATAGATTATAATTAACTCAGACAAAACAAAACGGTTCAGGTTGGTCAAAGATCGATTCCTTTTATTACACTCACAAAACGGCAACTCCTACTCCTCTCGCTTACGGCTTAAAGAGTAGGTGACTGTGGACGCTAGCTTAAAACCTTAGACTAAATACCCACCCTGTCGGTTACACCGAACCAACTCCCTTCCCAGAATCTAAGCCTAGATAATGGAAACCCTTCTAACTAAACCTCTCTCCTGGTTTGGTCAGAACCCGCACTTGGAAGTCTCCTCACACACACACACACACACACACGTGTTAGCCTGAATCTTGGACACTTGCAGCTGAACACGCTTGCGGTCTTGGGGATTTCCAGAGGTGTATGCTGGACATAATTACCAGCCCTTGTCGTTGATTCACGCGTTCCGGGTCCGTTCAACTCTAAAGACAAAACCGAGCTAACAGAGGCATGCAATGAGGCCTAGAGAGTTACGTTCAGGCACTACGGCGAGGCACTCACTTCGGGCATTCCTGGAGAGTTCACGGACGCGTAACCACGCGGGGAACCCCGTTCCAGATGGTGGAGGAAAGTACCTCTCTCCTGTGCTGCCAGTGGCCATGCTCGCATGGTTTAAATCCCAGTTTCTCGTCGCCAATATTATGTCCTTACTATACAGTATAAATGCACATGAGGCCCATACTTGAGAGAAGATCATTCTGTGACCTGTTACCTTTATTACCAAGACCTCAAGAGACAGATGGTGGGTGGAGCTTCCCCTTTTATACCAGAAAGTCCAGGTTAGGAGTGTCTCCCACAAGTTCGCCCCCTGTGGTCAGTGTTCTCAAGGTGTACAACTTAGGTCAGTTTATACATGGGTTACAATGACAGTTGAATACATGACAAGAAGTGTTACATTTGGCCTGCAAACCTCATTGTCCATCCAGACATCTCGGCCCCATGGACAAAAGGTGTTTTTCCACAAATCACACAAAGTTTGAAATGACGTCAGCGTTTAGACTGGTCCCATGGCAACCCATGTTCAACCTCCATTTTGAAACACAGTCCATGTACATCTCCATTTTAAAAGGGCACAGATCCATTTTAAAAGTCCAAAAATCCTTCCGGCCCATACACACACTGATGTTGGCACCGGCCAAATCCTACACCCCCCAGTGAACTGGCCAATATTTATCCTTTAATCAACATCACTAAAACAGATTATCTGGTCATTATCACATTGCTGTTTGTGGGAATTTGCTGAGTGCAAATTTTGTGCCACATTTCCTATATTACAACAGTGACTACATTTCAAAAAGTACTTCTTTGACTGTAAAGCACTTTGGGACATCCAGTGGTCATGAAAAGTGCTATATAAATCCATGACTTTCTTTCTTAATATTTCCTTGTGTCGTTCGATGTTAAATTTTTGTTTGATAATCGCTTCTGTGAAGCACCTTGGGACATTTTACTATGCTAAAGGCGCCATCTATAAGTGCAAGTTGTTGTTAGATCTCTAACACCTACGCGGACCATCATGCTTCATCTGAGGGAGGGTAACTGTGACAAAGCACCATCCCCTCAGCATTGGGCTGGAGTGTCGGCCTAGGTTACCTGCTCAAGCCCTGCTGTTGGCCTCAACTGCTCAAGTCCCAGAGCGTGGCTTAAAACCACAACCTTCTGACCCAAAGTGCTGCCAACTGGGCCAAGCTCTTGCTCTTTGGCTGTTTCCTTTTATCAATTACAAGGAAGTTATTGCTCAGCATTTATCGAACACTGGTTAGGCTCAGCTGGAGTATTGTGTCCAATTCTGGGCACCACACTTTCGGAAGGATGTCAAGGCCTTGGAGAGGGTGCGGAGGAGATTTACCGGAATAGTACCAGGGATGAGGGACTTAAGTTACTTGGATAGACTGGAGAAGCTGGGATTGTTCTCCTTCGAGCAGAGAAGGTTAAGATGAGATTTAATAGAGGTGTTCAAAATGATGAGGGGTTTTGATAAGAGTAGATCGGGAGAAACTGTTTCCAGTGGCAGGAGGGTCGGTAGCCAGAGGACACAGATTTAAGGTAACTGCACAAGAGTCAGAGGGGGAGATGAGGAGAAATATTTTCACGCAGCGAGGTGTTGTGATCTGGAAAGCACAACCTTGTATATACGTGAAAAGTAAACATTTGCAGGTGTATGAGGAAGGAGCAGAGCGGAGTGGGAACAATTGAATAGCACTTTTAAGAAGCCGAGATAGATACGATAAGCCAAATGGCCTCATTCTATGAATTTACAACCCTCCTGCCTGGGCTCTGAGAGTATGTTTACTTTCTAAAGTGTGTCATAAAGTCAGAAGATCGCTCCCTCTTCTGTTTTGAAAATGGATCATTGAATCATTTCCGAACTTTGGGTTTATGATAGAAGGATCGCTCCTGTTTGGTGAATGAACATCTTTCTTCAGAAGCAGATTTACAGAAGAATTAGGAGCAGGAGCAGGCCATTCGGCCCCTCGAGCCTGCTCCGCCATTCAATGAGATCATGGCTGATCTTCTACCTCAATTCTACTTTGTTGCACTCCCTCAATGGCAATTATATCCTTCCGTAAGGAGACCAAAACTGTACACAGTACTCCAGGTGCGGTCTCACCAGGGCCCGATATAATTACTCAAGTCTCTTCACCGAGAGCAAGCTGAAGCCAAGTGTCGACAGCGGAAGGAGCGTGCAGAAACCCAGGCTCCCCACCCACCCGTTCCTTCAACCACCGTTTGCCCCACCTGTGACAGAGACTGCAGGTCCTACATTGGACTCTTCAGTCACCTGAGAACTCATTTTTAGTGTGGAAGCGAGTCATCCTCAACTCCGAGGGACTGCCTATGATGATGATGATGATGATATAATTGCAGTAAGGCGTCTTCACTCTTATACTCAAATCCTCTTGTAATAAAGGCCGACATACCATTTGCTTTCTCAATTGCTTGCTGTACCTGCAGGTTAACTTTCAGTGATTTGTGTACAAGGACACCCAGGTCCCTCTGAACTCCAACATTTCCCAATCTCTCACAATTTAAAAAAAATACTCTGCTTTTCTATTTTTCCTACCAAAGTGGATAACTTCATTTCTCCACATAGTGGGCTCAATTTCCCCCAGTGAGTGCACTGTTTTTTTGGCACGCACCGCTTTTTTGGGGCTAAATTTAACAATTCAAGTTTCCCTAATCTTTGTGTGCCAGCATAACTCGGATAGTTACGATTTTTTTAGGTTCTTTTTTTTTGCGTCATAGTCATGCACAACCTGATGCCTGTGCCAGTTTTTCACAATTATGTAAGTTTGGCCAATTTAAATTTCTCCTAAGACGGCGTATGTGACCACTCCCGAAAAACCTTCTGGCAATTAAGAGAAACCAGTGCACATTAAACAATCGGTGCAGAAAGACGCCATTATTTTTATGCAAAGGTTTGGAGGGAGTCAAGAACACATAAATATGCATAATCAACCTTAAAACGCAGGAAATGGAAGTTTAATGGAATTCTTTAAGTTTTGATTTTTTTTTAAACTGACACACCACCACTGAACGTCTCCAATCCGGGCTCGAGGATCGGAGTGTCGGCCGGCAGAATCAGTCCCTCACCCAAACATGGCTTCAAAAGAAGCCTGGGGGGTGCTGTGGAAGGCGAACGGAAGGCATGAGAAGCCTACACTACGCATCAAATGATGCCGAGTAGGGTTTCCCGATCATTGCGCCTCTCAGACCTGGGTGTGGTCCATACTAGGGTGTCGACCTTGGGAAGAGAGAACAAAGAACCTTGTTGTGCCTGCCATTTTGAGCTTCTTGCAAAGGTAGAATCTAATCATGGGGGAAATACTGACAATGCCATACCTTGCGCAAGCCTTCTGCATGATGGTGCTTCGGAGGAGACAATTCATTCGACATCATCGCATGAGGAACCTCAGAGCACGTAGGGTGATGGGCAGGAGGCCTTACCCATGTCGGGTATATCAAGACAGGCGTTCGTACCTCCACCTGTGTCAGAAGGCTGCGTTTCCACAAAGAAGTTGTAACTGAGATCTGTTAGTAAAAGCAGACCTGCAACCTAGAAGCATCAGGAGGACTGCTTTGTCAGTTGAAGTGAAGGTTACAGCTGCACTTTCATTCTATGTATCTGGATCATTCCAGGCTACAACTGGGGATGTGTGTGCCATTTCTCAACATGCAACACATATCTGCATTCCGCATGTGACTGCTGCACTATATGCCTGGAGGAATGACTACATAGAGTTCCCCATGACCACGCAGGCAATGCATAAAAGGACTGTGGGCTTCTCCAGGATTGCTGGCTTCCCAAAGGTACAGGGCTGCATTGATTGTACCCATGTCGCCTTGCAAGCACATTTGGAGGATTCCGAGATGTATAGGAACAAAAAAGGCTTCCACTCCATTAATGTGCAGCTCATGTGTGACGACATGCATCGCATCATGTCAGTTGATGCAAGATACCCTGGGAGCACCCATGATGCGTTCATCCTATGCGAGAGCGTGATATCTGCCATGTTTCAGCAGCAGCCAGAAGGGCAGAGCTGGCTTCTGGGAGACAAAGGGTACGGCCTCACCACCTAGCTCATGACGTCCCTACACGTGACCCAGACGGAAGCTGACCGGGAGTACAACATGTCGCACATTGCGACGCGCAGTATAATAGAGAGGACCGTTGGTATCTTGAAACAGCGTTTCCAATGCCTGGACCATTCCGGAGGCTACTTGCAATACTCCCCTGAGACTGTCGGTCAGTTCACTGTTGTGTGTTGCATGCTGCATAACTTAACCATCATGAGGCAGCAACAGCTGGTAGTAGAAGACCCACCTGAGGTGAGAGTGGCTGATGATGATGAGAAGATGCAGATAACGAGGAGGAGGAGGACAAGGAAGCCATGTAACTACCTGAACCCGGAGCACGATGGCGGAGTTGGGCGGGCCGTCGTGCCCCTTTAACGATTGTTCGAGCCTTGCGCCAGCAGCTCATCCATGAACGCTTTGCTGCCTGAAGGCTCAGCGGCAACTATTCCACATGGAACATGTTTACTGTTTGGACCTGTTCCATAATGTTGTGTTGTGTTAATGGAACAAATGATGGAAATGATTCTTGTTTACTTGAAAAAAGTTGTGTTAATAAACTTTAAGATCACTTACAAACTGTAAGATCACCTAAAAACTTTAAGATCACTTACAAACTTGTAAACTTGTAAATTTATATAACTTACACAAAACTTTTAATTTGAGAACAGTTACAACAGTAACAATAATAACAACAACAATTGCAGCAAAGAAAGGCGGCACCCATCTCTCCTCCACCTTATTCTAAGACCGCTCGCTGCGCTTGGTCTTGATGACTCCACCCCTGTCCGCAGCATTTCTCGGGTTGGTACCAAGCTTATTCTATCGAACATCTTGGATAATGCACACTTCTTGTGGGGGGGGGCGGGGGTGGAGGCGGTAATGTGGAGGGCCCGGTTTGGGCCTCTTCAGAGGCTGGTCTGGGGATTGGAGTGGGAGTGGCAGTTGATTCTGTCAATGGACGCGGGGTCTGGGCGTGTTCCCTTATTGCAGCAGCTAACTCTGACATTCCCTCCCTCATGTTCACTGACATTGTTTCGGCTGACTGAGACATTCCCTCCCTAATGTGTTCCCATTTCTCGTGTGAGTGCTGTTACTTCTCCCGACAGTTCTGATACCTCATCACCCACCCCACTGATGGTGTCCAGGAGTGATCGGGTAAGGTCAATGCTCTCCCCGCTCATTGCCATCATCTGAACCACATCTGTTATATCCTGCACCTCAGGAGAGCGCTGTCGAGCTCTCCTTCCCCTTCTCACCCTGGGTGTGGCTGGCTGCATCCCACTGGGACCCGCAGCCTGGGACAGTGGGGCCCTGGGTGTGCCTCACTGCACCCCACTGGGACCCGCAGCCTCGGATGGTGGGGCCCTGGATGTGTCTTGCTGCATCCTACTGGGACCCACAGCCTGGGGCGGTGGGGCCCTGGGTGTGCCTCGCTGCTCCCCACTAGAATCCCCAGCCTTGGACGGTGGGAAACCATGGAATATCCCACCAACACTCAAACCACTCAAGGAAGGGGCTGGCACCTCAATGGGAGGCACCTGCACTTCCTCCAGAGTGAGTACAACAGTAGGGGATTCATCCATCACCTCCCCCTCCCCCCCATGATCTTGGTCTGGAAGGTGGAATTGGGAGATGTTCTCCTCTTCAGGCTCATCTGCGTCTGAATCTTCTTCTGCATCGTCAGGGTTGTCCTCAAGTTCTGCAAAATATAACAGAACAGACAAATGGTTAGCAGCAGAGGAGGGGGCAGGGTGGGTGTCATGAGTAGGCTCACACAGCGCAGGCCGCACGATGAATGATAGCACATTGCATCAACCGAAGCATAGTTGACGGAGACATCCCGATGAACCGAAGCATGACTAGTCCGCGCAGTAATTAAACATAGAAACATAGAAAATAGGTGCAGGAGTAGGCCATTCGGCCCTTCGAGCCTGCACCACCATTCAATGAGTTCATGGCTGAACATGCAACTTCAGTACCCCATTCCTGCTTTCTCGCCATACCCCTTGATCCCCCTAGTAGTAAGGACTTCATCTAACTCCTTTTTGAATATATTTAGTGAATTGGCCTCAACAACTTTCTGTGGTAGAGTATTCCACAGGTTCACCACTCTCTGGGTGAAGAAGTTTCTCTTCATCTCAGTCCTAAATGGCTTACCCCTTATCCTTAGATTGTGACCCCTGGTTCTGGACTTCCCCAACATTGGGAACATTCTTCCTGCATCTAACCTGTTGAAACCCCTCAGAATTTTAAACGTTTCTATGAGGTCCCCTCTCATTCTTCTGAACTCCAGTGAATACAAGCCCAGTTGATCCAGTCTTTCTTGATATGTCAGTCCCGCCATCCCGGGAATCAGTCTGGTGAACCTTCGCTGCACTCCCTCAATAGCAATTAGAAAATAACATTTAGCAAAGCCAAACTGTGGAATTTGCAGGACATACCCTCTCCCTCGAATGTGGGCTTGTGCAGTGGTGGTTGCTTTTCTCCAGGCAGGACCCATCAAAGCAGCGACCCTCTCTTCCAAGGGTGTCAATGGGTGCAGATTTGCTGGGCCTCCTCCTGTTCGAGTTCTGTCTCGTTGGTTGTGTGCCACTTTCCTCTGCAAAGATGAAAACATAACTTTTTAGAGAGGGTGTCTTTCTGCCGGGTGAGACATATACCACTGGTCACATTTACAATTGCAATTGCATTGAATAAATGAAAACATTACTTACACTAACTACTTTACCAAGGTCCTGCCATTTCTTTTTGCACTGGCCTCCAGATCTCAGGGTGGTCACCATTACACAGTAATCTTCTGCAACTTGGTTCCAGTGTTTCTTCATTTCTTTGGGTGGAACTTTTATGTGACCTCTGTTGGTGTCTAGCTCATGCCATCTGCCCTCAATCACAGTAACTAGTGCCTCCACTTCGTCCTGTAAGAAATTCTTGGTCCTTGCGTTGTGTTGTACCTTGTATTGCAGCTCTGATTTTTCCAATGAGCATTAAAGTTCTCACACACAACTGGCTCTTTAAAAATGGCCGAATGCAGACCGGGAGCTGAACCGGACATGCGCGCACATGGGAATCACGTCAAAAACATCCTTTTTTTTTCTCACGCATGCGCAGAAGGAGCATCGTTTTTTTCGGCGGAGACATTTGGCTCCACCTCTCGAGGCTACAGGGCAGGCTGTGCGGCGCCAATTTCAAAAAATTGAACAGGGAGACTTGCTACTTTTTTTTTGGAGTAGTTGAGGCCAAGAAAAATGGGCGTAACTCTGGCAATATGCCAAAAAACGGGATTGGGGAAAATTGAGCCTTATATTCCATTTGCCATGTTCTTGCCCACTCACTTAACCTGTGTACATCCCCTTGAAGTCTCTTTGGATCCTCCTCACAACTTACATTCCCACCTAGCTTTGTATCATCAGCAAACTTGGATATATTACATTTGATCCCCTCATCCAAATCATTGATATAGATTGTGAATAGCTGAGGTCTAAGCACTGATCCAGGCGGCACCCCACTAGTTACAGCCTGCCAACCCAAAAATGACCTGTTTATTCCTACTCTCTGTTTTCTGTCCTTTAACCAATCCTCAATCCATATTAGTACATTATTCCCAATCCCATGAGCCCTAATTATGCAAATAACCTCTTGTGTGTCATCTTATCGAATGCCTTCTGAAAATCCAAATACACCACATCCACTGGTTCCCCCTTATCTATTCTGTTCTTCTAGGTGGTAGAATTCACAGCTTTGCAAGGTGCTGCCGAAGAAGCCTTGGCGAATTGCTGAAGTGCATCTTGTAGATGGTACACACTGCAGCCACGGAACATGGTGATGGAGGGAGTGAAGTTGTAAGGTGGTGGATGGTGTGCCGGTCAAGCGGAGTGCTTTGGCCTTGGCCCGCACCAACGACTTACCACTGAACTTTAAATGTACAGATCCGTGACTTATTGGAATTGAAACCCAGCAACAGTTTGCCGCCTCTTCTTCCCTCCCTTTTCAACTGCCTCAGAACATATCTGGCACCCAGTAAAATAATCCTTTAAATGCAGTATGAAAGCTGGCCCCACAGAGGCAATGGAATGCACAACCGAATAGCAAATACTTAATGGGGCTTTGTAACGAAATATTTGCACGGCAAGAATATAGAATCTCTTCAAGCGACCACAGGAGCAATATTACACACGGTATTGATGCAAAAAGCAAAACTAATCCAAGGAGACTGAAAGCACAGGGGGGCGGGGGGCTGGGGGGGCGATGGGGCATAAGGTTGCTGGCTGGGGGTGGGAAGGGGAGGAGAGGTGATCGGTTGCTGCAATACTACATTCCTTGTGTTGATCAGACTGTACACTTAGTGCGGAATGCAGGCACCGGGGCTCCTGCAGTTTCTATACCTGCCGTAAACAAAGCTAGGCTTCCCCAGCAACAGGTGAGCGGGAAGGGAGAGTCACACCAACCCTCATCACAACTTAACTGATGAGGAAAGAACTTTCACGACCTCAGGACATCCCAAAGCGCTTTACAGCCAATGAAGTACTTTTTCAAGTATAGTCGCTGTTGTAATATAGGAAACGCGACAGCCAATCTGCCACAGTGACTACCCTTCAAAAAGTACTTAATTGGCTGTAAAGCACTTTGGAATTTCTTCCCTAAATCTCTCCGCCTCTCTTTCCTCTTTTAAGACGCTCCTTAAAATCTGCCTCTTTGACCAAGCTTTTGGTCACCCGCCCTAATTTCTCCGAATGTGGCTCGGTGTCAAAATGTTGTTTTATAACATTCTTGTGAAGCGCCTTGGGACGCTTTTCTAGTTGAGGTTGTGAAAAGAACTGTAGAAATGTAATAAAAACAGTAAATGCTGGAAATACTCAGCAGGTGAGGCAGCATCGGTGGAGAGAGAAACAGAGTTAATGTTTCAGGTCAATGACCTTTCATTAGAGATGTAACAAAAGATTGACCACGCTCGATCAACTCTGATGGAAGGGCCATATTGTCCGTGTTCTGTTCCTAACACAGATGAGGCTGCACACAGGGAGGTTAAAGTAACAGTGACCTCAGTCTTTAATAAGACACTCCAGAGTGAGGAACAGGCCTCAGGGGCCGGCTTATATACAGTGCTCCCAAGGGTTGCTGGGATCCCTTGGGACTTCAGGGGATGCGCTCCCTGGTGGCAGAACATGGGAGTGCATGCTTTACACAACAACACTCGCCCCCCCCCCCCCCCCAAAGACAAAGTGAAAACTATTTACAAGGTGAGGTGGTAGGGAGCCTTTCTTTCCCTGGTGGACCACCTCAGTACAAATGTCTTCTGGTGTGTTGGCTGTGCCCTTGCTGGTCCGGCGTGGTGTCGTTGATCGTTTGGGTGTGTGTTGTGGGCTCGAAAAAGGTGGTGTCGGCTGTGGGTTGTTCAGGGCAGTCTGTGAACCACAGCCTCGTTTGGTCCAGGTGCTTTCTGCAAATGTGTCCATTGTCTAGTTTGACTACAAACACCCTACTCCCTTCTTTAGCTATCGCCATGCCCGCGATCCACTTGGGACCATGTCCATAGTTTAGCACATACACAAGGTCATTCAGATCAATTTCCCGTGACACAGTGGCGCGACCATCGTTTACATTTTGCTGCTGCCGCCTGCTCTCTACCTGATCATACAGGTTGGGGTGAACCAGCGAGAGTCTGGTTTTAAGTGTCCTTTTCATGAATAACTCAGCTGGGGGCACCCCTGTGAGCGAGTGGGGTCTCGTGCGGTAGCTGAGATGTACTCGGGACAGGCGGGTTTGGAGTGAGCCCTGTGTGACTCATTTAAGGCTATGTTTGATTGTTTGTACTGCCCGCTCTGCCTGCCCATTGGAGGCTGGATTAAACGGGGCCGAGGTGACATGTTTGATCCCATTGCGGATCATGAATTCTTTAAATTCGGCACTGGTGAAACATGGCCCGTTGTCACTGACCAGTATGTCAGGCAGGCCGTGGGTGGCAAACATGGCCCTCAGGCTTTCAATGGTGGCGGTGGCGGTGCTTCCCAACATTATTTCACATTCAATCCATTTTGAAAAAGCATCCACCACCACCAGGAACATTTTACCGAGAAACGGGCCCGCATAGGCGACATGGATCCTCGACCATGGTCTGGAGGGCCAGGACTACAAACTTAGTGGTGTCTCTCTGGGCGCGTTGCTCAACTGAGCACACACGGTGCATTGCCGTACACAGGACTCTAAGTCAGAGTCGATTCCGGACCACCACACGTGGGATCTGGCTATCGCTTTCATCATTACTATACCCGGTGTGTGCTGTGGAGATCCGAGATGAACGTCTCCCTGCCCTTTTTGGGTAGCACTACGCGGTTACTCCACAACAGGCAATCTGCCTGAATGGACAGCTCGTCCTTTCGCTGCTGGAACGGCTTGATTAGCTCTTGCATTTCAACGGGGATGCTGGCCCAGCTCCCATGCAGTACACAGTTTTTTACTAGGGACAGCAGAGGATCTTGGCTGGTCCGAGTCCTAATCTGGCGGGCCGTGACAGGTGATTTATCATTTTCAAACGCTTCCATGACCATCAACAAGTCTGCGGGCTGCGCCACCATCAACAAGTTTGCAGGCTGCGCCATCCCCGTGGTGGGCAATGGTGACCGACTGAGAGCATCCGCACAGTTCTCGGTGCCTGGCCTGTGGCGGATGGTATAGTTATACGCTGACAGCACGAGTGCCCACCTTTGTATGCGGGCTGAGGCATTAGTATTTATCCCCTTGTTTTCAGCGAACAGGGATCTGAGAGGATTGTGATCGGTTTCCAGCTCAAATTTGAGGCCAAACAGGTACTGATGCATTTTCTTTAACCCGAACATGCACGCTAATGCCTCTTTCTCAATCATGCTGTAGGCCCTCTCGGCCTTAGACGAGCTCCTGGAGGCATAGGCGACAGGTTGCAACTTCCCCGCAACGTTAGCTTGTTGTAATACACACCCGATTCATCACATGCGAGCACAAGTCTTTTACACGGGTTATACAGTACAAGCAGCTTGTTGGAGCATAAAATGTTTCTGGCTTTCTCAAAAGCAATTACTTGTTTTTTCCCCCATACCCAGTTCTCACCTTTACGCAATAACACATGTAGGGGCTCGAAGAGGGTGCTTAACCCCGGTAGGAAGTTACCAAAATAGTTGAGGAGTCCCAGGAACGACCGCAGCTCCGTGATGTTCTGTGGCCTGGGCACGTTACTGATAGCCTCTGTCTTGGCGTCTGTGGGCTGAATGCCGTCCGCCGCAATCTTTCTCCCCCAAAACTCCACTTCTGTTGCCATGAAGACGCATTTCGACCTCTTCAGCCGCAGCCCTACGCGACTCAGTCGCTGGATGACCTCCTCCGGGTTTTGTAGGTGCTCGATGGTGTCCTGACCCGTGACCAATATATTGTCCTGAAAAACCATTGTGCGTGGTTCCGACTTGAGTAGGCTCTCCATGTTTCTCTGGAAGATCGCTGCAGCCGACCAAATTCCAAATGGACATCTTTTGTAGATGAACAGTCCCTTGTGCGTGTTGATGCAGGTGAGGCCCTTCGAAGACTCCTCCAGTTCCTGCGTCATGTAGGCCGAAGTCAGGTCGAGCTTGGTGAATGTCTTGCCTCCTGCCAGCGTCACAAATAGGTCGTCTGCCTTAGGTAGCGGGTATTGGTCCTGTAGCGAGAAACGATTAATAGTTACTTTATAATCGCCACAAATCCTGGCCATCACTTTTGAGTACTGGAACATTCGGGCTGGCCCACTCACTGAACTCCACTGGGGAGATGATGCCCTCGCGTTGCAGCCTGTCCACTCGATTTCCACTCTCTCCCTCATCATGTGAGGTACCGCTCGCGCCTTGTGGTGAATGGGTCGTGCCTCTGGGACCAAGTGAATCCGCACCTTCGCCCCGGAAAAGTTTCCAATGCCTGGCTCAAAAAGGGAAGGAAATTTGTTAAGAACCTGGGTACATGAGGCCTCATCGACATGTGATAGTGCTCGGATGTCATCCCAGTTCCAGCGGATTTTGCCCAGCCAGCTCCTTCCAAGCAGTGTGGGGCCATTGCCAGGACAATTCAGAGTGGCAGTTCATGCACCGTGCCCTCGTAGGTGACCTTGAACATGGTGCTGCCCAGGACAGTGATGAGCTCTTTGGTGTACGTTCTCAGTTTCGTGTGGATGGGGCTCAGGGTTGCTCTGAGTGCCTTGTTGCACCACAGTCTCGCAAACATCTTTTTACTCATGATGGATTGGCTAGCGTCAGTGTCCAGTTCCATGGCTACGGGTAAGCCATTCAATTTAACGTTTAGCATTATAGGGGGACATTTCATCGAAAATGTGTGCACCCCGTCTACTTCAGCATCTGCCTCATCTCTCTGAGGCTCGAAATTGCTTTGATCCACCATGGACCGATCTTCCTCTGCCACGTGGTGATTAGCAGGTTTTGCAGAGCTTGCAGCTCATCTGCAAGCTTGTTGGAGGTGCCCCATTGTTCCACAGCTCTTGCAAACACACCCTTTGAAGCGGCATGAATAGGCTGAATTGAAGCCTCCACAACGCCAACAAGATGTGAATTGCCTTGCATTCATCCTTTGTTGCAGACTCAGTCATCTGGGTCAACTGAGGCCTGCTGGCAGTTGCAGACTCATGGTTTCTGCCCTGTACATTTCTGCTCGCAAACACAGTTCCAGTTAATTTATGAACATTGCTAGCAATTGTGTGCTGAGAGATTTATTTGGTGTTATCGCTGGTGAACATAAACGCCTGTGCTATTGCAATGGCCTTACTGAGGGTCGGTGTCTCTACAATCAAAAGTTTTCGTAGGATGGTCTCGTGGCCAAAGCACAGTACAAAAAAGTCTCTGAGCATCTGCTACAGGCAGCCATCAAATTCACATTGTCCTGCAAGTCGCCTTAGCTCGGCGACGTAGCTCGCCACTTCCTGACCTTCAGGTCGCTGGCACGTGTAGAACCGATACCTCACCATCAGCACGCTCTCCCTCAGGTTAAGATGCTCCCGAACCAGTGTACACAGCTCCTCATACGACTTATCTGTGGGTTTCACCGGAGGCAGAAGATTCTTCATGAGGCTGTAGGTCGGTGCCCCGCAGAGGAGGACCGCTCTCCTTTTTGCAGCGCTTCTTTCTCCGTCCAGCTCGTTGGCTACAAAGTACTGGTCTAGCCATTCGACATAGGCTTCCCAGTCCTCACCGTCCAAGAACTTCTCCAGGATGCCCACAGTTTGCGTTGGATTCGTATACTCGTCGCCAGTTATTGTGTTCCTAACACAGACGAGACTGCACACAGGGAGGTCAAAGTAACAGTGACCTCAGTCTTTATTAAGACACTCCAGAGTGAGGAACTGGCCTTATGGGTCGGCTTATATACGGTGCTCCCAAGGGATGTTGGGATCCCTTGGGACTTCAGGGGATACGCTCCCTGGTGGCAGAACATGGGAGTGCATGCTTTACAGATACACTACTGTCTGCATGCCCGATACAAGACTCCCAAAACAAGCACTCTACTCCGAGCTATGTCACGGCAAGCGAGTCCCACGAAGGCAGAGAAAACGCTTCAAGGACACCCTCAAGGCCTCCTTGAAAAATGTAACATCCCCACCGACTCTTGGGAATCCCTGGCCCAAGATCGCTCAAAGTGGAGGAAAAGCATCTGGGAAGGCGCCAAGACTCTTCGCCGGGAGCACGCAGAAGCCAAGTACAAACAGCGGAAGGAGCGCACGACAATCCAAACACCCCACCCACCCGTCCCTCCAACCACTGTCTGCCCCACCTGTGACAGAGACTGTAGATCCCGCATTGGTCTCAGCAGTCACCTTCAAACTCATTTTAGTGTGGAAACAAATCATCCTCGACTCCGGGGGACTGCCTGAGAGGAAGGAAGAGAGATGTAACAGGTGTTAAGCAAGTACAGAGGCAGGAAAGAACAAGAGGGAAAGTCTGCGATAGGGTGGAAGGCAGGAGTGATTAAATCAGAAAAAGGATGATGGTGCGAGGCGAAAGAAGATGGTAATGGTACAAGTAAAGAAACAAAAGATGGGTCTGGAGATGTAAATGGGAATATTAGAATCATCAGCAGCAGCTTTCGTCCAAAATGATGGGGGCAGAGGTTATGATCTGAAATTGTTGAACTCAATGTTCGGAAAGCTGTAAAGTGGCTAATAGAAAGATGAGGTGCTGTTCCTCAAGCTTACGTTGAGCTTCATTGGAACAGTATAGGAGGCCGAGAACAGAGAGGTCTAATGTGGGAGTGTTCCGGAGAATTAAAGTAACCGTCGATCGTAAACTCAGGGTCTCGCTTGCGGAGTTGCTCCGCCAAGTGCACAGGGCACTATTTCAAAATTTGCAGATGACAATAAAATTGGAAGTCGAGTCAGCCTTGAGGAGCTGAGTTATGGACCTCAAAAAAAAAGATGGATTTATACAGCGTCTTTCACGACCTCAGGACATCCTAAAGCGCTTTACAGCCAATTAAGTACTTTTGGAGTGTAGTCAGTGTTGTAATGGGGGAAATGCAGCAGCCAATTTGCACACAGCAAGCTCCCACAAACAGCACTGTGATAATGACTCAATACTCTTTTTTGTTATGTTGATTGAGGGATAAATATTGGCCAGGACATCAGGGAGAACTCCCCTGCTCTTCTTCGAAATAGTGCCATAGGATCTTTTACGTCCACCTGAGAGAGCAGACGGGGACCTCGGTTTAACATCTCATCCGAAAGACAGCACCGCCAACAGTGCAGTGCTCCCTGGATTTTTGTGCTCATGTCCCTGGATTGGGACTTTGAACCCACAACCTTCTGACTCAGAAGCGAGAGTGCTACTCACTGAGCCACAGCTGACACCTTCAAGAGGACATAGACAGGCTGGTGGAATGGACGGACACGTGGCAGATGAAATTTAATGCAGAAAAGTGCGAACTGATACATTTTGGTAGCTTGAACGAGGAGAGACAATATAAACTAAAGAGTACAATTCTAAATGGGGTGCAGGAACAGAGAGACCTGGGGGTATATGTGCACAAATCACAGTATGGTTGAATTTGTAATACAGATTGAGGGTGAGGAAGTAGTGTCTCAAACGAGCGTACTATGCTTAAACAAAGGGGACTACAGTGGGATGAGGGCAGAGTTGGCTAAAGTGGACTGGAAACACAGACTAAACGGTGGTACAGTTGAGGAACAGTGGAGGACTTTTAAGGAGCTCTTTCATAGTGCTCAACAAAAATATATTCCAGTGAAAAAGAAGAGCGGTAAGAGAAGGGATAACCAGCCGTGGATAACCAAGGAAATTTTCCCAATCCTCTAGTTTCCCACTAACCTTGGCCACCTAGTGGGAAACTAGAAGATTGGGAAAATTTTAAACGACAGCAAAGAATGACTAAGAAAGCAATAAAGAAAGGAAAGATAGATTACGAAAGTAAACTTGCGCAAAACATAAAAACAGATAGTAAAAGCTTTTACCGATATATAAAACGGAAAAGAGTGACTAAAGTAAATGTTGGTCCCTTAGAAGATGAGAAGGGGGATTTAATAATGGGAAATGTGGAAATGGTTGAGACCTTAAAAAATTATTTTGCTTCGGTCTTCACAGTGGAAGACACAAAAACCATGCCAAAAATTGCTGGTCACGGGAATGTGGGAAGGGAGGACCTTGAGATAATCACTATCACTAGGGGGGTCGTGCTGGACAGGCTAATGGGACTCAAGGTAGACAAGTCCCCTGGTCCGGATGAAATGCATCCCAGGGTATTAAAAGAGATGGCGGAAGTTATAGCAGATGCATTTGTTATAATCTACCAAAATTCTCTGGACTCTGGGGAGGTATCAGCGGATTGGAAAGCAGCTAATGTAACGTCTCTGTTTAAAAAAGGGGGCAGACAAAAGGCAGGTAACTATAGGCTGGTTAGTTTAACATCTGTAGTGGGGAAAATGCTTGAAGCTATCATTAAGGAAGAAATAGCGGGACATCTAGATAGGAATAGTGTAATCAAGCAGACGCAACATGGATTCATGAAGGGGAAATCATGTTTAACTAATTCTTTGAGTATATAACGAGCATGGTGGATAGAGGTGTACCGATGGATGTGATGTATTTACATTTCCAAAAGGCATTCGATAAGGTGCCACACAAAAGGTTACTGCAGAAGATAAAGGTACGCGGAGTCAGAGGAAATGTATTAGCATGGATAGAGAATTGGCTGGCTAACAAAAAGCAGAGAGTCGGGATAAATGGGTCCTTTTCGGGTTGGAAATCGGTGGTTAGTGGTATGCCGCAGGGATCGGTGCTGGGACCACAACTGTTTACAATATACATAGATGACCTGGAAGAGGGGACAAAATTTGCAGATGACACAAAGATTAGTGGGAAAGCGGGTTGTGTAGAGGACACAGAGAGGCTGCAAAGAGATTTAGATAGGTTAAGCGAATGGGCTAAGGTTTGGCAGATGGAATACAATGTCGGAAAATGTGAGGTCATCCACCTTGGAAAAAAAAACAGTAAAAGGGAATATTATTTGAATGGGGGGAAATTACAACATGCTGCGGTGCAGAGGGACCTGGGGGTCCTTGTGCATGAATCCCAAAAAGTTAGTTTGCAGGTGCAGCAGGTAATCAGGAAGGCGAATGGAATATTGGCCTTCATTGCGAGAGGGATGGAGTACAAAAGCAGGGAGGTCCTGCTGCAACTGTATAAGGTATTGGTGAGGCCGCACCTGGAGTACTGCGTGCAGTTTTGGTCACCTTACTTAAGGAAGGATATACTAGCTTTGGAGGGGGTACAGAGACGATTCACTAGGCTGATTCCGGAGATGAGAGGGTTACCTTATGATGATAGTTTGGGTCTTTATTCGTTGGAGTTCAGAAGGATGAGGGGTGATCTTATAGAAACATTTAAAATAATGAAAGGGATAGACAAGATAGAGGCAGAGAGGTTGTTTCCACTGGTCGGGGAGACTAGAACGAGGGGGCACAGCCTCAAAATACGGGGGAGCCAATTTAAAACCGAGTTGAGAAGGAATTTCTTCTCCCAGAGGGTTGTGAATCTGTGGAATTCTCTCCCAAGGAAGCAGTTGAGGCTAGCTCATTGAATGTATGCAAATCACAGATAGATAGATTTTCAACCAATAAGGGAATTAAGGGTTACGGGGAGCGGGCGGGTAAGTGGAGCTGACTCCACGGCCAGATCAGCCAATATTCTTGTTGAATGGCGGAGCAGGCTCGAGGGGCTAGATGGCCTACTCCTGTTCCTAATTCTTATGTTCTTATGAAGGTGGCAGGGCAGGTTGAGAAAGAGGTTAAAAAATCATACGGGATCGTGGTCTTCATAAATAGAGGCATAGGGGGTGAAATTCATTATCGCCCTGTTTGGGGGCGGTAACTGTGGGGAGAAGCGAGAATTAGCGCCAGGCACTGACGATTTGCCCCTCTCAAAAAATTCGGGTTTCCACCCCTGGAAGGAAGTGGCAGCCCCTCGAGTTGAGGATGACTTGCTTCCACGCCAAAAAGTTCACAGGTATTTCAATGAAGGACCTGATGCCTGTGCGTGGATTTTTTTAACGTGGGGTGACCGTTGCACATCAGCCACCACACGGGCTTGACAGAGCTAGGTCTTGGTCCAGTGGCAAGGGTTATCCAAGACAACTGGAGACCAGCTCTGCTGCATGGACCTAGTGCGCACACATATCGCAGTGTGGGCTGGCCCGTGCTGCCCCTGGGCCCTCCCTTCTTCTGGGTCCCGAACTCACGCCTCTCCTGGGCCGCGATCACATCCCTCTACATTCTCTCCCCGCTCCTTTGCCCCGACCTCGCCGCTCCTGCAGTACCTGCCCACACTCCAATCAGCGACCTGGACCTTGATGACGTTTAATCCAATCGTCCTCTTCGCTGCCGTTGCTCTCCTGCTCCAGCACGTGCTGCTCCCTGGAGTGGTACGCCGCCATGCTGATCCTTCCGCTCCCCGGCCTGCTCCGATGGTGCTCGCAGGCCGGGGGCCACTCAGCCTGCTGGACCAGGCCACCATGCTGCTCCTTCCGCTCCCCGGCCTGCTCCAATGGTGCTCGCAGGCCGAGGGCCGCTCAGCCTACTGGGCCAGGCCGCCACACTGCACCTTCCGCTCCCCGGCCTGCTCCGATGATATTCGCAGGCCAGGAGCCGCGCAGACTGACAGACGCGTAGCCACGCCGGGAACCCCGTTCCAGATGGTGGAGAAAAGTTCCTTCTTGGAGCGCTAACAGGTCGGATGCCTCAGCAGCGCTGCGCACTGGACCGCACAGCACTGCCGCGTCCGAGGGGCTCTTCCCTCACTTAAAGGGAAGGGCCCACGCTGCTGACTCTGCAAAGTAAAGAGGGATTTACCTGGACCACCGGGGAGCGGGGGCGCCGCGCGATCAGCCCAGCACTCGAGCAGAGAGCCGGGTTGAGCGATCACGGCCAGCGACCCGCGATGAAAACGGAGCAGCACCGCGAACAACGAGGTCATTTGTTTTTTCTCATTTCCATCGGCCACCTTGCCTTTATCGCCTGGGTAGCGGACCCCCGCTCGATCCACGCCTCCTGCAGCTGCTGGGGTTTTTGGGCCAGTGCTGCTGCAGGCGGCAAAAGTGAATTTCGGGGCGGGGGCGCTAATGATGATGTCATGATCTCCGGGCTCAGAAGATCAGGGTGCAAAGCTGTAGCACCGCCGCTAAACTCCCGTCCACTATGGCGGGAATCGTTAACAGCGCCGCGCCCGGTCCATAACGCATTTGCGCCCGGTTAGCGCCCCCAACGAGAGGTGCAAATGCATTGAATCTCTAGCCCATAGCGTACAAAAGCAAGGAAGTTATGATGAACCTGTATAAAACACTGGTTCGGCCTCAACTGGAGTATTGTGTCCAATTCTGGGCATCGCACTTTAGTAAGGATGTGAAGGCCTTAGAAAAGGTGTAGAAAACATTTACAGGAATGGTTCCAGGGATGAGGAACGTCGTGGATAGACTGGTGAAGCTGGGGTTCTTCTTCTTAGAGCAGAGAAGATTGAGCGGAGATTTGTTAGAGGTGTTCAAAATCATGAGTGGTCGAGACTGGGTAGATAGAGATTGTTCCCATTGGAGGAAGTGTCGAGAACCAGAGGACACTGATTTAAGGTGATTGGCAGAAGAACCAAAGGCGACATGAGAAAAAACTTTTTTACGCAGCGAATGGTTAGAATCTGGAATGCACTACCTGAGAGGGTGGTGGAGGCAGAGTCAATCGTGGCTTTCAAAAGGGAGCTGGATAAGTACCTGAAGGAAAAAATGTGCAGGGCTATGGGGAAAAGACGGGGGAGTAATTGAAGTGCTTTTGCAGAGAGCTCACACAGGCTCGATGGGCTGAATGGCTCCTTTGTAACCACTCTATGATTCTATGTAAATAAACAAAAGATGGGTCCAGAGGAGCCCAGAATTGGACACAGTACTCCAGTTGTGGTCAAACCAGTGTTTTATAAAGGTTCATCATAACTTCCTTGCTTTTGTGCTCTATGCCTCTATTTATGAAGCCCAGGATTCCATATGCTTTTTTAACCACTTTTTCAACCTGCCCTGCCACCTTCAACGATTTGTGCACATGTACCCCCTCGAGCATCTTTCTATTCCTGCACCCCCTTAAAATTGTACACTTTAGTTTATATTACCTCTAGTTCTTCCTACCAAAATGTATGACTTGCACTTTTCTGCGTTAAATTTCATCTGCCACGTGTTCACCCATTCCACCAGCCTGTCTGTGTCTTCTTGAAGTTTACCACTATCCTCCTCACTGTTCACTATGCAGTACTTGCAAGTTTTGTGTCATCTGCAAATTTTGAAATGATGCCATGTATACAAGTCTAAGTCATTAATATATATCAAGAAAAGTAGTGGTCCTAGTATCGACCCCTGGGGAACATCACTGTGTAACTTCCTCCAGTCAGAAAAATAATTGTTCACATTTTCACCTCCTTTTGCCTTGCGCCATTATCCCTTTTTGTCATTTAATTACTCACGCCCTCCATCCTATCACAGACCTTCCCTTTTGTTCTCATTCCCTCCCCCTCCCTGACGCCCCCCCCCCCCCCCCCCCCACTCATTTCCCTGGCTCTGTACTTGCTTAAAATGTGCTAAACCTCGAGCATCTTTGTTCTGCGGTTATCCACTTTGGGGGCAAAAACACGAAGACAGAATATTATCTGAATGGCGGCAGATTAGGAAAAGTGGAGGTGCAACGAGACCTAGGTGTCATGGTACATCAGTCATTGAAAGTTGGCAAACAGGTAAAGCAGGCGGTGAAGAAGGCAAATGGCATGTTGGCCTTCATAGCTAGGGGTTTTGAGTATAGGAGTAGGGAGGTCTTACTGCAGTTGTACAGGGCCTTGGTAAGGCTTCACCTGGAATATTGTGTCCAGTTTTTGTCTCCTAATCTGAGGAAGGACGTTCTTGCTATTGAGGGAGTGCAGCAAAGGTTCACCAGACTGATTCCCGGGATGGCAGGACTGACATAGGAGGAGAGACAGGATCAACTGGGCCTGTATTCACTGGAGTTTAGAAGGATAAGAGGGGATATCATCGAAACATGTAAAATTCTGACTGGACTGGACAGGTTAGATGCAGGAAGAATGTTCCCGATGTTGGGGAAGTCCAGAACCGGGGACACAGTCTAAGGATAAGGGGTAAGCCATTTAGGACTGAGATGAGGAGAAACTTCTTCACTCAGAGAGTTGTTAACCTGTGGAATTCCCTACCGCAGAGAGTTGTTGATGCCAGTTCATTGGATATATTCAAGAGGGAGTTGGATGTGGCCCTTACGGCTAAAGGGATCAAGGGGTATGGAGAGAAAGCAAGAAAGGGGTACTGAGGTGAATGATCAGTCATGATCTTATTGAATGGTGGTGCAGGCTCAAAGGGCCGAATGGCCTACTCCTGCGTCTATTTTCTATGTTTCTGATGGAACGTAAATTCTATTTCTCTCTCTCCACAAATGCTGCATGAACCTCTCCGGGGACAGTGGCAGGTGGGGAGTTTGACTGGGGCGGTACACCTGTCTCACTGTAATGCAGATGTCCTAAGGCGAGCTCAGGGAGGACAGAAACCTCCCGTGGAGCAGAAGGGCATTTTCTGTTTTCCATCATCTGCAATATTTTTCTTGTGTGCCACTATAAACATGATTATCTGCTCATTATTGCATTGCTGGATAAATATTGTCCTAGCCAATATTTATCCCTCAATCAACATCACTAATACAGATTGAAGAGTATTAAGGGTTATGGAGTTAAAATAGAGCCGCCATTATCTAATTGGATGGTGGAACAGATTTGAGGAGCTGAATGGCCTCCGCCTGTCCCTATAAGAGCAGGGTCGTCTGTCGACCCGAAACGTTAACTCTGTTTTTCATTGCACAGATGCTGCCTGACCCGCTGAGATTTCCAGCATTTCCTGTTTTTATTTCAGATTCCAGCATCGGCTGTATTTTGATTTTATAAGAGATGGGAAGTTATCCCCGGTGTCCTGGGGCCAATATTTACCCCTCAATCACCATCACTAAAACAGATGACCTGGTCATTAACACATTGCTGTTTGTGGAAGCTTGCTGTGTGCAAATTGGCTGCCGCGTTTCCCACATTACAACAGTGACAACACTACAAAAAGTGTTTCATTGGCTGTAAAGCGCTTTAGAAAGTCCTGAGTGAAAGGTGCTATATAAACATTACAAGGATACCCTCAAAGCCATCGACACCTGGGAGTCCCTGGCCAAAGACCGCCCTAAGTGGAGGAAGTGCATCCGGGAGGGCGCTGAGCACCTCGAGTCTCGTCGTTGAGAGCATGCAGAAATTAAGCGGAGGCAGCGGAAAGAGCATGCGGCAAACCTGTCCCATCCTCCCTTACCCTCAACGACTATCTGTCCCACCTGTGACAGAGACTGTGGCTCTCGTATTGGACTATTCAGCCACCTAAGGACTCATTTTAAGAGTGTAAGCAAGTCTTCCTTGATTCCGAGGGTCTGCCTATGATATAAATGCAAGTCCTTTCTTTTCCTAAACTGTGCAGCCGCGCCGCCATCGGGAGATCCCGCGCAGCTCGCTCTTCCACTGGAAGAGACCGCGAATCCGCAGCAACCGCGCAGTAAATTTAAAGGGACCGAGCACCAAAATTAAAATTAGAGGGAACACTGCACCTTCTCATCCCTGCCCATTCCGTTACATGCATTCCTGATCCCAGACGCAGTATTGCACTTGCCTGGGAAAGGGAGTGGTGTTATGTAAAATACTCCGACGGACTGACGATGATGATGATACAAAAGCAAATTATTTTCTTTCCCTTTTGCATTCTACCAGTTCCCCCCACCCCTGCTGGCAACACCACTCTACACAAAGGGTTAATAATAAAGGAAGCACTGATAGTGTGCTCAAAAGGCATAAAATTCTAGTTTCAATTAATCTCGCTGGAGCTGAATGCTCGGTGGGGGCACAGAAACACAAAGTAGCCTCCCTGTTGGGCCAGCTTCTGTGTGTTTGCAAATGCTGTTTTAACGTCTTGTCGCTAAGAGCCCAACTCTGCAAGTCCGTTGTGTTGACAGGTAATTTGAGCCTCCCCCCCCGTCTCCTGGAGAAGGCTGGTTGCATAAACAATCGGATCGCTGCTGGTTGCTACCAACAAACCGCCCGCCCCCCGGTTCCTCTCGCAAGCCTTTGTCTCCAGCGTTGCTATAAATCCAGTGAAGGAGGCAGCCTGCAGTCTGTTGAAAAATCTTCCTCGCCGATTCCTCAAGGTCGCACCATCGGAGAGCTATAACCATGGTGAGTGTGCAGGGCTTTATTCAGACGTGCTCGGTTTTTTTGTACAACAAACCGCAGAGCCTTAAACATCGTTTATTTTTTTTTAAAAAAGGCGTTTCACAGGCGTGTAATGAAGACAGAAAAAATTGACAAGAGAGCCACATTAAGGAAATATTAGGGTGGGTGGCCAAGAGCTTGGGCAAAAGAGGTTAGATTTTTAAGGAGCAGAGAGAGGGGCGGAAATTCCAGAACTGGGAGCCAAGGCGGCTGAAAAAAATGACCACCAATGGTGGAGCAAAGGAAGTGAAGGGAGGGTGTGGACAGGAGGCCAGAATTGGGAGGAATGCAGAGATGTCGGAGGGCTGTGGGGATGGAGGAGGTTGCAGGGATAGGGAGGGATTTCCACCGAAGGGTGAGAATTTTTAATTCCAGGGGTTGCTGTGTGTGTCGGTAACGAGGCATTGAGCTTTAGTGGCGATGGTTTGGGGGCGAGAGTGCGATGGTTCCTGCACCACGACATATCCCGCAGGCTGCTGTGCATTGACCGGCTGGCGATCGTCTGGCCATAGAGGGGTGAAGGGGGGGGTGCAGTGTTCTGTAGGACCGGTGAAATCCTGCTGATTTTGGCTGGCTCAGGAGTCTTGCTGCCCGGGGAGTCACGATCTCGACAGTCGCAGCCTTGGGAGGGGCTAAGGGAGATCGGTTATGTTCACGGTCGGGATCTCTGCAGTGATTATGTGGAGCAGATTATTACGGACATGGGTGCGGGAGCAAGAAACCATCAAAATGGAACTAAGCAGGTTCCCTGTCGGCGAATGGCATACAGGGTGGGCGAGCTGGCTGAAGATCTTCGCCTGCCTGGAACTGTTGCTATGATACTGTGAAGTCAGCCATGCCACAGTTGGGAGCTGTGGTTAGGCACTTCACCTCTGGGAGGAGCAGAGAGTCCGAGGGAGTGGGTCGAGTGCAGGCTTCGATGAGCCGAATGTATTTTTTCAGCGTCCTCCATTGTTCTTCTAGATTTACTTAGAATTTACAGACACAGAAACTGGCTGTGTTGGTGTTTATATTCTACAAGAGCATCCTCCCACACGACTTCATCTCACCCCCATCAGCATATATTCTATTCCCCTCTCCCTCATGTGTTTGTCCAGCTTCCCCTTAAATGCATCTATGCTATTCGGCTCAACCACTCCCTATGGCAGCGAGTTCCACATTCTCACCGCTCTCAGTAAAGAATTTTCTTCTGAATTCCCTATTGGATTTATTAGTGACTGTCTTATATATTTATTTCATCATCGTAAGCAGTCCCTCGAAATCGAGGAAGACTTGCTTCCACTCTAAATGTGAGTCCTTAGGTGGCTGAACAGTCCAATATGGGAGCTACAGTTCCTGTCACAGGTGGGACAGACAGTGGTTGAGGGTAAGGGAGGGTGGGACTGGTTTTCCGCACGCTCCTTCCTCTGCCTGCGCTTGATTTCTGCATGCTCTCGGCAACGAGACTCGAGGTGCTCAGCGCCCTCCCGGATGGTCTTTTTGCCAGGGACTCCCAGGTGTCGGTGGGGATGTTGCACTTTATCAGAGAGGCTTTGAGGGTGACCTTGTAACGTTTCCTCTGCCCACCTTTGGCTCGTTTGCAGTGAAAGAGTTCCGAGTAGAGCGCTTGCTTTGGGAATCTCTTGTTGGGCATGCGGACAATGTGGCCTGCCCAGCGGAACTGATCGAGTGTGGCCAGTGCTTCGATGCTGGGGATGTTGGCCTGGTCGAGAACGCTGATGTTGGTACATCTGTCCTCCCAGGGGATTTGCAGGATCTTGTATTTATTCACTCACTCAATAGCAGGGATCAAGCACAGCACTAGATTAAGAAGTTTAGTTTCGCTCACCCCTAGTTATGACCAACGTTTCCTCTAGCGCATCCTGGGACCGGCCTTTCCAATGTAAAAGTTTGCGCATGCGCGAAGCTTTGAATGGACTATACAGCCCCTTAAAGGGATCACACAGGTAAATGTAAAATCAGGGGGAACATTGGTCACGACCCCCTGTTTTGGATTCCCCCACGAGCGGAAACAGTTTCTCTACGTCTACTGTATCACTTTCATAATTTCAAAGCCTTCTATTAGGTGACCCTCCTAGCCTTCTCTTTTCTAGAACTATCTTTCTTTGAAAGGGCTCTCCAATTAGTCCCCATAGCCCTTTTCATAGAATCATGGAAATTTACAGCACGGAAGGAGGCCATTTCGGCCCATCGTGTCCACGCCGATAAAACAACTACCCAGCCTAATCCCACTTTCCAGCTCTTGGTCCATAGCCCTGTAGGTTACGGTACTTCAAGTGCACATCCAAGTACTTTTTAAATGTGGTGAGGGTTTCTGCCTCTACCACCCTTTCACGCAGTGAGTTCCAGACCCCCACCACCCTCTGGGTGAAGAAATTTCCCCTCAAATCCCCTCTAAACCTACCAATTACTTTAAATCTATGCCCCCTGGTTATTGACCTCTCTGCTAAGGGAAATAAATCCATCCTATCCACTAGGCCCCTCATAATGTTATACTCATCATAGGCAGTCCCTCGGAATCGAGGAAGACTTGCTTCCACTCTAAAACTGAGTCCTTAGGTGGCTGAACAGTCCAATACGAGAACCACTGTCAAAGGTGGGACAGATAGTCGTTGAGGGAAGGGGTGGGACTGGTTTGCCATACGCTCTTTCCACTGCCTGCACTTGATTTCTGCATGCTCTCGGCGATGAGACTTCAATAAGGTCTCCCCTCAGCCTCCTCTGTTCCAAGGAAAACAAAGCCAGCCTATCAAATCTTTCCTCATAACTAAAATTCTCCAGTCTAGGCAACATTCTCATAAATCTCCTTTTGGACCCTCTCTAGTGCAATCACGTACTTTTCAAGCATATGTTTGGTCTTGATCTCTGTAATAGGTTGGGGAACAAAGGGCTTTACAACAGGACTGGCAGAATCCTGGAATCCTGGAGGACAGAGGTGCAGCAGGTCGCAGAGGGTGACTCCGACCTGAAAGTGCTCTTTACGGGCAGGGTGAGGGGGATTGGATATGATGGTCCCCACAGTCGAATAGCAGCACATTGCCATGCGAATAAAAGATATTCTAATGCTTGGGGATAAAACTAGCGACTTAAAAAGGTGCTTGCTGCTCAGGGAATGTGACTGGAAAGAAAGATTTGCATTTATATAGCGCCTTTCATGACCACCAGACATCTCAAAATGCTTTACAGCCAATGAAGTGCTTTTGGAGTGTCGTCACTGTTGGCATCATTATAGGCGGTCCCGCGTAACGAGGATGACTTGCTTCCATGCCTAAAAGGGATGAGTTCACAGATGTTTCAATGAAGGACCTAATATTCCAGATCCCGAACTACATGTTGAAGGATGGAAGATGCCTGTGCTTGGATTTTTTTAATGTGTGGTGGCCGTTGCACACCAGCCACCACACGGGCTTGACAGAGCTAGGTCTTGGCCCAGTGGCAAGGGTTAACCAAGACGACTAGTCTGTTGTAATGTGGGAAAGGAGGGGGTTAAAAAAAAAGGCAAGTAGTGGAGGAAAAGAAAATTTGGACTATAATTTACATTCCTTGAATTTGACCTTTGGCTTTCGATCTTTTGTGTCAGCAAACTCCTCCATCACTTGAGAGTTTTGGAACATTCATCATTTCCTTAGGTTTACTAGCCCCACCCAAAAGAATATTTTTGAACGTGTTTGATGCTGGGTATAAATCTAGATTGCTAGGATCAAGTTCCCTCCTCTCTCGCTCTTCTCCTGCTCCCTTTTTCCCTCTCACCCTCTCTCTTTTTATCTGTCCTTTCCCTTCCCCTTCTCTCTCCCCGTTCCCAGCTCTCCTCCTCTTTCTCAATTTTCCCCTTTCTCTGTTTCTATCTGTTCTTTCTCCTCTCTCCCCCTTCCCCACTCTCCCTCCCCTCTCTGCCTCTGCCCCGTGCTATCTCCTCTCTCACTGTTTCTCTCTTCTTCCCTCTTCTCCCTCCTTTCTCTTTTTTTCTCTCTCCCCTTCCTCTCTCCCTTTCTCTTCCACCCCCTCTCCTCCCTTCTCTGTCCCACCCCCTCCCTCTTCCTCTCTCCCCAATCTCCCACCGCCTATCTTTCCCTCTCTCTCTCCCACTCCCTACCGCTCTCTCCCTCCCCCCCCTCCCTCTCTCTATTCCCCACCCCCTCTCTCTTTCTGTGCCAGCAGAATTGAAAGCACGAGAACTGAGGCACAGGCGTTACGCTCCGGTGACTGGATGAAGTATAAATTATTCGTCCAATTATTGGGCCTGTACAGTTCCTGACTTGACACACCAGACTGCAGAGGAGATGAAGGCAAACAATGCCAGGCATTTTCAATCTCCTGGAACTGGTAAAGTGGCTTTCTCTTGTTCTGTGAAACCTGATGCTCTTTTACTATTTGAAGAACTCACAATGAAGGGAAGGTGGGAGAAGGGTGTAGGGGGAATTCTGTATCAGGCCATACTTGGAACTTAAGCTTTAGACCATAACTTATTCCTTTTAACATAAGTACATAAGAAATAGGAGTAGGCCATACGGCCCCTCGAGCCTGCTCCGTCATTTTATACAATCTTGGTAGATCTGATTATTGACTCAGCTCCACTTCCCTGCCCGCTCCCCATAACCCCTTATTCCCTTATCAGTTAAGAAACTGTCTATCTTTGTCTTAAATTTATTCAATGACCCAGCTTCCACAGCTCCCTGAGGCAGCAAATTCCACAGATTTCAATCCTCTGAGAAAAGAAATTTCTCCTCGTCTGAGTTTTAAATGGGCGTCCCCTTATTCTAAGATTATGCCCCTTAGTTCTAGTCTCCCCCATCAGTGGAAAATTTGCTCTGCATCCAACTTGTCAAGCCCCCTCAACCAATATTCCCTATAAACAGCAGTTTGTGCTTGTTTCTTATAATGTGTAGTCCCTTTAAATTTCTGCGCACATGTGGTATTTACAATGGAAAATCTGTTGAGCGGTCTGTGCAGGTGTAGGTGTGGAAGAGAGCTTGCATCCCCGATTGTAATCGTTTCACCATTGGAGGCCGTGCCTTCCGCTGCCTGGGCCCTTAGTTCTGGAATTCCCTCCCTAAACTTCTCCACCTCTCTCTCCTTCTTTTAAGACACTCCTTGAAACCTACCTCTTTGACCAAGCTTTTGGTAGCCTGTCCTAATATCTCCTTATATGGCATGGTGTCAAATTTGATTTGATAATCGCCCCTGTAAAGCCCTTCAGGACTTTTTACTATGTTAAAGGCGCTGTATGTGAAAGTTATTGTTGTTGAGGAAGAGGTTTATCGAGGGAGTTACAGAGCTTAGGGCCCAGGAAGCAGAAGGCACAGCTGACAATGGTGGGGTGAAGGAAGTGGGGGGTGCAGAAGAGGCCAGAGCCAAAGGAACGCAGAGTTTTGGTGGATGGTAGGCGATGTTTCTTCACAGACCGCTCACCAGATTTTCCATTGTAAATACTACATATGCGCAGAAATTTAAAGCGACTACGCATTATAAGAAACAAGAACAAAATGCTGTTTACAGAGAACATTGGTTGTAGAGCTTCAATTATGAATTATGAAAGGGTTTGATGGAGTAAATGTAGACAAGATGTTTCCACTTGTGGTGGAGTCTGAAACTAGGGGCTATAAATATGAGAGTCACTAATAGGGAATTCAGCAGAACCTCTTTACTTAGAGTGGTGAGAATGTGGAACTCGCTACCACATGGAGTGCTTGAGGCGAATAGCACAGATGCATTCAAGGGGAGGCAAGCTAAGAACATGGGGGAGAAAGGAATAGAAGGATATGGTGATAGGGTGAGGTAAAGTAAGGTGGGAGGAGGCTTGTGTGGAGCATAAACACCGGCATGGACCAGTTGAGCCAAATGGCCTGTTTCTATAATTTTATGTAGTAATAATTGCTCATTTTTGTCCCACAGCGTGAATGTATCTCCATCCATGTTGGCCAGGCCGGAGTCCAGATGGGCAATGCCTGCTGGGAGCTGTACTGTCTGGAACACGGTATCCAGCCCGATGGACAGATGCCCAGTGACAAGACCATTGGAGGTGGAGACGACTCCTTCAACACTTTCTTCAGTGAGACTGGAGCAGGGAAGCACGTCCCCCGGGCTGTCTTTGTTGATTTGGAACCCACTGTGATCGGTAAGTCCAGTGAGAGAATGGACATGTATTGGGGGCAGGGCGGCGGGGGGCGGGGGGGGGGGAGAAAATGGTGGCAAACAGTCACAACCTCTCCCTCACAAACACATTCCTTCTACTTTACATATATTTTCAATGTTGTTATTCTTCGGAATATAGGATCACGATTAGTCCATTCAGCCCCTCTAGCCTGTTACTAGATCATGGCTAATCTGTAATCTTAACTCCATTTAAAATACGCCATGGTTCTGTAACCCTTAATACACTTGCCTAACAAAAATGTATCAATCTCAGTTGATAAACTTTCAACTGACCCCCAGCCTCAACAGCTTTTTGGGGGAGAGAGTTCCAAATTCCCACTATCCTTAGTGTGAAGAAATGCATCCTGTTATCATCCCTGAACGGCCTGGCTCTAATTTTAAGGTTCTGCCCCCTTGTTCTGGACTCCCCCCACCAGGGAGAATAGTTTCTCTCTATCCACCCTATCAAATCCTTTAATCAACAAAAGCAATGACAACTTGCACTCATATAGCACCTGTAACATAGTGAAACGTCCCAAGGTGCTTCACAGGATTATTATGAGACAAAAAGTTTGACACCAAGCCAGATAAGGAGAAATTAAGGTAGGTGACCAAAAGCTTAGTCATAGAGGTACGTTTTAAGGAGAGTCTTGAAGGAAGAAAGAGAGGCGGGGAGGTTTAGGCAGGGGGTTCCAGAGCTTAGGGCCTAGGCAACAGAAGGCACGGCCACCGATGGTTGAGCGATTATAATCAGGGATGCTCAAGAGTGCAGAATTAGAGGAGCACAGACATCTCGGGGGGATTGTGGGGCTGGAGGAGATTACAGAGATAGGGAGGGGACGAGGCCATGGAGGGATTTGTAAACGAGGATGATAATTTTGAAATCGAGGTGTTGCTTAACCAGAAACCAGAAGCTTAACCAGCGAGCACAGGGGTGATGGGTGAACGGGGCTTGGTGCGAGTTAGGACACGGGCAGCCGACTACCTAAATTAGGAAGGTGGGATGTTACAATTTGTGTTCAGACATTATGCCTGGGATATCAGATCAAGTACTGTGAGATTGATTGGACACCGTAATTCTAGATTTGTTACTAGTTTGACTGTTCCCGAGTACCCGACAGAACTGACGTATCGACTAACATCCCAGTGTTCCACATTCTGGATCCTTGTTACCCCCAATAAGGGCGAGTTGGTATCCAGGACCAGATGCTGGTCTATCTAAATACAGTTCCTACCCTTTTCAACTTTGTTAGTGTCCTCTACTATCAGCCCTTAGCCCTTTCGCTCGCCTTTTCCATTCAAAAAAAAGGGGAGCATGCATTTGCACGTGCAGAACGTGTGAATCAGTATATACGATCGTGGACAAGTGAACAAATTGCTTACGGTTTCTGTATTCCAGATGAGGTCCGCACCGGTACCTATCGCCAGCTGTTCCACCCCGAGCAGCTCATCACCGGAAAGGAAGACGCAGCAAACAACTACGCCCGCGGGCACTACACCATCGGCAAGGAGCTGATTGACCTGGTTCTGGACAGACTTCGCAAATTGGTAAAAATTGAGCCAACAGGCCGGGGCCCATGAATTATAAAAAGACCTGCATTTATACAGAGCCTTTCATGACCCCAGGACGTCCCCAAGCACTTTGCAGCCAATGAAGTAGTTTGAAGTGCAGTCACTGCAATGTAGGGAAGCGCGGCAGCCAATTTGCGCACAGCAAGCTCCCACAATCACCAATGAGATAAATGAGAGAACAACCCCTGCTCTTCTTCGAAATAGTGGCCATGGGATCTTTGACGTCAGCCCGAGAGGGCACATGGGACCTCGGATTAACCTCTCATCCAATAGATAGCAGCTCGGACAGTGCAACACTCCCTCAGTATTGGCACTGGGAGTGTCAGCCTTGGATTACGGGACTCTAGTCCTATCCTGATAGGATGGATAGAGAGAATCTATTTCTGCTGGCTGGGGAGACTAGGACTAGCGGGAAATAGTCTAAAAATTAGAGCCAAACCTTTCAGGAGTGAAGTTAGGAAACACTTCCACACCCAAAGGGTGGTAGAGGTTTGGAATGCTCTTCCACAAATGGCAAATGATGCTGGGTCAGTTGTTAATTTTAAATCTGAGATTGATAGATTTTTGTTACCAGATGTGGGGCAAAGGCGGATATATGGAGTTAGGTCACGGCTCAGCCATGGTCCCATTGAATGGCGGAACAGGCTTGAGGGGCTAACTGGCCTACTCGTGTTCCTATGATCCTATCCAATGCATTAACTAAGGGATATCTAAACTTTGGCCCATGGGGCACAGGGGATCCCTGAGTCTGGCATCTCAGTATCATTTTCACTTGTAGATTTTTATTATGTTGTTGATTCGTTCTGTTTCAATTCCGTGGCTCTAGAGATTTGGAAAGGGATGTTTTCAATAGTGTTGTTAGCTCATTTGGTGGAAGCATCTTTAGCTGGATCATCAACTAGTTCACTTGTAAAAGTATCTGTTGAGGTAATGGGATCCCGAGTCACATAGGTTCAGCAACAACAACTTGTATTTATATAGCGCCTTGAGCATGTCAAAGATGTCCCAATGCGCTTCACAGGAGCCATCAGACAAACATTTCACAACGAGCCTCGTAAAGAGAAAACGGTACCCTGTATCCTTGGGTGTTGCATCATCATCATAGGCAGTCCCTCAGAATCTTTCCATCTTTCTTTCTTTCCACTGTGATCTGTGCATGGAAACTTCAATTAAATGGATACAGCATGCTGCACCACACGCATGCCCATTGAAGCCTCACTGCACCAGTGGGTGCTCCATTAGAGAAGAAGATCCTCAAATAATTGTCAAATTCAACACTTTGTGACTGACAATAACATCATCATCATAGGCAGTCCCTCAGAATCAAGGAAGACTTGCTTCCACTCCATTGGCCCAAGTTTCCACATGATTTGCGCCTGATTTTTAGGAGCAACTGGTGGAGAACGGACTATCTTAGAAATCACAATTCTCCACATTTTTTTTTCTGCAGTTCTAGTCAGGTAGAACAGTTCTACTTTGGAACAGAATTTTTTCTTCAAAAGGGGGAGTGTCCGGTCACTGACGCCTGATTTCAAAGTTTCCACTATGAAAACGTACTCCAAACTAACTTAGAATGGAGCAAGTGAAGATTTTTGTAGAACTGAAAAAACCTGTTCTACACATTAAAAAAATCAGGCGCAGGTTACAAATTAGGCGTAGGGAACAAGGGGGGGAGGGGGAAGGGAAGTCATTAAATTCTACAATAAATCCTTAGTTATACTTAGACAAATATTATACAAATAAATCCAACCTGAATAAACATTTATAAGCAAAGAAAAGATTAAATAAACCATGTTCCTACCTGTGTGAAAGTTCTTCAGGCAGGCCTTTAGGAAGCGATTTGCCGTCGGGACCGAAGGCTGAACGGGCCGGGCCCGAGATTTCGGGCAGGGCCCGTCCCCAGCACCAGAGGTAGGTGGCGTTGGGTCGGGTCGGGGAGAGAGGTTCGGTTCGGGTCGGCGGGGGAGGGAGGGAGGGAGGGAGGGAGAGAGAGGGAGGGAGGGAGAGAGAGAGGGAGGGAGGGAGAGAGAGGGAGGGAGGGAGAGAGGGAAGGGGAGGGAGGGAGGGAGGTCAGGTTGGGGAGGGGGAGGTCAGGTCGGATCCAGTTCGGGGGCGAGAGTCGAGTCGAGTGGGAGTGGGAGCGGCAGCGACAGGCAGGTCGAGTCGGGTCCGGTCGGGGGGGGAAGCAGGAGCGGGAGTCGGCAGGAAGCAGGAGCGGCAGCGACAGGCAGGTCGAGTCGGTTCCGGTCGGCGGGTGGGGTGGGGGGGGGAGAGCAGGAGCGGGAGTCGGCAGGAAGCAGGAGCTGGCCGTGGGAGGAGCCTTATTCATGCAGCCCCAGTGAGGCCATTCGGCCAGGGAACCACACGAGCCCCTCCCACACAGTTTCGGGCACCTGGAGCTACTGCACTTGCGTGCCCACTGTAGCGCGCATGTGCAGAGCTCCCGGCACTGTTTTCGGCGCAGGGTCCTAGCTCCGCCCCCTACAGCTCCTGCTGCGCCACGCCGAGGGCCAGAGGACCTGCAGGGAGGTGGAGAATACGGAGGGTTTTTTTTAGGCGCACTTTGTGGCGCGAAAAACGGGCGCCCAGCTCAGAGGGGCGCCCGTTTTTTATCGTGTGGAAACTTGGGCCCAAAAAGTGAGTTCTCAGGTGGCTTAACAGTCCAATACGGGAATTACAGTCTCTGTCACAGGTGGGACAGATAGTAATTGAGGGTAATGGAGGGTGGGACTGGTTTGCCGCATGCTCCTTCCGCTATCCGCGCTTGGTTTCTGCATGCTCTCGCCGCCGAGACTTGAGGTGCTCAGTGCCCTCCCGGATGCACTTCCTCCACTTTGGCCAGGGACTCCCAGGTGTTAGTGGGGATGTTGCACCTTATCAGACCCTCCGGTCAATCCAGCCTGTCCCAGACAATTACGATGCCGTGCGCATCATAATCTATATTCTCCATCCCACCCAGAACCATGTGATCTCATGGGAAAGGCAAACAGAAACCCTGGAAAACCCAGGCCAATTTGAGGGGGAAAAATGTAGGAAATTCCTCTCAGCCGATCGCAACTAGTCTAGGAAATCACTTAACGTTCTCAGATAGCTAGCTCTTGCATGAGGCGATCTCCACCCCAGCCAGGAACAAGTCCGGTTTTCGCTTGAATGAATTCGGCGAATCAACGTCCACTGCACGTGCCGGCAGCCTGTTCCACCATTCTCTGGGAAAAGAACCATCATCATCATAGGCAGTCCCTCGAAATCGAGGAAGATTTGCTTCCACTCTAAAAATGAGTTCTTAGGTGACTGAACATTCCAATACGGGAATTACAGTCTCTGTCACAGGTGGGACAGATAGTCATTGAGGGAAGGGGTGGGTGGGACTGGTTTGCCACACGCTCCTTCCGCTGCCTCCTGCATGCTCTGGGCGACGAGACTCGAGGTGCTCCCGGATGCACTTCCTCCACTTAGGGCCGTCTTTGGCCAGGGACTTCCAGGTGTCGGTGGGGGATGTTGCATTTTATCAAGAAGGTTTTGAGGGTGTCCTTGAAACGTTTCCTCTGTCCACCTTTGGCTCGCTTGTCGCTTAGGAGTTCCGAACCCAACCTAGATCCAGCCTTATACAACTAAAGTTGTGACCCCTGGTCTTCCCTAACCAGTTAGATGAAACTTAGAATCATAGAAACTTACAGCACAGAAGGAGGCCATTCAGCAAGTCATACCAATGCTGGCTCTTTGAAAGAGCAGTCGTGCTTAGTCCCACATACCCGCTTTTTGTCCGTAATCCTCTAAGTTCTTCATCCTCAAGCATCTGTCCAACTACCTTTTAAAATGATGCATGGAGTCCGCTTCCAGCACCTTTCCAGGTCGAGCGTTCCAGATCCCACAACTCTGAGTGACAAAACTTCTCCTCATCTCCCCTCTAGATCTTTTGCCAATGACTTTACATCTATCACCTCTGGTTGAACACAATCTAATCCTGTTATCACCTTATGAACCACGATCAGATCAAACCTTCCTAAGTTCTAACGCTTCTCTTAAAAAGTCAAGAGTCCCAGCTCATTGAGCCTGTCTTGATAACTAAGATGCTTTAAACTGGGAATTAGTCCAGTTGCCCTCCTCTACAGCCTATATTTTGAGGGTGAATTGCACTGCGAGAGGCAGCCGCCTGCCTTGTATTTGTTTCTGAATAAACATATGCGTTCTTTTCGCAGGCTGACCAGTGCACAGGACTCCAGGGTTTCCTCATTTTCCACAGCTTTGGCGGAGGCACTGGCTCAGGTTTCACGTCCCTGCTGATGGAACGTCTCTCCGTCGACTACGGCAAGAAGTCCAAGCTGGAGTTTTCCATCTACCCGGCTCCTCAGATCTCCACGGCTGTCGTCGAACCCTACAACTCCATCCTGACCACCCACACCACCCTCGAGCACTCGGACTGTGCCTTCATGGTAGACAATGAAGCCATCTATGATATCTGTCGCAGAAACCTGGACATTGAGCGCCCTACCTACACCAATTTGAACCGACTGATTGGTCAGATTGTGTCGTCCATCACAGCCTCCCTTCGCTTTGACGGTGCCTTGAATGTTGATCTGACAGAGTTCCAGACCAATTTGGTTCCATACCCACGTATCCACTTCCCTCTGGCGACCTATGCCCCAGTGATCTCAGCTGAGAAGGCTTACCACGAACAACTGTCTGTGTCTGAGATCACCAATGCCTGCTTTGAGCCAGCAAACCAGATGGTCAAGTGTGACCCTCGCCATGGCAAGTACATGGCTTGCTGTCTGCTCTATCGAGGCGACGTGGTGCCAAAAGATGTCAATGCTGCCATTGCCACCATCAAGACCAAACGCACCATCCAGTTTGTGGACTGGTGCCCAACTGGCTTCAAGGTTGGCATCAACTACCAGCCTCCCACTGTGGTGCCTGGCGGGGACCTGGCCAAGGTGCAGCGCGCAGTGTGCATGTTGAGCAACACCACGGCCATTGCCGAGGCCTGGGCTCGCCTTGATCACAAGTTTGATCTGATGTACGCCAAGCGCGCCTTTGTGCACTGGTATGTGGGTGAGGGGATGGAGGAAGGGGAGTTCTCGGAGGCCCGTGAAGACATGGCGGCCTTGGAAAAAGATTATGAAGAGGTGGGCACTGACAGTGTTGAGGGTGAAGGAGAGGCAGAAGAAGGTGAGGAGTATTAGACCATCGAAAGTAGACCCAATGGTGATAATATGTGGGACCAATGAGCTGGTTTGATTCAACTTGAGGTGTAACAGGAAAGTCCTTAGGTCTCTGGCATTTTTAACAAACAGAAAACAGAAATACACCGGTCCATCGCACCTGAAAAGAGAAAAGACAGGTTAGCAAATCTGGCAAAGGAACCTGCTCCCAAACCTGTCTTATCTCATCGCAGGTGCTCTTCGACCTGTTTTACTCCAATGTTTGCACGCTCCTCTCTCTTTCTTTTAATAGCACAAATTTGTGTTTCATCAGTTGCGCCAAGAAAGGGACCATGTAGTTTAAAATTAATCAAGAGAAACAATGAACCATTCCTTAGTTGTCAGGAAAATAATATTACGGATTGTATCGTTGGAATATGTGAGATGTATGTAGCAAAAGGCTTAAATAAAATCTTGTCTATAATCCACAGTTGTTGCACGTGACTTTTTATTGACATAGGAGCTGGAGGAGGCCAGTCAGCCCCTTGAGTCTGTTCGACCATTCAATTAGATCATGGCTGATCTGTTAACTCCATTTACCCACCTTTTTATTATTTGTTCATGGGATGTGGGTGTCGCTGACAAGGCCAGCATTTGCTGCCCATTCCTAATTTATCACAGAATCATAGAAATTCACAGCGCAGAAGGAGGTCATTCGGCCCATCGTGTCTGTGCCGGCTGGCAAAGAGCTATCCAGCCTTCCAGCTCTCGGTCCGTAGCCCTGTAGGTTACGGCACTTCAAGTGCACATCCAAGTACCTTTTAAATGTGGTGAGGGTTTCTGCCTCTACCACTCTTTCAGGCAGTGAGTTCCCCGACCCCCACCACCCTCTGGGTGAAAAACTTTCCCCTCAAATTCCCTCTCAATTACTTTAAATCTATGCCCGCTGGTTGTTGACCCCTCTGCTAAGGGGAATAGGTCATAAGGAGCAGGATTAGGCCATTTGGCCCCTCGAGCCTGCTCCGCCATTCAATAAGATCATGGCTGATCTGATCATGGACTCAGCTCCACTTCCCCACCCGCTCCCCATAACCCCTAATTCCCTTAATGTTTAAGAAACTGTCTATTTCTGTCTTAAATGTATTCAATGTTCAAGCTTCCACAGCTCTCTGAGGCAGCGAATTCCATAGATTTACAACCCTCTGAGAGAAGAAATTTCTCCTCATCTCAGTTTTAAATGTGTGGCCCCTTATTCTAAGATCATGCCCTCTAGTTCTAGTCTCCCCCATCAGTGGAAACATCCTCTCTGCATCCACCTTGTCAAGCCTTATACCTTTCGATAAGATCACCTCTCATTCTTCTGAATTCCAATGAGTAGAGGCTTCCTATCCACTCTCAGCCCTTCATTATTTTATACACCTCAATCAGGTCTACCCTCAGGCTCCTCTGTACCAGAGAAAACAACCTCAGTCTATCCAATCTTTCCTCATAGCTTGAGAAGGTGGTAGTGAGTCACCTTCTTGAACCGCTGCAGTCCGTGTGGTGAAGGTGCTCCCACAGTGCTGTTCGGGAGCGAGCTCCAGGATTTTAAAGCAGCGACAATGAAGGAACGGCCGATATATTTCCAAGTCAGGATGGTGTGTGACTTGGAGGGGATCTTGGAGGTGGTGGTGTTCCCAGGCGCCTGCTGTCCTTGTCCTTCTAGGTGGTAGAGGTTGCGGGTTTGGGAGGTGCTATCGAAGGAGCCTTGGCGAGTTGCTGCAGTGCATCTTGTAGATGGTGCACACTGCAGCCAGGGGGCGCCGGTGGTGGAGGGAGTGAATGTTGAACGTGGTGGATGGGGTGCCAGTTCAGCGAGCTGCTTTGTCCTGGATGGTGTTCCGTAATTCTTAATATCCTTACCCAATAAAAATCTATCAATCTCAGTTCTTGAAATTTACAATTGACCCCTAGCCTCAACAGCTTTTTGGGGGAACGCGTTCCAGATTTCCAATACCCTTTATGTGAAGAAGTGCTTTGTACTCTCACTGCAGCTGTAGTGCAAATGCAACCAGAGAGAATTGAGGGTAAAACCGATATGGGCACGGCACTCATAGAGTTAGGTCAGAGATCCGCAAAGGCTGAAAGGCTGACTGATGCATTGCGCATCATTTAATTGAACAGATTTTTTTCAGAAACTCGCATTTATATTTGATGATCAAAGATGAGGATTTTTTTTTAATGTAGAAACTGAACAAGGGGCCATGCAAATGTTAAAATATTAAATGATGTTGTTTGAATTAAATAACAACCACTTGCATTTATATAGCATCTTTAACGTAGTAACACCGTCCCAAGGCGCTTCACAGAAGCGCTATCGGATAAGATTTGACACATAGCCACATAAGGAGATAGTAGGGCAGGTGACCGAAAATTTGGTCAAAGAGGTTTTAAGAAGCGTCTTAAAGGAGGAGAGGCCGAGAGGCGGACAGCTTAGGGCCTTGGCAGCTGATGGTGCTATATAAATGCAAGTTGTTGTCATGTCCCGCCTCTCCATGGTTGAGACTCTTCGACACTCCCATATTTGCCGCCATAGATCAGGCAGCGGGCACAATTGGGGATGCGTTCCCCATATTTAAGTCTTTAACGCCCTTTCCACCCTCCCCACCCATCGGGGGGAGGGGGGGGATTATAGCGGGGCCAACGTTTCATTGTCGATATTATAAGAACATAAGAAATAGGAGCAGGAGTAGGCCATACGCCCCTCGAGTCTGCTCTGCCATTTAATACTATCATGGCTGATCCAATCATAGGCTCAGCTCCCCTTCCCTGTCCGCTCCCCATAACCCCTTCTTCATCCCTTATCGGTTAAGAAACTATTAATTTCTGTCTTAAATTTATTCAATGTCCCAGCTTCCACAGCTCTCTAAGGCAGCGAATTCCACAGATTTATAACCCTCTGAGAGAAGAAATTTCTCGTCAGCACCGGAGAAAGAAAGACCTGGATTTATATCTTGCATTTCACGACCACTGGACGTTTCAAAGCGTTTTGGCAGCAAATGAAGTACTTTTGGAGTGTAGTCACTGTTGTAATGTAGCAGGATGTTAGAGCGGTTTTATTTTTATAATCAACAATTCATTTCCTCAAGTCCTGCTGGAGTGGGGTTTGAACTCGAAATGCACAGGATGGTTTCTCCCAACATAGACAATGTACTGCTCCCAGTAACCATGCTTTAACAAGCAATGTAATGTATTTGTCTGACCTTCCCTGTGTATGCCTTTGTGCATCATACCTAAATTGCCACGGGCAGCGTGGAGGCCCCGACCTACGAGGGAACATCAGCGGCAGGTCGGGGCCATAAAAGGAGCGGCGAGGGGCAGCGTGGAGGCTTACCACCTACAAGGTACAGCGCGAGCTGGTGCAGGAGGGCGAGGGCTGTGAAGAGTGACGTCATCAAGATCCAGGTTGGTGATTGGAGCGTGGACAGGTACAGCAGGAGCAGCGAGGTCGGGGCGAATGAGCGGCGAGAGACTGTGGAGGGACGTGATCGGGGCGCGAGATCCGGGCCGGGGGCCCAGAGGCAGCACAGGCCAGTCCACACTGCGATATGTGTGCGCACTGGGTCCGTATGGCAAAGCTGGTCTCCAGTCATCTTGGTTAACCCTTGCCACTGGACCAAGACCTAGCTCTGTCAAGCCCGTGTGGTGGCTGGTGTGCAACGGCCACCACACGTTAAAAAAAGTCCACACACAGGCATCTTCCACCCTTCAACATGTAGTTCGGCTCCTTTACAGAAAAATCTGTGAACGCGTCCTTTTTTTGGCGTGGAAGCAAGTCATCCTCGTTTTGAGGGACAACCGATGATGATGATTAGATTTAGAGATCAAGAATTTCCTTGTATCTATATATCATCATCATCATAGGCAGTCCCTCGGAATCGAGGAAGATTTGCTTCCACTCCTGAAGTGAGTTCTTTGGTGGCTGATACGAGAGCCACAGACTCTTGTCACAGGTGGGACTGGTTTGCCGCACGCTCTTTCCGCTGCCTGCGCTTGAATTCTGCATGCTACATATCGATTGGTCAAATCAAATCGCACGGGGTAGCCTTGAGGAGGAATTCATAGAATGTATACGGGATTGTTTCTTAGAACAGTATGTTACAGAACCTACAAGGGAGCAAGCTATCTTAGATCTGGTCCTGTGTAATGAGACAGGAATAATAAACGATCTCCGAGTAAAAGATCCTCTCGGAATGAGTGATCACAGTATGGTTGAATTTGTAATACAGATCGAGGGTGAGGAAGTAGTGTCTCAAACGAGCGTACTATGCTTAAACAAAGGGGACTACAATGGGATGAGGGCAGAGTTGGCTAAAGTAGACTGGGAACACAGACTAAACGGTGGCACAATTGAGGAACAGTGGAGGACTTTTAAGGAGCTCTTTCATAGTGCTCAACAAAAATATATTCCAGTGAAAAAGAAGGGCGGTAAGAGAAGGGATAACCAGCCGTGGATAACCAAGGAAATAAAGGAGAGTATCAAATTAAAAACCAATGTGTATAAGGTGGCCAAGGTTTGTGGGAAACTAGAAGATTGGGAAAATTTTAAACAACAGCAAAGAATGATTAAGAAAGCAATAAAGAAAGGAAAGATAGATTACGAAAGTAAACTTGCGCAAAACATAAAAACAGATAGTAAAAGCTTTTACCAATATATAAAACGGAAAAGAGTGACTAAAGTAAATGTTGGTCCCTTAGAAGATGAGAAGGGGGATTTAATAATGGGAAATGTGGAAATGGCTGAGACCTTAAACAATTATTTTGCTTCGGTCTTCACAGTGGAAGACACAAAAACCATGCCAAAAATTGCTGGTCACGGGAATGTGGGAAGGGAGGACCTTGAGATAATCACTATCACTAGGGGGGTAGTGCTGGACAGGCTAATGGGACTCAAGGTAGACAAGTCCCCTGGTCCTGATGAAATGCATCCCAGGGTATTAAAAGAGATGGCGGAAGTTGTAGCAGATGCATTCGTTATAATCTACCAAAATTCTCTGGACTCTGGGGAAGTACCAGCGGATTGGAAAGCAGCTAATGTAACGCCTCTGTTTAAAAAAGGGGGCAGACAAAAGGCAGGTAACTATAGGCCGGTTTAGTTTAACATCTGTAGTGGGGAAAATGCTTGAAGCTATCATTAAGGAAGAAATAGCGGGACATCTAGATAGGAATAGTGCAATCAAGCATATGCAACATGGATTCATGAAGGGGAAATCATGTTTAACTAATTTACTGGAATGCTTTGAGGATATAACGAGCATGGTGGATAGAGGTGTACCGATGGATGTGGTGTATTTACATTTCCAAAAGGCATTCGATAAGGTGCCACACAAAAGGTTACTGCAGAAGATAAAGGTACGCGGAGTCAGAGGAAATGTATTAGCATGGATCGAGAATTGGCTGGCTAACAGAAAGCAGAGAGTCGGGATAAATGGATCCTTTTCGGGTTGGAAATCGGTGGTTAGTGGTGTGCCACAGTGATCGGTGCTGGGACCACAACTGTTTACAATATACATAATGACCTGGAAGAGGGGACAGAGTGTAGTGTAACAAAATTTGCAGATGACACAAAGATTAGTGGGAAAGCGGGTTGTGTAGAGGACACAGAGAGGCTGCAAAGAGATTTAGATAGGTTAAGCGAATGGGCTAAGGTTTGGCAGATGGAATACAATGTCGGAAAATGTGAGGTCATCCACCTTGGGAAGAAAAACAGTAAAAGGGAATATTATTTGAATGGGGAGAAATTACAACATGCTGCGATGCAGAGGGACCTGGGGTCCTTGTGCATGAAACTCTTTTGGAGTAAACAAAAACATTAAACCGTGACCCCCCGATCTGGGGGACGCACCAAACATTTACAACGCCCATTTTTCATTTTTTTTTCTTCTTTTTTTTTGGGCACTAAAATAATATTATTTTCCTAAGTGCCCCCTATAAAAGGGGATGGGGACACTAAAAAACACCGGCAATTAAAACAAATTAAACTTTAAAACATAAAATCAAATTAAAATTTGGTTGCCGGGCGTGACGATGCACTCCAGTCCCTCCGGTGCCCACCTCTCGCGGAAGGCCGCGAGCGTACCGGTGGACACCGCGTGCTCCATCTCCAAGGACACCCTGGCGCGGATGTACGCGCGGAAGAGAGGCAGGCAGTCAGGTTGAACGACCCCCTCGACCGCCCGCTGCCTTCCTTGTGCATGAATCCCAAAAAAAAGTTAGTTTGCAGGTGCAGCAGGTAATCAGGAAGGCGAATGGAATGTTGGCCTTCATTGCAAGAGGGATGGAGTACAAAAGCAGGGAGGTCCTGCTGCAACTGTACAGGGTATTGGTGAGGCCGCACCTGGAGTACTGCGTGCAGTTTTGGTCACCTTACTTAAGGAAGGATATACTAGCTTTGGAAGGGGTTCAGAGACGATTCACTAGGCTGATTCCGGAGATGAGGGGGTTACCTTATGATGATAGATTGAGTAGACTGGGTCTTTACTTGTTGGAGTTATGAAGGATAGGGGTGATCTTATCGAAACATTTAAAATCATGAAAGGGATAGACAAGATAGAGGCAGAGAGGTTGTTTCCACTGGTCAGGGAGACTAGAACTAGGAGGCACAGCCTCAAAATACGGGGGAGCCAATTTAAAACCGAGTTGAGAAGGAATTTCTTCTCCCAGAGGGTTGTGAATCTGTGGAATTCTCTGCCCAAGGAAGCAGTTGAGGCTAGCTCATTGAATGTATTCAAGTCACAGATAGATAGATTTTTAACCAATAAGGGAATTAAGGGGAGCGGGCGGGTAAGTGGAGCTGGGTCCACGGCCAGATCAGCCATGATCTTGTTGAATGGCGGAGCAGGCTCGAGGGGCTAGATGGCCTCCTCCTGTTCCTAATTCTTATGTTCTTACGCTCTCGGCGATGAGACTCGAGGTGCTCAGCGCCCTCCCGGATGCGCTTCCTCCACTTAGGGCGGTCTTGGGTCAGGGACTCCCAGGTGTCGGTGGGGATGTTGCATTTTATCAGGGAGGCTGATATGAACGTTGAAGGTCATAAATTAAAAAAAAAAAGGTTTTATGTTGCCGACCCCCTGGAAAATCTATCGGGTTTTGAACTTGGTTGATCTGCACTAAATCTCATCTTGCAAGATGCATGTGCGGGAGTCACACTGACTTGACTGATCCAAATTGGCACAAAGGGGATGCAAAAGCGGCTGGAGATGCGCGTTGCGGGGACCAGGCCAAGTCGCCGTGACGCAGCGACGTCAACCGCGGTGGCGGCGCTCGCCCCGTACGTACGTACGTGCGGGAGCCCCCCCCCCCCCCGCCCCAACCCCATACGCATGCGTAGTGGCGGACCCGGGGCGTAGCTACGCATGCGTATTTAAGGTCGCAAAGCGCTCTCGAGCATTTCCGAGCAAAGCGCGCCAGTTGAAGACGAGAATGGTATGTGTCTCCCTGTATCGTGTTATTCTTTCTTTTCCCCCCCACCCTCTCTCTCTCTCTCTCTATTCCTGTCAGCTTTTTTTTAGTTTGGTGGGGGGAAAAAAAACAAGCGGCTTCAGCATCGGTTTGATGAGGAAATTTAAAATAAAAAAAATTTGTGCCGCACCTTTTTTTTTTCCTCTCCGAGTAACGGCCTCCCGCGCTCGGGGCCTTGCCAATCTCCCTCCTTCTCGCCCGCCGCGCACTCCCGCCTTTTTATTTCGTGGCTTACCCGCGGAACGATGCGTTGGGCCTCGACGGGGGCGTGAGGGGCAACTCGGAAACTCCTTTTTTTTTCTTTCTCTCTTTTCTCCTTTCTTTTTCTTTCTTTCTCTCTCTTTTTTTTTCTTTCTTTCTTATTCTCGCTCTCTCTCTCGGCAGCGACGTCGATTTTAAAAATTGGGGGGGGGAGGGGGGATAGTCGCGTACTTTTTTTTTCCCCCCTCCCATTAACTGCAGGCACTTAAAATGGCGGCACGTCCCCCTTTGGTGAGGCGATTATGCGAAGAGGCTGGCGGGCATGCCTTTGCGCATGTGCGGTGGCTGAGCCCCCTCACTCCCCGAGCGAGAGATTGGGTTGTGTGTGGTGGGGGGGGGCGTTCTCAGGCGCGCATGCGTCACCTCCTCCCGCCCTCTGCGGAGAGACCAGTCGAACCGGCGCCGGGGTTGCGCACGCGCGAGTCATCCTGCGGGTAAACCCCCCCCACTTGTCACGTGCTGATCTGCACTGCAAGGGAGGGGAGGTGCGGTCACTCACTCAGTGACTGACGGACACGAAGGAAAGCCACCACGGCAGCTGGGGAATTTAAATTTCAGTTTAAATTATATATAAATTAAACTCTGCAGCTGCTATCATTCCCTCTTGGGTGGTCCCACATGTCGAGGGTGATTTGCTCCCACACTAAAAAGGGGTGAGTTCACGGGTGTCCTCAATGAGGGACCCAACATTCTGGGTCCCGAACTGCATAATGAAGGGTGGGAGGTGCCTGTGTGGGTTTTTTTTAAGGCGTGGCATGGCCGTTGTACGCCAACTACCACACTGGCTCGACACAGCTAGGTCTAGTTCCACTGGTGAGGATTAACCAAGGCTATCATTAATGGTGACTGAAATTACTGTGTTTTCTTTATAAAACCCCAACTGGTTCACTTAACGTCCTTTCCTGGTCTGGTCCAATATGTGACTGGATCCATGGCAATGTGCGATTCAAGATGGTGGTTCGCCACCACCTCGAGGGCAATTAAGGATGGGCAGTAAATGCTGGCCTTGCCAATGACTCCCACGTACCATGAGTGACTATAGAAAGGAATGAGGTGATGTGTGTCCTCAGCTATGCTGGAAAGCTTGAATGTATTAAGTGTAGCCCATTCTGCCATTCAATAAGATTATGGCTGATCTTTGACCTCAATACTACCTTTCCCGGCCGATCCCTTTGTGCCCAAAAATCTATTGATCCCAACCTTGTACTCAATGAGCATTCACAGACCTCTAGGGTAGAGAATTCCAAAGATTCACAACCCTGAGTAATTTCTCCTCAGTCCTAAATGGCCACTCTCCTTTCCCTGGAAATAAGACTCTGCAAATGAGTTCTCCAAGTACTTTTAAGAATTCAGGTACTGCATTTTGGATCTCAACAGCCCTTTGTGAGGGCATTTGTCATTTAGTCAATTATTTTAAATCTGTGATCTCTGGTTACTGACAGGTTACAGCATGGCAGGAGGCTATTTGACCTGTTGAGCCTGTGCCAACTCTCAGTCTTTTCCCTGCCCTATATATTTTCCCTTTGGATACTTGGCCAACTCCCTTTTTGAAGATAAAATTGAGTCTGCCTCCATCACCCTTTCAGGTAATGTATTCCAGATCTTAACCACTTCTGTGGCTACAGGCAAGAATTATTTAACAATCAACAAATCTGTCCTGGTTCTTGACCCATCTGCCAATGGGAACAGGTCTGACTTGTCCTGTGTCAGTGGGAACACTTTGTGCTCTTATCAAGACACCTCATAATTTTGACTACCTCTATTGGCTGAGGAGAACAATGCCAGCTTTTCCATTCTCAGAACTCATCCTTGGTATCACCCTGGTAAACCTCCCGTAGGCCTTTACATCCTTCCTAAAGTGTGGTACCAGTCAACATCATAGACTGATGTGGCCATTCGGCCCCTTGTGCCTGTGCCATAGCTGAAGATATTTTTTAACGGGAACATTTTGTTCCATTAGGCCAACTGTTAGTGGTGGGAAGCATGTTAGTGGATATGTTTTTATTCTGCTAGTGGCATTGGGCACCTATCTGGTGCCACCTTATTGGGGCCCAGATAGACATTTGTTGTGTGCCCATGTTACTAAGCTTCCCAACTATAATGAAAGACAGCAAGTCAGCATAATAGTAGTTTTTTAAAAAATTGAAATTAAAATGAAAGCACAATTTGTAATCTCAACAGACAGCAGGTCTGACAGCATCTGGAAAGAAGGGTTGGCTTTTTATGATTTGTAGTTCCTGTGTCAATCTGACAGTTGATGAGAGGATTAAGTTTTGAGAATCAGTGAAGTGAGTGGTTTACAGGAAATTCAAAATCTTGACGGCTGGTACATTTGTATAGAACCAGTGGAAGCACAATTCACAATAGCTTTTTAAAAAGGAAGTGGCTAAATACCTGATAACTGAAAAAATATGATGTGGTGAAAGTCTCATTTCCCTTCTGTTTCTCCTGACACCTGCTCTCCTCCAGCCTCCTTCCCATACAAACACACAAGAAGCAATTCCTGCCCTTTCACCTCCTCCCTTCCCACTGTCCTGGGCCCCAAACAGTGATTTACATGTATCTCTAATTTGTGGTCACCTCTTGCATAGGGGGGACTAAGTGCTGATTAGTTGATCGTTTGCTGAACACTTCAGTTCAGTCCACAAGCATGACCCTGTAATTCTCCATCTTTCTCAAATCATATGAAATAGGAGCAGGAGTCGGTCACTTGGCCCCTCTAGCCTGCTCTGCCATTCAATAAGATCATGACTTATCTGATCGAGCCCCCTCTGACTCTCCACTCCTGTCCTTGGCCTCCTATACTGTTCCCGTTATACTGATTGCAAACACGAGGAACACCTCATCTTTCTGTTGGGCACGTTAACTGCCATTTGACCGTAACATTGAGTTTAACAATGTTAGATCTTAACCATTGCTCCTGTTTTCTCTTGGACAGCAGGTGCTGGTAAAGAAGGGTGGCTGCACCAGAGCCACTGGAAGTGAAGGAGGTATGGGGTGGGGCTTCCTATCGTTGCATGGCTGCTGGGGTTGTCTGCACCCCTAAAGTCAATCCAACTTTTTCTGCAACATTCACAGGCCACAGGAACCTTTTATTTGCCAGATTCCTCATGCTTCCTTTGCCTTCTGCTATTTGTTGTCATTTACACCTCCCCTCTACCCATCTCTTGTTCCTTTACTTTTCCGCCTCCTTTTCCCTTGCACCATCGGCCCTTTTGTCATTGAATCCCTCCTAACTATCACAGACCTTCCCCTTTGTTCTTTCCTTCTCTCCACCTCTTTATTTTGTCTGGCTCTAATTGCTTAAAATCTGTTAATCTCTCAACATTATCCAGTTCTGATGAAAGGTCATTGGCCCAATGCTGCCTCATGTTTGCAATAAGCCTGCAACAAGTCTTTGAAGTAGTCATTCATTGCAACCTTTGTAAACTAGTCCATCAAGAATTCGACTGAAATTGATTACATTGAAATGCTTTTTTCTGCTTTTATTTCCAGCATCTGCAGTAGTTTGCTTTTCTCCTGATGTATACCTCTGACTCTTAGAGCTGGCACAGACATGGGGATCTGAATGGTCTCCTTCAGGGCTGCAAAATTCCATGATACTACATGCCTGTGCTTCCTTGTGAATTAACAATAGCTGGGTTCATTGTAGCATACAGTAGTGGACCACTTTTTTTGTCTGAAATAAATTTTGATGTCAGTGATAGAACTTAAATTATTGACTTCTTTTGTTTTAATCTTTAAAAAGGCATTTTCCCTTTTTCAGAAAGCGATAGCCGTGACATTTTATTTTCTTTCATTTAAACCACATTAGAACAATAGGCTGTGTGATCAAAGTGGGGATTGCTCCCCCATGAGACTGGACCATTGTAATAACAAATTGTAGCATAAACCATGTTAATTGATGGCCTTATTCTGCCACATACAATAGGATAATGCCACTTTGGGGGAGAATCATTTACTTGGCATTCTTACAAGTGCAGAATGTATCCTTGTCCCATGCACCCCCCCCCCCGCACACACATTACCCCTTGTTTGCTCCCCCATAATTACACCTTGTCCTGTGCCCCACCCTAAGCAAATGATGTATGTTTTTCAGGTTGTGAATGTAACTGCTTTGCAATAAAAATAAAAATGTTTTTAAGTTTCAAAAGTTACCAAAATTATTTCAGTGTACCTATAATTGAAATGCTGTATTTAGGGTAGTACAGTCCACGGCTGCTGCAAGACTGGTTTTCCTTCTTCAAACCATCAGGGAGTTGCAAATAAGCTTTCTATCTAATAGGATAAAAATGCATATCAAGGTGCATGATTAAGTGTGCTAGGTGTCTCTGACTTGCTGTCACAAGATGTGTTCTAATTCACTTATCACTATCTACCACTCTTGTCATTCACTCTGTTTAGCTTGTTCTCACTCACGCCCTGGTGTTTGTCTTGCTTGCTGTGACCTGCTTTTATCTCTGATTTCTTTCTCCTGTTCTCTGCTTAGTCTGCCTGTATTCTCAAATTCAAGACATTATTGATGGCAGTATACAGCCATATGCTCAATGCCAGCTGTGACAAATAATTAAATAATTCTGTTTGGCAGCTATACCTTTAAGTCAGGCATAACTCATTTTACAAAGCCTGCTTCAGCTTTTGTTGTGGTTTTTTAATTCTGAAATTAAGAGGCCACGTCTTTTGGGTTTGGGGCGAGGTGGGCCTCGAAGTGCTGAAAATGGGCAACTGACACGTGGGGCTGGGCTGAAAAGAATTGGGAGAAAGCTGAGCCTTGGGTTTGGAATTAGGTAGTGTGCTATAGCTTGTGGTGGGGAGTGTTGAACTAGGTGTAATTGTGGGGGGGGGCACGGGCGAGGTGTAATTTGTGGGGGAGCAGACAAGGGGTAATTCTGGGGGGGGTGCATGAGACGAGGGGTAATTGTGGGAGTAGGATAGTGTCCTGTGGTCTAGGAACACTATTATTGCAAAGACAAATTACAACATAGAAACAGGCCCTTTGGCTCAACCAATCTTTGTTGCTATTCATCTTTCACACAAGCAATATTAGGCCCATATTCCTGCCCTTTCCCTTTATCCCCTCTTTCCCACTACCTATCTAACCCATTCTTAAAAGTATGACTTGGTCATGTTTAAGTCACTAACTCAAGTTGTGCATTCACAGCCTTACAATCCTCGTGTTTTAAAAAATCTGCTTGCTATTCTACATCTTGTATTTAATCTTTCATCCATGTCTTTGTTCTAGACCCCTTGCGCCATTGGCAATGCTCTATTTTGATTTACTTCTGTCCTATCCCATCATAATTTTATCACCCATCATTTCACTTTTTGTAAACAACCTCCATTTTTTTGACGCCTTTTTCTATTTCCTTGTACCAGGCAGCAGCCTGGTGAATCTGCACTGTACCTGCTCTATTGCCCAGCATCCTTCTTGGACCCCCAAACTGTGTACACTAATCCAACTATAATCTTATTAAGGTTTATAATCGATTCACCATTGCAATCGACTTGTATTCTATAACTCTTGCCATAAAACCATGTTTCGTTAGCTTTTTTTATAGATTTTATCCAAATGAGATTTGCTTTTCAGATCTCGTGGATCTGAACCTCAAATATCTCTGCTCTCCCACTTCAAATTTACTGGCTATTATTCCCCCCATTCCACATCTTGCCAATATCTGGCTGCAAAGTGTGGCCTCTGTACATGTGCCTAAACCTGGCACTTGCAATCTGTCAATTTCTATTAACCGATCTTATGAATGCAAAAGTAAAAGGGCCTCTGCTGGTGGAGAAACCCCTGCCCAGTAAATGTCCTTAAAACTTGCACCTGGTAAAGACAAGCGTAAGGCCTGCTTAATTTTTTTCCTAAAACATTTAATTAAATTTCTATTAATCTGAAATGAGTATTTTTAATTTAGTATTTTTTGTTTTGGGGGTATTCCCATTCATAGTAATGGCAGCTCCGTACAAAAAGACTGGAGTTTTTTTTAGGAACGGTCTTGTGGGCGATTTTGTTTTCTGAATTAAGCCACAGGCTTCGCACGCGCAGTGTTTCTGGGCAGCGTGACGTCATGTGCTGCCCAGGACTCTGCCGGTTCAAAGCGGAATTCTCCGTGTACACCGGGACTGCAGGTAGGTGCACATCACATTCGGTGGTCAGGGCTTGCGTCCGCGGGAAACCTCCCAACGCAACTTTTGGCTTCCTTTGGGCCCCTAGAATTATTTACTGTGCCTCCTATTTTAGTACAGTCTGTGGATTTGGATATCCCTCTCTAGCCCTATAACAAAATCATTGTACGCAGTAACCGAAATAGTCCAGAACACTGGGCTACCTATTTTTAACCTACTGAGAAACTGCATTTAAATCCTGTTCTCCATTTCCCCATTTTTGTAACAATTTCTAATGCAATTTGCTGCTCTTTTCTGAATTCCATGCCTTTTTAATCTTTTCCAAATTGTTTTACTTTGTCAAAGGCTTTCTGAAAGTCTGTATATACTGCACCCTCTGCATTTTCCCCATCTACCATTTTTTTTTAAAATGCTGTTTGTCAAGCATTATCCTATGGACCCATCTTTCTCTTTATTTTTCCCTTAAAACCCTCTTTTACTTGGACTATCACTTCACTCCTATCTCTGACCTTTGCCTTTTGTTTCCTTAACTGTTTGTCTCTACAGCGGCTCGTGACCTGCTGATTGTTTATTTGTTGAACACTATTTTTTATGAAATATTGCTGCTGCCTCTAATTATTTTCTCCAAAAAAAATTAGCAATTTAATCTTCAAATTAAATTTGGGGGTAAAGATGAAGTGGTGTAGTGAATTTATTCCAGGGTTTGGGGCCTTATTGGCCAAAGGCAACTGCCAATGGGGTGAAAGATGAATGAACCAAAAGTTGGAGAAATAGAGTTCACGGTGAGTTATAGGGCTGGAGAAGGTTTTCAGTGGGGAGATACAAGGCCATGGAAATGATTTTTAAACAGCATTTAAAATTGAGGTATTTGCAGTGGGTTGAGTTGAGTGATCAGCGTGGGCAGAGGTGATGGGTAAACAAGATTTGGTGTGGGATAGCAGAAGTTTCAAAACAGTGTTTGAGAGGCTAGCCAGGAAAATATTGAAGTCTAGTCTGGAAGAGACAGTGACATGGATGAGGATTTTGTCAGCAGATGGGCTGAGGCAGGGTGGACAGGGGCGATGTTGGAGGTGGGCTTTGTGGTGGAGAGGATACTTGGTCGGATACAGCCCAAGGTTGCAAACCATCTGGTTCAACAGGAGATGGTGGCCGGGAAGGGGGCTGGGATCAGTAGCAAGAACGGTGCAGAGTTTGTGGCAAGGGTCCAAGAGGATGGCATCAGTCTTTGATATTTAATTGGTCAAAATGGCAGACCATCCAGGAACTAGGTTGGGGGAGGGGGTGGGGTGGTAGTGGAGCAGCAACAGTAGATCCTTGGGGTACTATGATGCAATTGCTGGAGCAGCTGTGGCTAGGATTTGAATAGTGCTATTGGACCAAGCAAGGACAGTTCTGCTGAGCTGGACAATAGGGGATGTGACTGACCATAGACTGCAGAAGTCTAAAGTCCCATCACCATTGCAGATGTCATTTTTGGTCTTGTGGTGGGCTGGATTCCTGTTTTGTAAAGATTGAAGCATTGAGTTTATGCCTCAAATCTATTTTCAATGAAAAAAGAACTGAAGGAGATTGGAGATGGGGCAGTGCTTTGCAAGTACAGGGGGATTGAGTAGAATGATGATTGATTTTGAAAGGGATGGGGACATTGCACAAGGAGAGGGAACCATTTACAATTGCATAGGAGCCAGTTGGGTGGTGAGTAGGGCTAAGGAACAGGAGGTTGATTGAATGGACACTTAACAAGCTCAGGGCATGATGGGTGGATCAGCTGGAGAAAGGGTTAGAGAACATTTGGGGGGGAACTTGGCTTGGGGGGGAAGAAATGAGAATGACGGTGAACAAAACATGTCAACCTTGGTTACAGAAGCTCCTTGCACCTGTTTGGGTGGAGGGGGCAGTGGGGAGGGTGGAGATGAAGCTTTATAGAATGATCCTGGAGTGAGTTTTTGGCAGAGGAACAGTGATGATGTACAGCACAGAAACAGGCCATTTGGCCCACAGGTCCATACTAATGTCTGCACCACACAAGCCTCTCACCCCTCTTCCAACCCTTTCATATCCTTCTATTCCTTTCTCTCATGTGTTTATTGAGCATCCCTTTAATGTTTCTATGCTATTTGATTTGATTACTCCTTGTAGCAAGTTCCACATTCTAACCACTCTGGGTAAGGCAATTTCTCCCAATCTTAGGATTTATTGATGGCTCCTAGTTCAGTGCTTGATGTGGTCCAGCCAAATCTTGTGATGGATGGCTAAACTAGTTGTATGCCTGGTGCGCTCAAGTGTTATGTCCCATTCTACATGAGGAGGGTGTGGGGGCCATCCCAGGATGGGAAAGGGTTTTTCTGGGGACCAGGGTATCAAAGGTCAGTGGTTGGAAGGGGCTCTGAATACATGGGTGGTAAGGGCTTTGAGGAAGTGTTCGGAGATGGCCATGCCTGTAATTGAGATGATGGGAATAGAGGTCATGAGTATGGGGTGACTGACAAATGTTCCCTTAAAGCTGTGCTGCCTTGCAGCAATCTGGAGGTCCAACACATGCTGTAATTTAAAGAGGCTGTGCACACAAAAAATTGTCAGGAATATTGGTGGTCACTGGTATGTTTGGGGTTTATATGGAGGAAGAGCATTGAAGGCTGAGGGGAAAATTGAGATTGAAATCTGAGTGAGTAGATGCTCCACTGGTTTCTAGTGGGCAGCTGGGATTAAAATGTCCCCTTGTACCTTTTTTTTTAAATTGTATCTAAACCCCCTCAATATGTGCTTCCTTGTAATTACTTCCAGATTTGTGATCCTTACCTTTAATGTGGTTATTAATTATGACATGTACCAGATTTCTGTATTCCTCATGCTTAATGTGATTATTGATAAAATACCATCAAAACAGCCTCTGATTTAAGATTCTGCAGCATTGCAGCACTTTAGAAGAGCAGTGTATGGCATCTGGAGTGTAGTGGTTTTTTACACCTATTGTCCTATCTTCTAACAGTTCCATTTGTCATGGGGGAGGGGGTGGGGAGAGAGGGGAGGAGTGGTGAAATTCTTGCATGGGATGGTGCCTTTTAATTACTAGTCCATCAAGGAGCAATAGATTTTTATACATTGTTACCACTGTCTTTGTAGGGCATTTAGAGTAATCTGCATTGCCCCACAGTAGGGGTGAGTTGCCCAGACTGCTCAATGTGCTCCCATCCAGGGACTAGTTTGAATCAACTGTTAAGAAGGGAGCACAGACCTGAGATGCATATCATTCAGATAACAAAATAGACTACATTTAATATAAACCTAATACCTTTTTTATATATTATGGGATTTTAGTGTGCTAGCTGAATATTTGCCTGGCAGTTTTCTACTGGAGCATTGTTCTAATTACTGATCCAATTGGTAGTGTGGGGATCTCTTGGGGAGGTCTGGTCTGATGTGCTAAACCACGCCCTCTTCTGCTCCTGCCAACAATCTCCGACTAGTTTGCTTGGTCATTGTTCTGTGTCGGTGCAATCTCTAGGACATAAACCTCCATTTTGCACAAAATCTTTGCTGATTCCTGAAGATTGTGTGAGAAGTGTATTGCAATGGTGAGGATTAAGATTTAATTGCTTAATGTACTGTTAAAGGCTATGGTTTTTGGAACAATGAGTGTTGTACAGCTATGCTAGGCCCCTTTTTTTTGTTGAGCAGAAATGTTTGTGCTTGAGAATGCAGTCTTGTATAATTTTCAATTATTTACTAAATTTAAAGGGAAACAATTAACTTTCATTTTTATATTAAAATTGGAGAACAGTTGAGCATTTCAATACTTTCATCGGTCAGGATGTGGTTGGGGGAAGGGGCGGAATCTGTTTGCTCGATGCGTAATCTGTGTGGAATTTGGCAGCTCTGCTTATTTCTGTACTCCGTGAAATCTATGCAGACGCAGTTCGTGTATCAGCAAATTCCAAGTTTAAAATCATGTCTATGTTTTTGATTATGTTCATTGTTCCTGCCTAAATGGCCATTTCTATCTATTGTGTGTAATGGTGAGCCTTATTAGGACATATTTCTTTGCCATCCTACTTCTCTAACAGGATTCAGCTGCTGTTTGCTGCATGCAGTTCTGTTCTGATCCGATGTAAGCAGTGGTGTACAGAGGCAGCAGACTTAAGTTATTCTGTTTCAGTGCTGCAGACAAGAGAATGTTGCATTTTTTACTGTTAAGCATATTAAGAGAATTTTTTAAATAGTGAAATTATAGCCCTTCCAATGTGTTCCACTGTCATTTATATATTGTCTTTAATGCATCTTGGTGTTTTGCAGAAGTATAAATAAAATTAACAGAGCTAAAGATGATATTGGGAGGGGCATTGAGGTTTTAAGAATCATTTTAAAGGAGGAAAGGGAGGTTTAAAGGTAATTCTAGTGTGGTGCCTATACAGCTGCCAATGGTGGGGTGAGGGAAGGTGGGATGTACAAGTCAGAATCTAAGCATTGAGGATTGCAGAGATGGGGGGGGGGGGTGTTTAAACACCAGGATGATTTTTAAATGTGGGGTGTTGAGGGAACTGAAGCCAATGTAGATCAATAAGCTCATATGTGATCGTTCAATTAGTTTTAAGTATTGTATGCAGTTTTGTGCATCCCAAAAGGAAAATGTGGAAAAAGTGTGATGGCTTTGCTAGGATGTTAACCAGCGATTTGGGGGTTGCAGACCAGTGAATGTGGAGAAGTTGAGCTTTTTCACTAGAGCTGGAAAGGTTAAGGGGTAACCTGATTTAGCTCTTCAAGGTTAAGAATGGATATGATGCAGTACGCAGTGAGACAATGAGAGGATAAAACTTTCTTATCTTTATAATCACAAAAGAACTTAAGTATTTGAGGAGAAAATAATTCTTTATCCACAGTGGTCAGAATGTGGAATTCTCATAGCCTGTTAACTTTTTTAAATAGGGTATTGGGCAGTTGCTTTTAAGAGTATTAAAGGATGTGGAGGTGGGATTTGACTGGGTGGCTCGTATGGAGGCACTGGAGCAGATTGGCCAGTTTTCTGGCTATATTTGATTGTCAAGATCCATGATGTTGGCGCAGTCTTGTAATGTTCCTGATTCAGTCGCTAATTAAATAGTGCAGATATATTTTGTATTCTGCCACAAGTGCACCCTCCAATTCAGAACTGTAGAATCTTGCAGCACAGAAGGAAGCCATTTGGCCTATTGTGCCTGTGCCAGCTCTTTGAAAGAGCTATCAAATTAGGCCCATTCCTCTTTTCCTGTCCTGTAAAAACATTTTGCTTTGAGTATTTATCCAGTTCCTTTTGAAAGTTGCTATTGAATCTGCTTCCACTGCCCTTTCAGACAGAACATTCTTAATCATAACCACTCATTTTTTGGTCATCTTGCTCCTGATTCTTTGCCAACTTTCTGAAATCTGTGCCCTCTGGGTACTGACCCTCCTACCAGTGGAAAGAACAGTTTTTCCCTAATTTCCCATTTAATCAGCAAGTCTGGCAGCATCTGTGAAGAGTTGTTTCAGGTCGATGACCTTTGTCCAGCATTTTCTGTTTTCACTTCAGATTTCCAGCATCTGCAATACTTTGTTTTTTGTACTAGAATTTAATTATCTAGTCTGGAGGCTTGTCTGTATATAAATGCCTCAATGTGGAACCAACATGATGACTTGCTGTACTGTCACCACTGATAGTTAAGCACAAAACACACAAGTTCATTTAGCTATTTTTGTCCCACAGCGTGAATGTATCTCCATCCATGTTGGCCAGGCCGGAGTCCAGATGGGCAATGCCTGCTGGGAGCTGTACTGTCTGGAACACGGTATCCAGCCCGATGGACAGATGCCCAGTGACAAGACCATTGGAGGTGGAGATGACTCCTTCAACACTTTCTTCAGTGAGACTGGAGCAGGGAAGCATGTCCCCCGGGCTGTCTTTGTTGATTTGGAACCCACTGTGATAGGTAAGTCCAGTGAGAGTGCATTTGTTCTGTTTGTTCAACCGATTGGCACAAAAGAATATTTCAGCAATTTATTGTGTGTGTGTATATATATTATATGTACATGGGGGAAGGAAAAAATTGCTGCTATTCTGCATTGCAGATGAGGTCCGCGGTGGTACCTATCGGCAGCTGTTCCACCCTGAGCAGCTCATCACTGGGAAGGAAGATGCGGCAAACAACTATGCCCGTGGGCACTACACCATCGGCAAGGAGCTGATCGACCTGGTTCTTGACAAACTTCGTAAACTAGTAAGATTCTTGCATTACGATCTGTTAACCAAGGGGGAAACTTAGCTGTAATTTGTGCACTAGTTTAAACAATGATATATTCAGTGTTTACCTCCAATCACCACATTGCTCACATGATCTATTTTCATATATTTGTATTCGAGGATGTGATGGTGCATTTGGCTGCGATGGTGGCTTCAGAGATTTCCCTTCACATGAGAACCTGTGTATCAATCCTGACCAAGGAGTGGATAGCTAAAAGATCACATCTCCTTGATGAATGAATCACAAGTGAAATGTCGCCTTATAGTTTCCGAAACCTAGCTGCTGGTACTCATCAATCCACAGCTCTTAAGGTATCCCTGCGTGGGGTGGTTTGAAGATGTAGATCATTGAATTGGCACCTGGTAATGCACAGGAAAAGGGGGGTTTTCACACACATTTGATCTAAGATCCACAATAATTGACATTTGCAGAAAATGTGTTTTTTTTTAAGTCGATCAATTAAGGCACATTAGTGTGCATTAACCCAAATTGTCAGGGTAAAATTCTAGTGATCCATTCTGTTGTCTACTGAGCATTCTGTTCCTAAATGATCCGGAGAAAGTTATTTCATTGGGCCCAAGTTTCCTCGCGCGCCTAGAACGGCGCAGTCCCGACCTGGACGCCCGTTTTTCGCGCCACAAAGTGCGCCTAAAAAAATCCTCGGTATTCTCCACCTCCCTGCAGGTCCTCTGGCCCTAGGCGCAGCCAGCACGAGCTGTGGGGGGGCAGAGCCAGGTCCCTGCGCTGAAAACAGTGCCGGGACCTCTGCATATGCGCGCTACAGTGGGCACGCAAGTGCAGTAGCTCCAGGCGCCGAACTGTGTGGGAGGGGCCCGAAGCACGCAGCCCCTAGCCGAATGGCCTCACTGGGGCTGCATGAATAAGGCTCCTCCCACGGCCAGCTCCTGCTGTCCCCCGACCGGACCAGACCCGACACCCGCTCCCCCCGCGCTCCTGTTCCCGCTCCGCCCTCTTCCCCCCCCCCCCCGACTGGACCTGACCCAACCCGCGCTCCTGTTCCCGACCTGACCGCGCTCCTGTTCCCTCTCCCCGCTCTCTCTCTCTCTCTCTCTCTCTCTCTCTCTCTCTCTCTCTCTCTCTCTCTCTCTCTCTCTCTCTCTCTCTCTCTCTCTCTCCCTTTCCCCGACCCAACGCCACCTACCTGTAAATCTGTTGCTGGGGGCGGGAGAAAGGCCTGCCTGAAGCACTTTCACACAGGTAGGAAGATGGTTTATTTAATCTTTTCTTATAAATGTTTATTCAAGTTGGATTTATTTGTAGAAGTATAAATAAGGATTTATTATAGAATTTAATGACTTCCCTTTCCCCCACCTCGTTCTGGACGCTTAATTTGTAACCTGCGCCTGATTTTTTTAATGTGTAGAACAGGTTTTTTCAGTTCTACAAAAATCTTCACTTGCTCCATTCTGCTTTAATTTGGAGTACGTTTTCACTGTGGAAACTTTCAAATCAGGCGTCAGTGGCCGGACGCGCCCCCTTTTTGAAGAAAAAAATTCTGTTCCAAAGTAGAACTGACTAGAACTGCAGAAAAAAAAAATGTGGAGAATTGTGATTTCTAAGATAGTCTGTTCTCCACCAGTTGCTCCTAAAAATCATGTGGAAACTTGGGGCCCATAGTGTTGTACTTGCTGATGGCGCCTCAGAGGCACAGGATGATGACCATGCGATGCTGATGGCATTCAGAGCATTCTGGACCAATTGGGCAGGTGGCTGGATTGATTGGTCATAAATGTGCAAAAGGGCAGATGTATAGTGTAAATCACAACACTGGTGGATAAGGAATTGGGTTGTGATTATTGGTCATTTGCTAGAACATCTAGTAATATTTTATCTAGATTATTGGTATGGTCATATTTGAAATATTGGTAATTTTGTTGCATGCAAAGGGCATAGAAAATAGGTGCAGGAGTAGGCCATTGGGCCCTTTGAGCCTGCACCACCATTCAATATGATCATGGCTAATCATTCCTTGAGTACCCCTTTCTGCTTTCTCTCCATACCCCTTGATCCCTTTAGCCATAAGGGCCACATCTAACTCCCTTTTGAATATATCTAACGAATTGGCCTCAACAACTTTCTGTGGTAGAGAATTCCACAAGTCCACAACTCTGAGCGAAGAAGTTTCTCCCCATCTCGGTTCTAAATAGCTTACCACTTATCCTAAGACTGCAACCCCTGGCCCCGGACTTCCCCAATATCGGGAACATTCTTCCTGCATCCAACCCGCCCAATCCCGTCAGAATCCTACATGTTTCTGAGATCCCCTCCCACTCTACAAGCCCAGTCGATCCAGTCCCTCCTCAAACATCAGTCCTGCCATCCCGGACATCAGTCCGGCGAACCTCCGCCGCACTCCTCCAATAGCAAGAACGTCCCTCCTCTGATCAGGAGACCAAAACTGCACACAACACCCAAGGCACGGCCCCACCAAGACCCTGCACAACCGCAGCAAGACCCCCCCCTGCTCCCATACCCAAATTTTCTCGCTACGAAAGCCAACATGCCACTTTCCCCCCCACTGCCTGCCGTACCTGCATGCCAACCTTCAATGACTGGTGCACCATGATGCCCAGGTCCTGCCGCACCTCCCCCTTTCCCAATCTATCAACATTCAGATAATACTCTGCCTTCCTGTTCCTGCCACCAAAGTGGATAACCTCACATTTATCCACATTATACTGCATCTGCAATGCATTTGCCCACTCACCTAACCCATTCAAGTCACCCTGTAGCCTTTAGCATCCTCCTCACAGCTTACACTGCCACCCAATTTAGTGTCATCTGCAAACGTGGAGATATTACATTCAATTCCTTAAATGGGTTCAGTAGAGTAGCAAGAATGATTCCAAGACTCGGTGAGTCATAGTTGGAGATTTTCTTCCTTTTGTGTGTTACTTCCTGTTATAATCTGTTCCTTTTTATTTCTTCCCTGCCTCCAGTCAGACCAGTGCACAGGACTCCAGGGTTTCCTCATTTTCCACAGCTTTGGCGGAGGCACTGGCTCAGGTTTCACATCCCTGCTGATGGAACGTCTCTCCGTCGACTACGGCAAGAAGTCCAAACTTGAATTTGCCATCTACCCGGCTCCTCAGATCTCCACGGCTGTAGTCGAACCCTACAACTCCATCCTGACCACCCACACCACCCTCGAGCACTCGGACTGTGCCTTCATGGTAGACAATGAAGCCATCTATGATATCTGTCGCAGAAACCTGGACATTGAGCGCCCTACCTACACCAATTTGAACCGACTGATTGGTCAGATTGTGTCCTCTATCACAGTATCCCTTCGCTTTGACGGTGCCTTAAATGTTGATCTGACAGAGTTCCAGACCAATTTGGTTCCATACCCACGTATCCACTTCCCTCTGGCTACCTATGCTCCTGTAACCTCATCTGAGAAGGCTTACCATGAGCAACTGTCTGTAGCTGAGATCACCAATTCTTGCTTTGAGCCAGCAAACCAGATGGTCAAGTGTGACCCTCGCCATGGCAAGTACATGGCTTGCTGTCTGCTCTATCGAGGTGATGTGGTGCCAAAAGATGTCAATGCTGCTATTGCCACAATCAAGACCAAACGCACCATCCAGTTTGTGGACTGGTGCCCAACTGGCTTCAAGGTTGGCATCAACTACCAGCCTCCCACTGTGGTGCCTGGCGGGGACCTGGCCAAGGTGCAGCGCGCAGTGTGCATGTTGAGCAACACCACGGCCATTGCCGAGGCCTGGGCTCGCCTTGATCACAAGTTTGATCTGATGTACGCCAAGCGCGCCTTTGTGCACTGGTACGTGGGTGAGGGGATGGAGGAAGGAGAGTTCTCTGAGGCTCGTGAGGACATGGCGGCCTTGGAGAAAGATTACGAAGAGGTTGGTGCAGATAGTGCTGAGGATCAAGGTGAAGAAGAAGAATATTAAAGAAATCTGAAACATTCCTGAGTGTTGGTTGAGATCAGATTGCTGGTTGGATTCATGGTGCCCTTCAAGGGGGAGTCATTTGATCTCGCGTACTTTTTTTTTTCCTCCCCAAGTGGAAGTTGTGCTGTTCTTGCAAAAATTGTGCTACTTTTGTAGTAAGTTTGCTGAATATTTAATTATTCACAATAATAAGTCAAAGTCTAGAACTGGGTGGGCAACTAGTAAAAGCTCATGTTTCCAAAAAAGGAATTGACTAATAGCAGTGTGTTTTAAGTATAGTATACTCTAACTACAACAAAATGTAGTTATACTGTTTACCATTTTACTATAAGCAATGGAATCTGGCTAATTTTGACTGCTGTGCTTTTGATGACACCAGGTGCCCTCTGCATATGGCGCACACCCTGCTGGGCAACAGAGGAGCACATTTGGGCTAAAAGTAACTAGTTAACATCGTAGTTAATCCCAAATTTATTTAGCAAAAGTCTGAATGGAAGGAATTATGCTGATTTTTAATGTTATCCTGTAATGCGATTGAAGCTATAGGTTGGTGCAAAAACACACCAACGGGGGAGCTGCATGTTTCAAGAGACCACTCTGATCTAGAGCACTACTATTAAAATGGTACACTTGTCCAAAATGGCACGGCTTCCAATTTAAAATGAGTCGGGAGAAATAATTAACCATTCCTAATATTTGTAATGTTTAGAACAAAATGTTTCAATAAACTTTTGTGGCTATATAAAAGTTTGTCTTAAATTCAATCTTTGAAGGTTTTTTGAAAGTGTTAAGCCAGTACTTTGGCCCCAAGTTTTGTGGCGAGCTGGGCGCCTGTTTTTCACGGCGAAAACTGCGCCTAAAAAAAAAATCCAATATTATCGAGCTCCTTGGAGCTCGATGTCTGCTTGGCATGGCGTGCTCTTTGTAGCAGGGGGCGGAGCCTTACACTTGCGCCGATTTTCTAAGCAGCAGGGGGCAGATACAATTTAAATTAGCCTTAGTGGTGCCGGCAACCGTGTGCGTTGGAGCGTGCATGCACGCGCAGTTCTCACAAACATTGGCACTCGGCCATTTTTAAAAATACTGCAGAAAGTGAAGATTTGTTACTTGGACCCCTGCAAAGGCTTGTAATTTAATTTTTTTTGATATTTGTGTGAGGGAGTGCTTTTAGCAGCACTGCTGAATAAATCACCTGAAATCAGTGAGTTCAGCTTTTCACTGCTAAACTTGCAGAACCGGTGCTGCATTGGTGCATGCAAATGAAGGACTGTTTGCAATAATACGTGGTGTTGCAACTTTGCAATAATACATGGTGTTGACTGGAGCACCCATTCTGCAAATTTGAATATAAAACTGTCGATGTGGCTGCCTCCCTGTCCAAATGGCCCCCATCCCCCCTCAGAGCTCGAAGTCTGCCGGCCAGCCACTGACGCCGCTGATATCCTATGGCCGAATGGCCTCGCGTCCTTCCGCTGCTGATTCTTTGGCTGCCGGCCAGCCACTGACGCCGCTGCTATCTCATGGCCGAATGGCTTCGGGTCCGTCTAGTGCTGCTTCGTGGCCAGCCACGAAGAGAATGAAGGCCTGCCTCAAGCACGGCAGCTCAGCTCGAAGCTTGCTGCCACTGATGCCACACCACTGCCTGTTTCCAACATGAAAGGCTTGCCTCAAGCACTTTCACACAGTGAGGAACATGGTTTATTTAATCTTTTCTTTGCTTATAAATTTTTATTCAGGTTGGATTTATTTGTATAAGTATAACTAAGGATTGATTGTAGAATTTAATGACTTCCCTTCCCCCCCCCCCCCCCCCCCACCACCTCATTCCCTATGCCTAATTTGTAACCTACACCTGATTTTCTAAAGTGTAGACAAGGTTTTTTCAAGCGTACAAAAATCTTCACTTACTCCATTCTAAGTTAGCTTGGAGTAAGTTTTCACTCATGAAACTTTGAAAACAGGTGTAAGTGGCTGGACATGCCCCCTTGAAAAACATTCTGTTCCAAAGTGAAACTGTTCTACCTGACTAGAACTGGAGCAAACTAAATGTGGAGAATTCCGATTTCTAAGATACTCCGTTCTATACCAGTTGCTTCTAAAAATCAGGAGCAAATCATGTGGAAACTTGGGGCCTTTAATTCCAGGATTTCTGAAGTGCTTGAGCAAATACTTGCTGTTAAATATATCAGTACTACCACAAGAGCCATGGAAAGGGCGGCTTGGGTTAAGACAATTCTGCCCATTTGTCCTGCATCTGAGGAAATTGACACCCAAACACCCAGGAGGAGAAAATAAAAATTTGGAGCAGGAATAGGCTATACGACCCCTCGCACCTACTCTGCTAATCAAGAAGATCCTGGCTGATCTTTGACCTCGGTTCCACTTTCCTGCCCTATCTCCGTACCCCAAGTCCAAAAATATATTTTTTTAATTTGTTCTGGGGTGTGTGGCTGACGGCCAGATTATATTTCCTATCCCTAATTGCTGTTGAAGTTGGTGAGTTGCTGCCTTGAACTGCTGCTGTCCTTGTGGTGAAGGTACTGTTAAGGAGTGAGTTCCAGGAATTTGACCCAGTGACAATGAAGGAACAGCCGATTTTTTATATTTCCAACTCTGGATGTTGTATGACTTGGGAGGGGAGTGTGCAGATTCCCATGTGCCTACTGCACGTCTCCTAGGTGGTAGAGCTCGTGGGTTTGGGAGGTGCTGCTGGAGAAGCTGTGGCAAGTTGCTGCAGTGCATCTTGTTGGGGATAACAATGGCAAAAGAAAAAAGTGAGGCAGCTAGCAGCAAGAAAAAAATAGAACCCATATGGATAGAGATAAAAGATGATAAAGGATTAATCACACTAATGGGTGTCTATCTGTAGAGTACACCTAAAAGTGGAAGGGAGGTGGAGGAAGAAATATGCAGACAAATTAGGGAACATAAAATAATCATTGGGGAATTCAACTCCCCTCATATTGAAGAGGTAGGTAAAGGGGATAGAGTTCCTACAATGTGTACAGGACTCCTTTTCTAACCCAATATGTTTAAAAAAAAAACAAGGGAGGAGTCACCATTGGATCTAGTAATGCAGAATAGACCAGATAAGAAAAGTAAAAGTAGGGGAGCATCGAGGCAATAGTGACCACAATATAATGCACTTTAAGATCATTAAGATGGGCAGAAGTATGATAAACCAGGTTAATTGGAGAAAAGCTGATTTTTGGCTGAGAATAGAACTTGGGGAAAATAAATGGCTGATGTCGAGCAGCAATAGGAAATATTTAAAACTGTTCAACAGTGCAGGAACAATATATTCTGCTAAAAGGAAAGAAACTAAACACTGAAGACACAATCTTCACAAGGGCACAGACAGGCTAAGTGAGTGGGCAAAAATTTCACAGATGGAGGATAATGTCAAAGTATGATGTCATGCACTTTGGCAGAAAAAGTCAAAGAGCAAGTTATTTAAATGGAGAGATTGCAAAGTACAGTGGGTCCTGGGGGTACTTGTGCATGAAACACAAGGATAGCATGCAGGTACAGCAAGTGATCAGGAAGACCAATGGTATCTTGGCCTTTATTGTAAAGGGAAAAGAGTATAAAAGCAGGGAAGTCTTGCTACAGTTCTAAGGTATTGGTGAAGCCACACCTGGAATACTGCATGCAGTTTTGGTTTCCATATTTACAAAAGGATATACTTGCTTTGGAGGCAGTTCAGAAAGGTTCACTAGGTTGATTCTGAGGAAGAGGGCGTTGACTGAGGAAAGGTTGAGTAGGTTGGGCCTCTACTCATTGGAATTCAGAAGAATGAGGTGTGATCTTATCAAAATGTATAAGTGAGGGGGCTTGACAAGGTGGATGCAGAGGGGATGTTCCACTGATGGCGGAGACGAGAGCGAGAGGGCACGATCTTCAAATAAGGGGCCGCACATTTAAAACATGAGAAATTTCTTCTCTCCGAGGGTTGTAAATCTGGAATTCGCTGCCTCAAAGAGCTGTAGAAGCTGAGACATTGAATAAATTTAAGTCAAAAATACAATTTTGTAAATGATAAGGGGTTATGGGGATCAGCAGGTGGGGAATTGGAGCGGAGTCCATGATATTGAATGACGGCGCCGGCTCGAGGGGCCGGATGGCCTAATCCTGCTCTGGTTATGTTCTAATGAGACACATTGGATGAATTGTCTCATAATGGAACAATTACATACAGTGGGGGAGTACATGATCACGAGAGAAGTCAAAAAACAATTGGGAATGCAGAGGGATTATGAAATTAAATTATCAAGGAACATAAAACAAAATAGTAAAATATTTTACAAGCATCAATTTTTTTTTAAAGTTGGGACAGGGATAGGGCCATTAAAGGAGCAACTGAATAATACCACAATGATGGAGAAAGTGGAAATATTAAATTTTTGCTTCAGTATTTACCAGGATGATCGAACATGACATTGGATGATTGAGAAGTACATGTAAAATAAAGAGGGAATATATTAAATCAAATTCCCAAGATATAAACCCTGGTCTGGATGGATTGCATCTGTGTATTTTAAAAGAATCTAGAAGAGATAGCCGAGGCTTTGCTGGACATAGTTAAAAAGTAGTGTCAGAGAACTGGCATAGCTATATTTAATACCTATTTAAGAAAGGATGGAAAATATTCATGGAATTATAGACCAGTCAGCTTGACATCAGAGATAGAAAAAAATAATGGAATCCCCACTAAAGGAGAAAATAGAACATTTAGAAACCAAACATAAATAGTCAGCATAGATTTCAAAAAGGAACGTCTTGCTTGACCAGCCTCATTGAATTTTTTTTGAAGAGTTAACAGAGTAGACAATGGTAATGTAGCAGATATAATTTATCTAGATTTTCAGAAGGCCTTTGATAAGGTACCCCATAGTATACTGATGAACAAGGTCAGGGAATGTGGAGTCAGGACAAGTAGCAGAATGGATAGCTAGCTGGCTTCACGGCAGAAAGAGTAGGGGTAAAAGTGGCAGAAGGTGGGTAGTGGTGGTCCACAAGGATCAGTACTGGGACCACTGTTCAAAATTTATATTAACATTTTAGACTGGAATCAAACACAAGCTCTAAATTTGTGGACGACACCAAATTGGGGGTGATGGTCAATACTGAGGAGAACTGGAACAAATTACAGGAGGACATTAATAAACGTGCACAATGGGCATATAATTGGCAAATGAAGTTCAACACCGATAAATGTGAAGTATTACTTGGTAGAGGAACAAAGGGATCTGTGAGTACAAATACACACATCGCTAAAAGTTGTGACACAGGTTCGTAAGGCCATTTAAAAAAAGCACTAGGGTTTATTTCTAGAGTTATGGAATTGAAAAGTAGGCACGTTATGCTAAACCTGAATTGAATCTTGGTTAGACCACACTTGGGAGTACTGCTTTTAGTTCTGGTCGCCATATTCTAAAAATATAGAGGCATCGGAGAGAGTACAGAGAAGATTTGCGAGGATGATACTCGAAATGCAAGGGTGTACATGAGGAAAAGATGAACGGGCTAGGTTTCTTGGAAAAAAGAAAGCTGAGGGGTGATCTAATAGAGGTCTTTAAAATGATGAAAGGTTTTGATAGAGTGGATACAGAGAGAGTGTTTCCACTTGTGGGGAAGAGCATAACTAGAGTCCATCAATATAAGATGGTCACCAAGAAATCTAATAAGGAATTCAGGAGAAAATTACTTGCCCAAAGAGTGGTGAGAATGTGGAACTCACTACCACAGTGAGTGGTTGGAGCAAATAGTATTTATGCATTTAAGGGGAGTCTAGACCAGCATGAGGGAGAAGGGAATAGCGGGTTATGCAGAAACATTTAGATGAGGAAAGACGAGTGGAGCATAAATGCCAGGATGCACTGGTTGGGCAAAATGGCTTGTTTCTTTGCCTTTTATCCGATGTAATCCTAGGTATGACTCCAACCAGTGGAGAGTTTCTTTCCCCCCCCCCCCGGATTCCCATTGCCTTCAATTTTAATAAGGCTCCTTGATGCCACACTCTATCAAATGCTGCCTTGCTGTCAAGGGCACTAACTCCCCTCACTTCTGAAATTCAGCTCTTTTGTCCATGTTTTGACCAAGGTCATAATGAGGTCTGGAGCCGAGTGGTCCTGGCGGAACCCAAACTGAGCATCAGTGAGCAGGACACGACCATTTACAATCTATATTAATGTCTTGGATGAAAGGGCTGAGTGTAATGTAGCCAAATTTGCTGACGATACAAAGATGGGTGGGAAATAAAAGTTTGAGAGGAGGACACAAAGAATCTGCAAAGGGATATAGATAGGCTAAGTGCATGGGCAAACATTTCGCAGATGGAGAAAATGTGAGGTTATCCATTTTGGTCAAAAAAATAAAAAAAGCAAGTTATTTAAACAGGGAGGGAGAGATTACAAAATGCTGCGGTACAGAAGAATCTGAGGGTTCTTGTACATGAAACACAGTGGCCCTGAAATCCTGGTTTTGGGCTTCCCGCGGGCGCTCGCCTGAAAATAAGAAAAAAGATCCCGCACCTACCTTTTGCTCCGGCGATTCCATTCTGAAGCCTTCTATTCCTACGCTTCGCAGCGTGTCCACGTCTTGGAGATACGGAGGGAGAAGCTGGAATCACAAGGCACTGGACAGCCAATGAAGATAAGTGTTCTCATTGACAGTGGGAACTCCGTAAGTATGAACTCCCACCCAAACACAGCATAAAAGATTTTAAAAAACGCCTCACATTGATTGAAATTAAAGTTAATGAAATGTTTGAGAAAAAAAAAAAATTTCCGATTTTTGTTTAAAGTTTTAGTGGGGTTTACAATAAACTTACCTTTGTGGACAGGGTTTTTAACATTAAAATATATTTTTTATTTTTGTGTTTTAAAACTTACACTGGTAAAAGTTGGCCACGTGCCTGCTTTTACCAGGTGCAAGAGTTTTAAGGGCATTCGCTGGGTAAGAGTTGGGCAAATAGCCCAATCTCACCCGCGCGAATGTCCTGGCTGCGGGGATGCAGAAGATCTGTCGAGCCAAAACTTGACAGATTGGAAAAGCTGGATTTCGGCCCATGCGCATCACGTGCCGAAAACCAGCTTTTGCAGGGCCTCGCCGGGTCCATGTGTCTTCCATAAGGCCGGAATTTTAGCCCCAAAAAGTTAGCATGCAGGTGCAGCAAGTAATTAGGAAAGCAAATGGAATGCTGACCTTTATTGCAAGGGGGATGGAGTATAAAAGTAGGGAAGGCCTGCTACAACTGTATCACCTGGAGTACTGCGTACAGTTTTGGTCTCCTTATTTAAGGAGGGATATACTTGCATTGGAGGCAGTTCAGAGAAGATTCACGAGGTTGATTCCTGAGATGAAACATAGAAAATAGGAGCAGTAGTGGCTCTTAGAGCCTGCACTGCCATTCAATATGATCATGGCTGATCCGCTATCTCAACACCATATTCCCACTTTCTCCCCATACCTTGATGACTTTTGTGTCTAGAAATCTATCTATCTCAATTATATTTAGTGACTTGGCCTCCACAGCCTTCTGTGGTAGAGAATTCCACAGGTTCACCACCCTCTGAGTGAAGAAATTTCTCCTCATCTCAGTCCTAAATTTCCTACCCCGTATCCTGAGACTGTGACCACTTGTTCTAGACTTGCCAGCCAGGGGTAACATCTTCCCCGCATCCAGTCTGTCCAACCCTGTCAGAATTTTATACGTTTCAATGAGATCCCCTCTCATTCTTCTAAACTCTAGTGAACACAGGCCTAGTCGACCCAATCTCTCCTCTTACAATAGTCCTGCCATCCCAGGAATCAGTCTGGTGAACCTTTGTTGCACTCCCTCTATGGCAAGTATATCCTTTCTTAGGCAAGGAGAGCAAAACTGCACACAATACTCCAGGTGCGGTCTCACCAAGGCCCTGTATAACTGTAGTAAGACACCTTTGCTCCTGTACTCAAATCTTCTTGCAATGAAGGCCAACATACCATTTGCCTTCCTAACTGCTTGCTGCACCTCATGTTTGCTTTCAATGACTGGTGTGCAAGGACACCCAGGTCCCTTTGTACATCGACATTTCCTAAGCTATCACCATTTAAATATACTTTGTCTTTATGTTTTTCCTACCAAAGTGGATAACTTCACATTTATCCACATTATACTGCATCTGCCATGTGTTTGCCCACTCAACCTATCTAAATCGCCTTGCAGCATCTTTACATCCTCGCAACTCTCAAAACCTAGTTTTGTGTCGTCAGCAAACTTGGAAATATTACATTTGGTTCCCTCATCCAAATCATTTATATATATATATATAATATATTGTGAATAGCTGGGGCCCAAGCACTGATCCCTGTGGTACTAGTCACTGCCCGCCACCCCAAAAAAGAGCCGTTTATTCCTACTCTCTGTTTTCTGTCAGTTAACCAATTTTCAATCCATGCCAGTATATTACCCCCAATCCTATGTGCTTTAATTTTGCAGACTAACCTCTTATGTGAGACTTATCTTATCAAAGGCCATCTGAGAATCCAAATGCACGACATCCACTGGTTCTCACTTAGCTATTCTATCAGTTACATCCTCAAAAAACTCCAGTAGGTTTGTCAAACATGATTTTCCTTTCATAAATCCATGTTGCCTTTGTCTAATACCATTGATATTATCCAAGTGTCCCGTTATCTCATCCTTTATAACAGACTCGAGCATTTTTCCTACTACTGATGTTAGGCTAACCGGTCTGTAGTTCCCTGTTTTCTCTCCCTTTTTGAAATCCTGGGGCTACATTTGCCACCCTCCAATTTGCAGGAACCATTCCATAATCTAAAGAATTTTGAAAGATGACAACCAATGTATCCACTATTTCCATGGCTACCACTTAGTACTCTGGGATGCAGATTATCAGGCCCTAGGGATTTATATATGAAGGGGTTGTCTTATGAAGAAAGGTTGAGCAGGTTGGGCCTATACTCATTGGATTTTAGAAGAATGAGAGGTGATCTTATTGAAACATGTAAGATTCCTCATGGGGGAATCTAGAACTAGAGGGCATAGTTTCAGAATAAGGTGTCGCCCATTTAAAATGGAGATGAGGAGGAATTTCTTCTTTCAGAGGGTTGTGAATCTTTGGAATTCTCTACCCCAGAGAGCTGTGGAGGCTGGGTCATTGAATATATTTTTGAACAATAAGATAGTAAAGGGTTATGGGGAGTTGAGGCCAAGATCAGATCAGCCGTGATCTTATTGAATAGTGGAGCAGGCTCGAGGGGCCAAATGGCGTACTCCTGCTCCTATTTCTTATGTTCTTATGATTATGTTTATTTTGAAGACTGATGATTTCTTTCTAAATCGTGCTGCAGACGCAGTAATCTGGAGCACTTTAGAATTTCCTTCAGTCTTGTGAAATTAAATAGCATTTACAATCTACATACAGAAAACAAATCAACTTGCAGAATCAACCTGATAATTTTGCAGTACAGGTACAAAATAGGTCACATTTATCAGATAGCATTTATCATAACCTCTTGGTTAGAGGATAGCACATAATAATTAATAGATTCACAATTGATTCACACAAATTATCTGCGCTTATGTAAACTAATCCGATTATCTGGTTGTTCACAAATTATTAAGGGAATCAGTAATCACATGTAGATATTTAAGTACATGTCTATAACCCTGTTGGTCAAAATTGAATTACAGACATTAGGTTAAACTAATCAGAGCATGTAAGCTTGATTACATCTGGGGCAAGGCAATGTTTCTCTCAAAAATTACTACATCTCAAGAGTAATTAGATTGTGGAGACTTAACGTCCAATGGCCATAGAGCTAAAATCACCAGCTCTTGTGGTCATATAAATCAAAAAAGCCCCAGATTCAATCGCTACTTTGGACTAGCTGATCTCAGGTAGGGTACTACAATTGGCCTAAGCATCTGCAATAGCAATTCAATGATTTGAGGGGGACTGGAATACAAAGGGATGCAAGTTACACTATAGTGGTATCGTTTTCTTCTTGGGCAGTCCCTTGGAGTCGAGGATGACTTGCTTCCACACCAATATGAGTTCTCAGGTGATTGATGAGACCAATGCGGGATGTACAGTCTCTGTTGCAGGTGGGGCAGAAGGTGGTTGGAGGGACGGGAGGGTGGGGTGCTTGATTTGTCGTACGCTCCTTCCACTGTTTGACTTCTGCGTACTCCTAGCGACGAGACACAAAGTGTTCGGCGCCTTCTCAGATGCTTCTCCTCCATTTTCAGTGGTCTTGGGCCAGGGATTCGGTGGGGATGTTACATTTTTTCAAGGAGGCTTTGAGGGTGACCTTGAAATGTTTTCTCTGCCTTCCTGGGGCTCGCCTGCCATGACGTAGCTCGGAGTAGAGTGCTTATTTCTGGAGTCTAGTACCAGGCATGCGGACAATGTGGCCCGTCCATCGGAGCAGATCGAACCTGGTCAAAGCCTCAGTGCTGAGGATGTTGACCTGAGAGAGAACGCTGACGTTGGTGCGCCCATCCTGCCAATGAATTTGCAGGATTTTGCGGAGGCAGCGTTGGTGGTGCTTCTCCGGTGCTTACTGTACATAGTCCATGTCTCTGAAGCATATAGGAGGACGGGTATCACTACTTCTCTGCAGACTATGAGCTTGGTGCCGGGTTTGAGATCCTGGTATAAAGCCCTGGTCAGACCGCATCTAGAGCACTGCGTTCATTTCTGGGCACCATCCCTCAGGAAGGGTATATCGGCCTTGGAAGTGGGGTGGGGTGGGGGAGCAGCACAGTTTCACCAGAATGATACTGGGGCTTGAAGGGTTAAAAAGAAAGGCTTGCATTTTTTTTAGCGCCTTTTACGAACACCGGACATTGCAAAGTGTTTACAGCCAATTAAGTACTGTCGTAAAGTAGGTTAAATTATGAGGACGGATTGCAAAGACTGGGTTTGCATTCTCTCGACTATTGAACATTGAAGGATGATCTAATCGAGGTGTTTAAGATGATTAAAGGAGTTGATATGGTATGTAGGAACTATTTCCTTTGGTGGGGGAAGTCCAGAACAAGGGGGCATAACCTTAAAATTAGAGCCAGGCCGTTCAGGGGTGATGTCAGGAAGCACTTCTTCACACAAAGAATCTGGAACTCTCGTCCCCCAAGCAGCTGTCGAATCATAGAATCATACAGCATAGGCAACCATTCAGCCCATCGTGCCTATGCTGGCTCTTTGAAAGACCAACCAATTATCCCACTCCGCTGCTCTTTACCCATAGACCTGTAAATTTTTACATTCACATATTTATGCAATTCCCCATTGAATGTTATTGAATCTGCTTCCATCATCTTTCAGGCAGTGTGTTCCAGAGGCTAGGTCATGTAAGGGGGGTGGGGGGGATGTTTGGGGTGTGTTGTCTCTATGAGGGGGTCAGGTTCCCTTCTGACCAACTTGAGCGGTTTCGAATCACTCCCCCCTCCCTTGGGTTCTGTACTTTGGATTTATTTGGGGGTTGTGACAAAAGTGCAGAGGACACTGGTTTGATGCAAAGAACTTTGGCTTTATTACAGTCAAAGTAATACAGGCTTATTACTCTAGTAAGAAAATACAAGGCCAAACTTACAATCACTCTAATAAAGAACAAGACAAGGAAAGTTGCACGGTCAAACTTATAATCACTCTAATAAAGTACCATACACTACACATTCAAAGGGGGTTGCAGTAAAATTATACCTCCCACCTCCCAATACCTAATTCTAGCTACGTTAGACTCCAGGGCAGGGACTTATACTTACCAATCCTTTTGATAGTTAATGATAGATGGTGATGTTCTTCCTTCCTTCAGGACTTAAAGACTTCGAGGCTGGAGAAGTTAATTTTACAGCTGTCACGTTGGTTTCTCTCCTTGTCTTGATGAGGTAGTAGCGACCACCTCTCTTCCCCCCCCCCCCCCCCCCCACTAACCTCTGTTGAAAACAGTGGCCAGTTACACAATTTCAGTGTTCTAATCTTGCCATCAAATCTCTTCCCAATCCTTTGTATAATTTTGGCGGGCTTGGTTCTTCTTTGTAATATTTTGTCGTTAAAGTTGATATGTCTTGGGTGGGTTGTTCTTCAAAAAATTGTTTCCTGATGGAAATATTAGTTTGGTAATTGCTTAGTCTTTCGCATACAGGCTGGATTGGGCCTCTTTGTGATGTATATGCTGAAATTGTTTGTCCAGACCCATGTTGATGGGGAGCCACCTCTGGTTGATACTGTGATGATAATGTCTCTTGTGGAGGAAGATTTCCAAATACTCATTCTTCCAGACAGGTTAACTCAGTTCTCACACCCAGACAGTTCTAATAATCAAATGGGCTTCTTTTGTTCCCTAGGTCCGCCCACAGGCTTGAATTTGTCTTGTAAAAGTTCATCATTCTATTAACGTTTGTAGTTTCTTCCATAAGCACTTTAGAGTTCCAAACTTTTCGGTAGATAGTCCCAAATTAAATTTCCTTTTGAATGAGCCCAAACACAGCGGGGGTTCTGGTGAATTTTGCTCTCTGCAGTCAATATAACATTTCAATGATAAGGTTTTTGTTAGCTAGTCATTGACAGTCATTGAGGATAAGGGAGAGTGGGATAGGTTTGCCGCACGTTCTTTCCATTGCCTGCGCTTGATTTCTACATGCACTCGCCGATGAGACTCGAGGTGCTCTGCGTCCTCCCGGATGCACTTCCTCCATTTAGGGCCATCTTTGGCCAGGGGCTCCCAGGTGTTGGTGGGGATGTTGCACTTTATCAGGGAGGCTTTGAGGGTGTCCTTGTAATGTTTCCTCTGTCCACCTTTAGCTCATTTGCCATGAAGGAGTTCCGAGTAGAGCGCTTGCTTTGGGAGTCTCGTGTCTGGCATGCGGACAATGTGGCCTGCCCAACGGAGCTGATCGAGTGTAGTCAGTGCTTCAATGCTGGGGATGTTGGCCTGGACGAGGACACTACTGTTGGTGCGTCTGTCCTCCCAGGGGATTTGTAGGATCTTGCGGATGCATCATTCGTGGTATTTCTCCAGCGACTTGAGGTGTCTACTGTATGTGGTCCACATCTCTGAGCCGTACAGGAGGGCGGGTATTACTACAACCCTGTAGACCATGAGCTTAGTGGTAGATTTGAGAGCCTGGTCTTCGAACAATCTTTTCCTCAGGTGGACGAAGGCTTCGCTGGCACAGTGGAGGCGGTGTTGAATCTCCTCATCAATATCTGCTTTTGTTGATAAAAGGCTCCAGAGATATGGGAAATGATCCACGTTGTCCAGGGCCGCGCCATGGATCTTGAAGACTGGGTGGCAGTGCTGTGCGGCGAGGACAGACTGGTGGAGGACCTTTGTCTTACGGATGTTTAGCATAAGGCCCATGCTTTCGTATGCCTCAGTAAATATATCGACTATGTCCTGGAGTTCAGCCTCTGAATGTGCGCAGACACAGGCGTCGCCTGTATACTGTAGCTCGACGACAGAGGTTGGGGTGGTCTTGGACCTGGCCTGGAGACGGCGAAGGTTGAACAGCTTCTCACTGGTTCTGTAGTTTAGTTCCACTCCAGCGGGGAGCTTGTTGACTGAGGTGGAGCATGGCAGTGAGGAAGATTGAGAAGAGGGTTGGGGCGATGACGCAGCCCTGTTTGATCCCGGTCCAGACGTGGATTGGGTCTGTAATGGATCCGTTGGTAAGGATCACGGCCTGCATGTCGTCATGGAGCAGGCGGAGGATGTTGAAGAACTTTTAGGGGCCTCCGAAACGGAGGAGGACACTCCATAGACCCTCGCGGTTGACAGTGTCAAAGGCCTTTGTAAGGTCGAAGAAAGCCATGTATAAGGGCTGGTGCTGCTCCCTGCATTTTTCCTGCAGCTGTCGCGCTGCAAAGATCATGAGAAGCTCCTCCCGGAGTCACAGTGCGGATTTCGTCTCCTACGGGACACAATGGAACTTGTTATCACAGGGAGTGGTTGAAGCAAATGGTATCGATGCATTTAAGGGGAGGCTAGACAAGCATATGAGGGAGAAGGGAATAGAGGGTTATGATAGATTTAGATGAGGAAAGACGGGAGGAGGCTCGAGTGGAGCATGGACTGGTTGGGCTGAATGGTCTGTTTCTGTACCGTATATCCCATATAATCCTATGTAAAACAGGCTCGAGGGGCTGAATGTTCTACTGCTGGTCCTACGACCCTTGGTCAAGGAGCACATAGACAGGACTGGGCTCAGCTTCTGCCATGGTTGAGTAGCTGCCGAGACTCACTTTCTCACTTCATGTGAGGAATGACTGCATGGGGCACGCTGCTGGAACTTGTCAACTTGGTACCACTACTTTCAAGATAGGAGGGGAAAAGAAGGGGTAGGGAAATAGTCTATGGCAGTGAAAAGTTATAGGGCTGCATTTTCGGCTTTTAGGCTTTCGGGTCGTGACTGACGACGGGGCAGTCTTGATATCGCCTGGAAAAAGTTTGCACCTCAGTGAGCAAAATTGGGCAGCTGGGCCCTGAGTGTGGGACGGAGCGCTAAAGGAGGCGCTAGGCCGGCTGAGCATGTGAAAATCCCGAGCTAAACAGCCAGCCTGAACTGCTCTAAGAGAGGCCTGGGGAGGAAAAAAAAACACATCAAAAACATTCCCAATACATAGCTCAGGCCACCACAACATAAATCGCCGTTTAAAAAAAAAAAGAAAAAACAGTCGCACTTACCTGAGGTGGACATTACTTGCCTCACTGCAGCCACTACAGCTCGGACCACCTACTTTCACAGGCAGTCCCACTAGGGGGCGCTCTGCGCAGCTACGGGTCGGGCGGGATTCAAAAAAATCGAACCAGGGGCGTTGCATACCGGTTCGCCTCTTCCGGGCGGTAATGCTCCGCGCCCCGCCGGAACCAGCCCCGAAAACCCTGGCGGGGCGCTGGACGCTGGCTGCCTGCCCGGAAGAGCTCACCGCCGTCATTGCCGTCCCTCTGGGGCAAAAACAGAGGCGACAACGAACTGAAAATCCAGTCTGATTTAAGGACATATTTGAGGAGACAAAGGCTATGATCTTGTCGTGGCTCGGTTGGTACTACTCTCATCTCCGAGTCAGAAGATCGTTGGTTCTAAGGCTGATACTCCAGTGCAGTGCTAAGGGAGCGCTGCACTGCCGGAGGTGCCGTCTTTTGGATGAGACACTAAACTGAGGCTCCGCCTGCTCTCTCGGGTGAATGTAAAAGATCCCATGGAACTATTTCGAAGAAGAGCAGTGGAGTTATCCCCGGTGTCCCGGCCAATATTTATCCCTCAAATCAACTTCACTAAAAAACAGATTACCTGGTCATTATCACGTTACTTGTGACAGCTTGCTGTGCGCAAGTTGACTGCTGAGTTGCCTACATTACAACAGTGGCTACGCTTCAAAAGTGCCTCAAGGCTGTAATGCGCTTTGGGACATCCTCAGGTCGTGAAAGACGCTATATAAATGCAATGCCTTTCTTCACTGATTGCAGTGCGGGCAGGCACAGCAGGAGGGGCGAAGGAGCGGCAAGAGTTTGTAGTGGGAATTGACCGGGGCCCAGGAGAGGCGAGAGTTCGGGGTTCCGAGGAGGCGAGGGCCCAGGGGCAGCACGGGCCCAGCCCACACTGTGCGATATGTGTGCGCACTAGGTCCGTGCAGCAGAGCTGGTCTCCAGTCATCTTGGTTAATCCTTGCCACTGGACCAAGACCTAGCTCTGTCAAGCCCGTGTGGTGGCTGGTGTGCAACGGCCACCACACGTTAAAAAAATCCACGCACAGGCATCTTCCACCCCCTCAACATGTAGTTCGGGATCTAGAATAATAGTTCGGCATCTGGAACATTGAAACACCTGTGAAATCATCCCTTTTTGGCGTGGAAGTAAGTCATCCTCGCTTCGAGGGACTGCCTAATGACTTCAATTTTATGCATTTTTTTCCCCCCCTCCCTTTTTTGTTGTCCTGTATCACACAGCAGCCATGACATTGGTACTGCAAGTTTGATACTACTACATAATGTTGCTTATGCCAAGTATTCAGCGGTACTGATTCTTTTCTTGTACTTGACCATCTGGCAGAGAAAGTTTAGATCTGGACATCGAACTATGGAATATTGAATCACTGAACAAAATATTCCAAGCCAAAGAGGGCTTTACTGCTTTCTGTGAAACTATTTATTTTTAGTGCATGGCTGCTCAGAATGCCAAACTCATTTCATACAGCATGCAGGAAGGCAGTGCTGAAAGCCCCAGTGACACCTGATTGAATTTCACAGTACAGATGCCCCAGGAAGCCATCGGGGACTTTTAGCAAGAGTTCTTTTGAAATGAATCTTCGTCTAACCAACAGCACTGATTAACTTTCCATATGGGAGAAACACCCAGGGGTCTCCACTATTGACAGCAAGGAATGTAATTCATTTATTAATTCAGGGGTTGATACTTTGCAGTGTACCGTGGTCAATGCGCTGGGGTCATGTCAGCACCAATGTTAATCATTTGGCAACTTGGCTTTACTCCGAGACATGAAGGAGGCCCAAGTCCAACATGACTTTTGTTCATATTACAGGCTGTTGTATTTGTGTTCCCCTGCGTCTGCAGCAGTACTGCATTGCACAACTCAAATTACATCTTTAATTGCAAGTGACCCAATGGTGACATTAGTGAAGAATCTCAAGTGCTGTGTGCGTGTGTCGTGGGGACAAAAATAGGCCACTTTGTGGCGCTAGAATTTGCCAAGTCAGATAGTGTACATGCAGAATGCGGTGGGAGTTAGGAAAGCAGATTTTACCAGTTGGCAGTACGTGTGCAGGACGGTAAATACAGGAGCCGGCTTAGCCTGTCGCATGCCTGCTTTCAGTATGGATGACAATCACCTGCTCTCAGATTCAGTGCTAACAAAATGGAGGGTGATTGGGGGGAGAAAAACAAACTGACTGGGTAGGAAAAATACTGGAATATCACGTCCTTGCCATACCGCACCTGGAGTATTGTGCACAGTTTTGGTCTCTTTGCCAAAGGAAGGATATACTTGCCATTGAGAGAGTGCAATGAAGATTCACCAGACTGATTCCTGGGATGGGGAAGAGATTGAGTAGACTAGGCCTATATTATCTAGCGTTTAAATATGAGAGGTGATCTCATTGAAACATGCAAAATTCTTGCAGGGCTTGACAGGGTAGATGCAGGGGGGATGTTTCTCCTGGCTGGGGAGTCTGGAACCAGGGGTCACAGTCTCGGAATAAGAGGTTGGCCATTTAGGACTGAGATGAGAAGAAACTTCTTCACTCAAAGGGTGGTGAATCTTTGGAATTCTCTACCCCAGAGGGCTGTGAAGGTTCAGTCTTTGAGAATATTCAAGACAGAGATCAATAGATTTTTGGATATTAAGGGAATCAAGGGATATGGGGATAGTGCAGGAAAGTGGAGTTGAGGTAGAAGTTCAGCCATGATCCTATTGATGGCAGAGCCGGCTCGAGGGGCCGAATACCCTACTACTGCTCCTAATTCTTATAAGAACAAGGGTTATGTTCAGAATAACTCCGCAAGACTGTATCTTAAGCTCAAACTGTCTCTTTAATGTAACTCCAGAGTGAGGAGGCAACATGGTAGACTGCCTTTTATACCTGTTTGCCCGGGGTGTGCAGGTGACCCTTGGGTCTCCCACAGGTGCGCCCCCTGGTGGCAAGCCTTACACACTAATAAAGTTTACATACATAACATCACTCACCCCCCCCCCCCCCCCAAAGTCTTATGTACAAGTTATTTACAAGTTGAGACGATCCAGGGCTCTACGTTCCCGGGTTGATCGCCTGAGTTGAAGTCCTGGTATGGGTGAGTCGGTCAGATCATTGCTACACTGCGGTGTGGCTGGTCTGATCGGACTGTCGGGCATGGTGGGTTCATCCTCGTGGTTGACCGTGAGGTCAATTGCTGGTTGGGTGTGTGTGGGTGGATCAATGATGGTAATGTCCTCTTCAAACTGTTCTTGGTTGTCAGTGAATCGCAGATTGGTCTGATCCAAATGCACGTTTGTCCATTCAAAAGTTTGACAACAAACACTTTATTCCCCTCCTTGGCTAACACAGTGCCAGCAACCCATTTTTGACCATGACCATAATTAAGAACAAACGCAGGGTCATTAACTTCAATGTAGCATGATACAGCCCTGCGAGCATGGTACATGTTATGCCAGTGCCGCCGGGTTTCTACGTGATCATTGAGATCCGGGTGGACTAACAATTAACAATTCTGCAGAGTGAACACCAGTAAGCGAGTGGGGTCGTGTCCGGTAGCTGAGCAGAATCTGAGATAGCCAGGTCCGTCACGCTTTTCAAGCTCTGCTTGATAGTTTGGACTGCCCGTTCTGCTTGACCATTGGATATGAGCTTAAAGGGGGCAGACCTGACATGCTTGATGCCATTGCGGGTCATGAGCTCGTTGAATTCTGAGCTGGTGAAACATGGTCCATTGGCACTAACAAGGACGTCGGGCAAACCATGGATGGCAAACGTGGCCCGGAGGCTTTCAATGATGGCAGTGGACGTACATAATAACATTATTATACATTCAATCCATTTAGAGTAAGTGTCCACTGCTACTAGGAACATCTTTCCTAGAAAGGGGCCAGCGAAATCTACGTGGACCCTGGACCACGGTTTGGAGGGCCATGACCACAGACTCAGTGGAGCCTCCCATGGTGCATTGCTCAACTGTGAGCAAGTGTTAAATTGGTGTACGCATGACTCCAATTCCGAGTCAATGCTGGGCCACCAAACGTGCGACCTGGCGATAGCCTTCATCATGACTGTGCCTGGGTGGGTACTGTGTAGGTCGCATATAAACGTTGCCCTGCCTTTTTTTGGCAAAACTACACGATTCCCCCATAGGAGACAATCCGAATAGATGGACATTTCATCCTTGAGTCGGTAAAACGGCTTAATTTCATCTTGCATTTCCCTGGGAACCGCCGACGAGCTTCCAGTTAGGCCGCAGCTTTTTATCAGTGATAGCACCGGGTCCTGGCTAGTCCAGGTCCTGATCTGACGAGCCGTGACGGGTGACCGCTCGCTCTCAAAAGCATCCATTACAAGAAGCAAGTCTGGGGGTTGTGCCATTTCCAACCCAGTGCTGGGCAATGGTAGTCGACTGAGGGCATCAGCACAGTTCTCAGTGCCTGGTCTGTGGCGGATTACAAGACATACGCAGATAACGTTAGTGCCCATCTTTGGATGCGGGACGAAGCATTGGTGTTAATACCTTTGCTTTCTGAGAGCAGTGAAATGAGCGGCTTGTAGTCAGTTTCGAGATCGAACCGGAGTTCAAATAGGTATTGGTGAATTTTCTTAACCCCATATACGCATGCTAGTGCTTCTTTCTCAACCATACCGTGGGCTCTTTCAGCCTTAGATAAACTTCTGGATGCATATGCAACCAGTTGCAATTTGCCTGACACATTGGCTTGCTGTAACACACAACCGACCCCGTACGAAGATGCATCACAAGCTAGTACTAAACCTTTACATGGGTCATACAATACAAGTAACTTGTTAGAACATTACAGGTTTCTGGCCTTATTTGTAGGGGGTGATGTGTGGGGTCAGGTTCACCTCTGACCTTCTGAGAGGTTCGAATCGCTCCCACTCCCTGGGTTCTAGGCTCTGGATTTATTTGGGGTATGTGATAAATTGCAAGAGACAACATAAGAACATAAGAACATAAGAATTAGGAACAGGAGTAGGCCATCTAGCCCCTTCGAGCCTGCTCCGCCATTCAATAAGATCATGGCTGATCTGGCCGTGGACTCAGCTCCACTTACCCGCCCTCTCCCCGTAACCCTTAATTCCCTTATTGGTTAACAACTGGTTTACTGCAAAAGAACTTCGATTTTATTAAAGGCAAGAAAATACAATGTCAAATTTATAATCACTCAAATAAAGAACAGTACATCATACATTCAAAGGGGTTACAATGAATAATACACCAATGCTTAACACTGACTAGGTTAAACTCCAGGGCAAACAGGGATTATGCTCACCGATCCTTTACTGGTAGTTGGCGGTTGTTCGCGATTTCGAGGTTCGCTGGATTATGTAGGTTCTGCTTGCCGTACCCTGAACATTGTAGGAGACTTCTTACTGTGCAATCTTCAGTTGGGTGGTGTCCGCTGATGCAGTAGGGCGCATTTTGGATTTATGGGGTAAGTACCCACTTTCATTCGTTAGAAATAGGTTCAAAGTCTCTTTAGGTAATGTTTTCACCTGTTGGTAGTCAGGCCTAGGTTGTAGAGTGGAAACTTTTGATTCTTCGGTTTCTTCCTTGCGGAGTTTTGTTTTGAAGTTGGTCGATCGCGGTGTTTTTTGTGGTACCACGTTGGCTGTGGTTGATTGCTGCCGTGATGGTGATGTTTTTCCTTCCTTTTTGGTTGCAGGACATCGAGGCTGAAGAGGCTTGTTAAAACTGCTGCCGTGGTCTCTCTCCTTTCTCCCTCTGATGTGTAGCATAGCATAGCATTGCATACCATAGCATAGCATACCATAGCATTGCATACCATAGCATAGCATACCATAGCATAGCATACCGTAGCATCGCATACCATAGCATTGCATACCATTGCATAGCATACCATAGCATAGCATACCATAGCATAGCATACCGTAGCATAGCATACCATAGCATGCATACCATAGCATAGCATACCATAGCATAGCATACCATAGCATAGCATACCGTAGCATAGCATACCATAGCATAGCATACCATAGCATAGCATACCATAGCATAGCATACCATAGCATTGCATACCATAGCATAGCATACCATAGCATGCATACCCTTTGTTAAAGCAGGGCCCAGTTATACCTTTGCAATTGTTCTAATCTTCGCATCAAATCAGCCCTGAATCTTCGTTTAATTTTGCTGGGCTTGATATTTCTTTGTCATATTTTGGCGGGCCCATTAAATGTTAACCTGTTTCGGATGTGTCGATCTTTTAAATCTGTTTTCTTGTTGGAAATATTAGCTCTGGTATTTGCAATGTCTGTCTGTGCTTGGGTTTTCCATGCGGGCTGGATGTGCCATTGTTATTATGTATGGGCTGGAATGGTTTTCCAGGTCAGGATAATGGTTAGCTATCTCTGGGTTAATTGTTGCTATGTTAATGTCTCCTGGGGAGAAGGGTTTTCAAGTATCCACAATTCTCCAGACAATTTGCTTTAGCTTCAATATCCCAGACAGCTTCAATACTCAAACTGGCTTCTTTGAAGGATAGTTCCTTTAGTTCTTAGCCCTACCCACACAGACCCAATCTGCTTTGTAAAATCCCAAATTCGATTAAAGTTCGTAGCTTCTTCCATGTGCACTTTAGGATCTCAAACTTTCTGGTAGATAGTTCCAAATTAAATTTCCTTTGGGGGGGGGGGGGGGGTTCTCCCACAAATTTTGCAACTCGACATATTAAAGGCTGTCTCTTGAGATTTACCCCAAACCCAGTCGTCACCCTTGCGTAGCAATAAATGCAATGGTTCCAGCAAAGTGCTCAATCCCGGTAGAAAGTTACCAAAATAGTTGAGGAGCCCCAGGAACGAACGCAGCTCCGTCACATTCTGTGGTCTGGGTGCATTCTTGAAGGCCTCCGTCTTGGAGTCCGTGGGTCTGATGCCGTCCGCCGCAATCTTTCTCCCTAGGAATTCGACCTCTGGCGCCAGGAAAACACACTTGGAGCGTTTCAGCCTGAGTCCCACTCTATCCAGTCGCTTTAGAACCTCTTCCAGGTTGTGCAAGTGTTCGGTGGTGTTGCGACCAGTGATCAAGATGTCGTCTTGGAACACCACTGTGCGCGGAACCGATTTCAGCGGATTCTCCAAGTTCCTCTGGAAGATGGTCGGTGCTGAACGAATCCCAAAGGGGCATCTGTGGTATATGAACAGTCCTTTGTGCGTGTTGATGCACGGCAATTTTTTCGAAGGTTCAGCCAGCTCCTGTGTCATGTAAGCAGAGGTTAGATCCAGCTTAGTGAACGATTTCCCCCCCCTGCTAGCATTGCGAACAGGTCATCCGCTTTGGATAGTGGATACTGGTCCTGTAACGAAACTCGGTTGATCGATCCCTTGTAGTCACCACAGATTTTGAACGTCCCATCGCTTTTCAACACCGCAACAATTGGACTGGCCCACTCGTTGATCTCCACTGGCGATATGATCCCCTCTCGTTGAAGTCTGTCCAGCTTGATCTTGACTTTCTCTCGAATCAGATATGGAACTGCTCGGGCCTTGTGATGAATGGGTCGTGCATCAGGGACTAGGTGGATCTCCACTTTGGCACATGTGAAGTTGCCGATGTCTGGAATTTGTTTAGCACTTGGGCGCACGAGGCTTCATCCACCGGAGACTGTGCTTTGATATCGTCCTAGTTCCCTCAGATCTTTCCTAGCCAGCTTCTGCTGAACAGCGTTGTGCCATCGCCTGGTACAAGCCATGGTGAGAAATCATGCACAGTTCCACCATATGATACCTTCACTGCCGCACTGCCAATGACTGGTACGAGCTCTTTGGTGTAAGTGCACAGCTTGGTGTGAATCGGGCTTAGTTTTGGCCTTTGTGCCTTGTTGCGCACAGTTTCTCAAAAGACTTTTGACTCTCCCCCGTGTCCAATTCCATGGAAACTGGAGGGCTTTTGGTGGTGAAGGTGTGTACCCCATACACTTCCTCGTCAGCCTCGGGTTGAGTTGCCTCTCTTACTCGTTCAGCGTGATCCGCGCCGGATCGGTCATCTTCTGCCGACTCTGCCACGTGGTGAGTCGCAGCACGTTTGCCCCATTGTTCCGCAGCCTTTGCACATGTAGTGCTTGAATCGACACTGATGGGCCCGATGATTACCCCCGCAGCGCCAACATGGTGTTAATAGATTCGCATTCACACCCCACAGTGGACTCTGAGTCATCCTAGGTTTGGCCTCTGCAAGCGTGTAGGCCCTGCTATGTACAGCTCTGCCTGCTGAAGGCGTTATTTTATGCACAGTACTCACTGGTGAGTTCTGATGCTGCAAAGATATCTGTTTAGCGTTATCATTCGTGGATATGAAAGCCTGGGCTATCGTGATGGCCTTGCTCAGATCTCGGGATTCGGCAGACAGCAGTTTGCGAAGAATGACCTTGTGGCTGATTCCAAGCACGAAAAAGTCCCGCAACATTTCCCCAAATTCAGAAAATTCGCACTGTCCCGCAAGGTGTCTTAGGTCGGCGACATAGCTTGCCACGTTCTGGTTCTCAGAGCGATGGTGCGCGTAAAAGCGATACCTGACCATTAGGATGCTCTCCTTCGGCATGAGGTGTTCCCGAACCAGCTTGCCCACTCACCTAACCTGTCCAAGTCACCCTGCAGACTCTTAGCATCCTCCTCACAGCTCACACCGCCACCCAGCTTAGTGTCATCTGCAAACTTGGAGATATTGCATTCAATTCCTTTGTCTAAATCATTAATGTATATTGTAAATAGCTGGGGTCCCAGCACTGAGCCTGCCATTCTGAAAAGGAACCATTTATTCCTACTCTTTGCTTCCTGTCTGCCAACCAGTTCTGTATCCATGTCAATACATTACCCCAAATACCATGTGCTTTAATTTTGCACAATAATCTATTGTGTGGGACCTTGTCAAAAGTCTTTTGAAAGTCCAAATACACCACATCCACTGGTTCTCCCTTGTCCACTTTACTAGTTACATCCTCAAAAAATTCTTAAATATTTGTCAAGCATGATTTCCCTTTCATAAATCCATGCTGACTTGGACCGATCCTGCCACTGCTTTCCAAATGCGCTGCTATTACATCTTTAATAATTGATTCCAACATTTGCCCCACTTCTGATGTCAGGCTAACCTGTCTATAATTCCGTTTCCTCGCCCTCCTTTTTTTTAAAGTGGGGTTACATTAGCTACCCTCCAATCCATAGGAACTGATCCAGAGTCTATAGAATGTTGGAAAATGACCACCAATGCATCCACTATTTCTAGGGCCACTTCCTTAAATACTCTGGGATGCAGACTTATTGGCCCTGGGGACTTATTGGCTTTCAATCCCATCAATTTCCCTAACTAGTAAAGTTTACATACATAACAATAAGAACATAAGAAATAGGAATAGGAGTAGGCTATACGGCCCCTCGAGCCTGCTCCGCCATTCAATAAGATTATGGCTGATCTGATCATGGACTCGGCTCCACTTCCCTGCCCGCTCCCCAGAACCCCTTATCCGCTTATCGATTAACCCCTTATGTTCTTATATAAAAGAAATGCACCATGCCAGATAACCCAATGAGAAAAGAAATGTTTTTATTCAAAGACTTAGAACAAAATAATGGGCTCAATTTTCTCCAAAGCTTTTTTTTCCGCATACTTGAAGAGTTACGCCCTTTTTTCGAGGCCTAAAGTAGGCCAAAAAAAAAGTTCTACGTTTCCCCATTGGATTTCTTCATTTTGGCGTGGCCTAACCCGATCTTTAGTTTTGGGGGTGGAGCCTTGATCTGCGTGAAAAAAAATCGGCTGCCACGGTAACCAGGGACACAATGCAAGCTGAGGCTGCAAAGTGAAACATACAGCCAGCTCCCAACACATTAAAACACATTGCATCAATTTAAAACACATTAAAATATATTGCGGCAACTTACCTGCCGGTCCGCTCCCCCCCGCCCGACATCCCAAAAAACGGCCTCCCAGTCTCTCGCGCTCTCTCTCTCATTAGCCTAAACAGAACTGGAGTAACACTCAGCTGGCTAAATTTGCCTAAGCGGCCAGAATTGGCACGGGTGGCAGGTTGCACCCCCATTGGCTGAAAAAAAACTAACCTAAAAAAAATCGTAACTAACTGAGTTACTGTGGTTTTTTAACTTGGGCCAAAAAAAGGCAGCCTGCTCCAAAAAAACGGCGCAAATCACTGGGGAAAGTTGAGCCCATTATCCCTACGTAATGAACTTTTGCTTCTTCTGGTTTCTCAATTCTTTATGATTATCCATAGCTGGTTTCTGTAATCAACTGTGAAGGAATACAAGCTCATCTCAATCAACTCCTGTCCAGTCACCTCCAACCTCTTTTGAAGGACCGAGATGAGGAGAAACTTTTTCACCCAGAGAGTTGTGAACCTGTGGAATTCTCTGTCACAGAAAGTTGTTGAGGCCAGTTCGTTGGACATATTCAAAAGGGTGTTAGATTTGGCCCTTATAGCTAAAGGGATCAGGGGTTTTGGAGAGAAGGCAGAGGTGGGGTACTGAGGTTGCATGATCAGGCATAATCATATTGAATGGTGGTGCAGGCTCGAAGGGCCGAATGGCCTGCTCCTGCACCTCTTTCCATGTTTCTAAAACATGAAATGTTTAAAAAAAAAGGACTTGAACCACATAAGCAGAACTCTTGACTGGGCAAGGTTTACAGGTAAAGAACAGGTAGTGGGAACCGCAATGGTGTGGTTGGTGAGCATCGTGTACCCTTTGCTTTTAATACTGATCTCAGCAAGTTCAAGATACAACAATATATGTTACCGAACATCTTCCCATTTCCGTCTCCAAGTGCTGTCTTGACTGTCCCAATATGAAAATAGTTTTGTTTGAATATTAACCAGACATGCGAGTCAGTGGTCTCTGTCAGTGCAATGTACACAAATGTAATCAATTCAGATTCATCAAGTTATTTTATTAATAATAATAATAATAATAACTTTTATGTATATAATTAATAATAATCACTTTTATTTATATAGCGCCTTTAACGTAGTAAAACGTCCCAAGGAGCTTTTCACAACAGTGTTACAGACAGACAGACAGATAAATTTGACACCGAGCCACAGAAGAAATTAAGGCAGATGATCACAAGCTTATTTAAAGAGGCAGGTTTTAATGAGCGTCTTAAAGGAGGAAAGAGAGGTCGAGAGGCGGAGAGGTTTAGGGAGGGAGTTCCAGAGCTTGGGGCCTAGGCAGCTGAAGGCACAGCCACCGATGGTGGAGCGATTATAATCAGGGACTTAGTAAAATGCCCCAAGGCGCTTCACAATAATTTTACAACACGTTAGATATTGACCATTGAGGGAAAAAGAGAAAAAGCAGGGGAAGGAAGTGTAAAAAGAGGTTAAAGGCTCAGGACTGAAGAGGCAGCCAAAATTTGCACGCAAATAGACAGGCGGAAACAAAATTAAATAATATATGCCATAATTATATATTAAGTTAAAATTAGAAAATCAGCAATTGAAGCAAATTAAATCAGTTGTTAGCTTTCTTTAATAAGGAGACCAAAGCTGAATGTAGTACTCCAGGTGTGGTCTCACCAACACCCTGAATAGTTGTAGTAGGCTACCAGTGATCAAAAGAATCTCCTAATGGGTGTGCTTTTGACACAGGTGTTTCTGCAAGAACTGTTTGCCTGAGACGAGTCTTTGTGCAGTTTGGGCTTTTTGCCAATCTGCTGAAACTGTGTTTTTTTTCCACAGCTAAACAACGATTTTCATAAGCTGACTGGATCTCTCTGAACTGAAGCCTTCCTTTCACTGCCATGCATGAGTTCACATGCCAACTCCTGCTGGAAGTATTCCTAAAGGTCACATGACCTCCTGCCTCTGACGCCCCGCCCCTACTCTCCTGCCATCGGCCCCCCGAAACGTCCATCCTCTTGGTGCCCCCGCCTTACCACAGCCAATTGGAAAGCGGCCTGACTCTTCGTTACCCAATTGGATGACTTGACCTGTCAGTCAAGCAGCCTTTTACCCGCCCCCTCTCAGTCATATTTTTCAAACTAATACAACAACAACAGCAACTTGTATTTATATAGCACCTTTAACGTAGTGCAGTGTCTGTCCCAAGGGACTTCACAGGAGTATTATAAAACCAAAAATTTGACACCGAGCCACATGAGGAGAAATTAGGGCAGTGACCAAAAGCTAAAAGGAGGAACGAGAGGTAGAGAGGCGGAGAGGTTTAGGGAGGGAATTCCAGAGCCTAGGGCCCAGGCAACAGAAGGCATAGCCACTGATGGTGGAGCAATTATAATCAGGGATGCTCAAAAGGACAGAATTAGAGGAGCACAGACGTCTCAGGGGTTGTGGGGCTGGAGGTGATTATAGAGATAGGGAGGGGTGAGGCCATGGAGGGATTTGAAAATGAGGATGAAAATTTTGAAATCGAGACATGGATAACTGGAAGCTACTGTAGGCTGTTCCACCACCACCTTGGATGCCTTAGTCCCTGTTAAAACAATTACTCTTTCGCACCCTGGCCGTTCCTCCTGGTACAACCCCGATCTTACCTGCTCCTCTAATTCTGCCCTCTTGAGCATCCCTGATTATAATCGCTCAACCACCGGTGGCCGTGCCTTCAGCTGCCGAGGCCCCAAGCTCTGGAATTCCCTACCTAAATCTTTCCGCCTCGCGACCTCTCTTTCCTCCTTCAAGCTTTTGGTCACTGCCCTAATTTCTCCTCATGGGGCTCGGTGTCAAATTTTTGGTCTCATAATACTTCCTTGGACATAAGGGAGACTTCAATAGATATGGTGGACAACTAGTTTAGCCATTCACCGCCAGATCTGGCTGGACCACATATAGTACTTTCGAAACATAGAATCATAGAAAATAGGTGCAGGAGTAGGCCATTCGGCCCTTTGAGCCTGCACCGCCATTCAATGAGTTCATGGCTGAACATTCAACTTCAGTACCCCATTCCTGCTTTCTCGCCATACCCCTTGATCCCCCTAGTAGTAAGGACTACATCTAACTCCTTTTTGAATATATTTAGTGAATTGGCCTCAACAACTTTCTGTGGTAGAGAATTCCACAGGTTCACCACTCTCTGGGTGAAGAAGTTTCTCCTCATCTCGGTCCTAAATGGCTTTCCCCTTATCCTTAGACTGTGACCCCTGGTTCTGGACTTCCCCAACATCGGGAACATTCTTCCTGCATCTAACCTGTCGAAACCCCTCAGAATTCTAAACGTTTCTATGAGGTCCCCTCTCATTCGTCTGAACTCCAGTGAATACAATCCCAGTTGATCCAGTCTTTCTTGATAGGTCAGTCCCGTCATCCCGGGAATCAGTCTGGTGAACCTTCGCTGCACTCTCTCAAAAGCAAGAATGTCCTTCCTCAAGTTAGGAGACCAAATACTCCAGGTGTGGCCTCACCAAGGCCCTGTACAACTGTAGTAACACCTCCCTGCCCCTGTACTCAAATCCCCTCGCTATGAAGGCCAACATGCCATTTGCTTTCTTAACCGCCTGCTGTATCTGCATGCCAACCTTCAATGACTGATGTACCATGACACCCAGGTCTCGTTACACCTCCCCTTTTCCTAATCTGTCACCATTCAGATAATAGTCTGTCTCCCTGTTTTTACCACCAAAGTGGATAACCTCACATTCATCCACATTATACTTCATCTGCCATGCATTTGCCCACTCACCTAACCTATCCAAGTCACTCTGCAGCCTCATAGCATCCTCCTCGCAGCTCACACTGCCACCCAACTTAGTGTCATCCGCGAATTTGGAGATACTACATTTAATCCCCTCGTCTAAATCATTAATGTACAATGTAAACAGCTGGGGCCCCAGCACAGAACCTTGCGGTACCCCACTGCCTGCCATTCTGAAAAGTACCCATTTACTCCTACTCTTTGCTTCCTGTCTGCCAACCAGTTCTCAATCCACGTCAGCACACTACCCCCAATCCCATATGCTTTAACTTTGCACATTAATCCCTTGTGTGGGACTTTGTCGAAAGCCTTCTGAAAGTCTAAATACACCACATCAACTGGTTCTCCCTTGTCCACTCTACTGGAAACATCCTCAAAAAATTCCAGAAGATTTGTCAAGCGTGATTTCCCTTTCACAAATCCATGCAGACTTGGACCTATCATGTCACCTCTTTCCAAATGCGCTGCTCTGACACCCTTAATAATTGATTCCATCATTTTACCCACTACCGATGTCAAGCTGACCGGTCTATAATTCCCTGTTTTCTCTCTCCCTCCTTTTTTAAAAAATGGGGTTACATTGGCTACCCTCCACTCCATAAGAACTGATCCAGAGTCTATGGAATGTTGGAAAATGACTGTCAATGCATCCGCTATTTCCAAGGCCACCTCCTTAAGTACTCTGGGATGCAGACCATCAGGCCCTGGGGATTTATCGGCCTTCAATCCCATCAATTTCCCCAACACAATTTCCCGACTAATAAGGATTTCCCTCAGTTCCTCCTCCTTACTAGACCCTCTGACCCCTTTTATATCCGGAAGGTTGTTTGTGTCCTCCTTAGTGAATACCGAACCAAAGTACTTGTTCAATTGGTCTGCCATTTCTTTGTTCCCCATTATGACTTCCCCTGATTCTGACTGCAGGGGACCTACGTTTGTCTTTACTAACCTTTTTCTCTTTACATATCTATAGAAGCTTTTGCAGTCCGTCTTAATGTTCCCTGCAAGCTTCCTCTCGTACTCTATTTTCCTTGCTCTAATCAAACCCTTTATCCTCCTCTGCTGAGTTCTAAATTTCTCCCAGTCCCCGGGTTCGCTGCTATTTCTGGCCAATTTGTATGCCACTTCCTTGGCTTTAATACTATCCCTGATTTCCCTTGATAGCCATGGTTGAGCCACCTTCCCTTTTTTTATTTTTACGCCAGACAGGGATGTACAATTGTTGTAGTTCATCCATGCGGTCTCTAAATGTCTGCCATTGCCCATCCACAGTCAACCTCTTAAGTATCATTCACCAATCTATCCTAGCTAATTCACGCCTCATACCTTCAAAGTTACCCTTCTTTAAGTTCTGGACCATGGTCTCTGAATTAACTGTTTCATTCTCCATCCTAATGTAGAATTCCACCATATTATGGTCACTCTTCCCCAAGGGGCCTCACACAATGAGATTGCTAATTAATCCTCTCTCATTACACAACACCCAGTCTAAGATGGCCTCCCCCCGTAGTTGGTTCCTCGACATATTGGTCTCGAAAACCATCCCTTATGCACTCCAGGAAATCCTCCTCCACCGTATTGCTTCCAGTTTGGTTAGCCCAATCTATATGCATATTAAAGTCACCCATGATAACTACTGCACCTTTATTGCATGCACCCCTAATTTCCTGTTTGATGCCCTCCCCAACATCACTACTACTGTTTGGAGGTCTGTACACAACTCCCACTAACGTTTTTTGCCCTTTGGTGTTCTGCAGCTCTACCCATATAGATTCCACATCATCCAAGCTAATGTCCTTCCTAACTATTGCTTCAACAAGCAATGCTACCCCACCTGCTTTTCCTTTTATTCTATCCTTCCTGAATGTTGAATACCCTTGGATGTTGAGTTCCCAGCCCTGATCATCCTGGAGCCACGTCTCTGTAATCCCAATCACATCATATCTGTTAACATCTATTTGCACAGTTAATTCATCCACCTTATTATGGATACTCCTTGCATTAAGACACAAAGCCTACAGGCTTGTTTTTTTAACACCCTTTATCCTTTTAGAAATATGATGTAGTGTGGCCCTTTTTGTTTCTTGCCTTTGTTTACTCGGCCTTCCACTATTGCTTTTTACCTTTCTACCATCTGTTTCTGACTCCATATTACTTCGCCTTGTCTCGCTGTATAGGTTCCCATCCCCCTGCCATATTAGTTTAAACACTCCAGAACTGCATTAGCAAATATTATTCCCAGGATATCAGTTCCAGTCCTGCCCAAGTGCAGACCGTCCCTTTTGTGCAGGTCCCACTTCCCCCAGAACTGGTTCCAATGTCCCAGGAATTTGAATCCCTCCCTCTTGCACCACTGCTCAAGCCACGTATTTATTCTAACTATCCTGCTCCCTCTATTCTGATTAGCACGTGGCACTGGTAGCAATCCAGAGATTACTACCTTTGAGGTCCTATTTTTTAATTTAACTCCTAACTCCCTAAATTTAGCTTGTAGGACCTCTTCCCGCTTCTTACCTATATCGTTGGTACCTATATGGACCACGACAACTGGCTGTTCTCCCTCCCATTTCAGAATGTCCTGCACCCGCTCCGAGACATCCTTGACCCTTGCACCAGGGAGGCAACATACCATCCTGGAGTCTCGGTTACAGCCGCAGAAACTCCTATCTATTCCCCTTACAATAGAGTCCCCTATCACTATAGCTCTCCCACTCTTTTTCCCACCCTTCTGTGCAGCAGAGCCACCCATGGTGCCATGAACCTGGCTGTTGGTGCCTTCCCCTGGTAAGTCATCTACCCCAACAGTATCCAAAACGGTATATCTGTTTTGGAGGGAGATGACCGCAGGGGACTCCTGCACTACCTTCCTGCTCTTGCCTTGTCTCTTGGTCACCCATTCACTATCTGTCCTAACCCTTACCTGCTGTGTGACCAACTCACTAAATGTGCTATCCACAACATTCTCAGCATCGCGCATGCTTCAGAGTGAGTCCATCCGCAGCTCCAGTGCCGTCTTGCAGTCTGTCAGGAGCTGCAACTGGACACACTTCCCGCACATATAGTAGTCAGGGACACTTCCAGTGTCCCTGACTTCCCACATAGCACAGGAGGAGCATGACATGGGTCCGAGCTCTCCTGCCATGTCTTAACCCTTAAATTAATTTACTTACTAAAATTTACTTAGAAACATAGAAAATAGGTGCAGGAGTAGGCCATTCAGCCCTTCGAGCCTGCACCACCATTCAATGAGTTCATGGCTGAACATGCAAATTCAGTACCCCATTCCTGCTTTCTCGCCATTCCCCTTGATCCTCCAAGTAGTAAGAACTACATCTAACTCCTTTTTGAATATATTTAGTGAATTGGCCTCAACAACTTTCAGTGGTAGAGAATTCCACAGGTTCACCACTCTCTGGGTGAAGAAGTTTCTCCTCATCTCGGTCCTAAATGGCTTACCCCTTATCCTTAGACTGTGACCCCTGGTTCTGGACTTCCCCAACATTGGGAACATTCTTCCTGCATCTAACCTGTCTAAACCTGTCAGAATTTTAAACGTTTCTATGAGATCCCCTCTCATTCTTCTGAACTCCAGTAAATACAAGCCCAGTTGATCCAGTCTTTCTTGATATGTCAGTCCCGCCATCCCTAGAATCAGTCTGGTGAACCTTCACTGCACTCTCTCAATAGTAAGAATGTCCTTCCTCATGTTAGGAGACCAAAACTGTACACAATACTCCAGGTGTGGCCTCACCAAGGCTCTGTACAACTGTAGTAACACCTCCCTGCCCCTGTACTCAAATCCCCTCGCTATGAAGGCCAACATGCCATTTGCTTTCTTAACCGCCTGCTGTACCTGCATGCTAACCTTCAATGACTGATGTACCATGACACTCAGGTCTCGTTGCACCTCCCCTTTTCCTAATCTGTCACCATTTAGATAATAATCTGTCTCTCTGTTTTTACCACCAAAGTGGATAACCTCACATTTATCCACATTATACTTCATCTGCCATGCATTTGCCCACTCACCTAACCTATCCAAGTCACTCTGCAGCCTCATAGCATCCTCCTCGCAGCTCACACTGCCACCCAACTTAGTGTCATCCGCAAATTTGGAGATACTACATTTAATCCCCTCGTCTAAATCATGAATGTACAATGTAAACAGCTGGGGCCCCAGCACAGAACCTTGCGGTACCCCACTAGTCACTGCCTGCCATTCTGAAAAGTACCCATTTACTCCTACTCTTTGCTTCCTGTTTACTTAAACACCAAACAGCTACTTAGTAGTTCGCTGCCAATTAAACCAATCTAAAAGTCAGCCTAAAAGAGAGTTATACTTACCAGTTGAACAGCCAACCACTTACCAGCTTGGCTGTGACGTCCCCTCTCAATTTCGTACCCCTCTATCTTTGTCTGCAGCTGGTCTCTGGGCCTCCGTCTCCTACCCTCGCACTCTCAAGCCATGTATTGCTCTCTGCCATTTGTCTTGTTCTCATCTGCCAAAATTGCTCACTATTCCAGAATCATGCTGGAATGCAAAGATAAACCCCGGCTTCTATTTTCCACTGCTTTTTAAACTCCTCTCCCCAGTCTCCACCCTCACCTCCGACAATAAGTGTGAGGAGCTCATGGACTTCTTTGTCTCTACGGTTGAGACCATTCGTTCGGCCGCCTCTGTCACTTCCCTTCCTTCCCCATGCCCACTGGGCTAAACATCCTCTAAGGTTCCCCCCTATCCTCGCCCTGAACTCACATCTTTCTCCAGTTTCTCTCTGAACTCTCCTCATGACCTTTCCGAGCTCATCTTGTCCATGAGACCCACTTCCTGCTCCCTTGACCCTATTCCCACCAAACTGTTGACCGCCCAACTTCCTTTTCTGGCTCCCATGTTAGCTGGCATTGTTAACGGTTCTCTCTCCTCAGGTACTGTCCACCTCTCCCTCAATTATGCTGTCATCAACGCTCGCCTCAAAAAAACAACCCTTGATCCCTCTATCCTTGCAAACTACAGTCCCATCTCCAACTTTCATTTCCTCTCCAATCTCTATGAATGTTCTGTCACTTCCCAAATCCGTGCCCGTCTTTCCTACAATTCCATGTTTGAATCTCTTCAATCTGGTTTCTGCCCCTGCCACAATACTGAAACAGCTCTCATCAAAGTCACCAATGACATCCTGTGTGTCTGTGACAAAGGCAAACTATCCCTCCTTGAGCTTCTTGACTTGTCTTCAGCCTTTGACACAGTTGACCACTCTATCCTTCTCCAATGCCTCTCCACCATCGTCCAGCTAGGTGGGACTGCACTCGCCTGGTTCCATTCTTATCTCTCTAATTGTAGCCAGAGAATCACCTGCAACGGCTTTTCTTCCCGCCCCCCGCATCGTTACCTCTGGTGTCCCCCAAGGATCTGTCCTTGGCCCCCTCCTATTTCTCATCTACATGTTGCCCTTGCCGACATCATCCGAAAACACAGGGTCAGTTTCCACATGTACGCTGACGACACCCAGCTCCACCTCACCACCACTTCTCTCGACCCCTCCACGGTCTCTAAATTGTCAGACTGCTTGTCCAACATCCAGTTCTGGAGAAATTTTCTCCAATTAAATATTGGGAAGACCGAAGCCATTGTTTTCAGTCCCCGCCACAAACTCTGTTCCCTAGCCACTGACTCTATCCCTCTCCCTAACTTCTGTCTAAGGCTGAACCAGACTGTGCGCAACCTTGGTGTCATATGTGATCCTGAAATGAGCTTTCGACCACATATCCGCACCATAACTAAGTCCGCCTATTTCCATCTCCGTAACATCGCCCATCTCCGCCCTTGCCTCAGCTCATTCGCTGCTGAAACCCTCATCTGTGCTTTTGTCGTCTCTAGACTTGACTATTCCCATGCACTCCTGGCCGGCCTCCCACATTCTACCCTACGTAAACTAGAGGTGATCCAAAACTCGGTTGCCCGTGTCCTAATTCGCACCAAGTCCCACTCATCCACCGCCCCATGTGCTCGCTGACCTACCTTGACTCGTGGTTAAGCAATGATTTGATTTCAAAATTCTCATCCTTGTTTTCTAATCTCTCCATGACCTCGCCCCTCCCTATATCTGTAATCTTCTCCAGCCCCACAACCTCCCGAGATGTCTGCGCTCCTTTAATTCTTCCCTCCTGAGTACCCCTGATTATAATCGCTCAACCATCGGTGGCTGTGCCTTCTGTTGCCTGGGCCCCAAGCTCTGGAACCCCCTGCCCAACGCTCTCCACTTCTAACTTTCCTTCTTCAGGACGCTCCTTAAAATCTACCTCTTTGAACACGCTTTAGGTCAACGGCGCTAATTTCTCCTTATGCGACACGGTGTAAATTTTTGAATCTTATAATACTCCTGTGAAGCGCCTTGGGACGTTTCACTATGTTAAAGGCGCTATGTAAATACAAGTTCATAGAATCATAGAAAATGATGACACGGAAGGAGGCCATTCGGCCCATCGTGTCCGTGCCGGTCGAAAAAGAGCTACCCAGCCGAATCCCACTTTCCAGCTCCAGATCCGTAGCCCTGTAGGTTACGCCGCTTTAAGTCCACATCCAAGTACTTTTTAAATGTGATGAGGGTTTCTCCCATTCAGGCAGTGAGTTCCAGACCCCCACCACCCTCTGGGTAAAGAAATGTTTCCTCATCTCCCCTCTAATTCTTCCACCAATTAGTTTAAAGTTATTGACCCCTCTGCTAAGGTAAATAGGTCCTTCCTATCCACTCTATCTAGGCCCCTCATAATTTTATACACCTCAATTAAATCTCCCCTCAGCCTCCTCTGTTCCAAGGAAATCAACACCAGCCTATCGAATCTTGCTTCGTAGCTCAAGGTAAAATCCTCGTAAATCTCCTATGTGCCCTTTCTAGTTCAACTACATTCTTCCTGTAATGTGGTGACCAGAATTGCACACAGTACTCAAGCTCTGACCTAACTAGCGTTCTATACAGTTCTAGCATAACCTCCCTGCTCTTGTATTCTTCGCCTTGGCTAATAAAGGAAAGCATTCCATATATCTTTTTTAACTAACTTATCGACCTGTCCTGCTACCTTTAAGGATCTGTGGACGTATACTCCAAGGTATCTCTCAGTATCCTCCCATTTATTGTGTATTCCCTTGACTTGTTGCCCTTCCTGAAATGCCTTACCACAAACTTTTCCGGATTGAATTCCATTTGCTACTTTTCTGCCCAACTGCCCGATCCATCGATATCTTCCTGCAATCTGGAGCTTTCCTCCTCACTGTCAACCACACAGCCAATTTTTGTATCATCTGCAAATTTCTTTATCGTGCCCCCTACATTTAAGTCTAAATCATGAATATATATACTACAGAAAGGAAGGGACCGAGAACTGAGGCACTGTGGAACCCCACTGGAAACCTCCTTCCAGTCACAGAAACACTCCTCAACCATTACCCTTTGTTTCCTGCCACTGAGCCAATTTTGGATCCAATTTGCCACTCTCTCTTGGATCCCATGGGCTTTCAGAAACATAGAAAATAGGTGCAGGAGTAGGCCTTTCGGCCCTTCAAGCATGCACCACCATTCAATAAGATCATGGCTGATCATTCCCTCAGTACCCCTTTCCTGCTTTCTCTCTATACCCCTTGATCCTTTCAGCAGTAAGGGCCATATCTAACTCCCTCTTGAATATATCCAATGAACTGGCCTCAACAACTCTCTGCGGCAGGGAATTCCACAGGTTAACAACTCTCTGAATGAAGAAGTTTCTCCTCATCTCAGTCCTAAGTGACTAAATAAATATCCTAAGACTGTGTCCCCTGGTTCTGGGCTTCCCCAGCATCGGGAACATTCTATCCGCATCTAACCTGTCCCGTCCCGTCCCGTCAGAATCTTATATATTTCTATGAGAACCCCTCTCATCCTTCTAAACTCCAATGTATAAAGGCCAAGTTGATCCAGTCTCTCCTCATATGTCAGTCCTGCCATCCCAGGAATCAGTCTGGTGAACCTTGACTGCACTCCCTCAATATTAAGAATGTCCTTTCTCAGAGTAGGGGACCAAAACTGAACACAATATTCCAGGTGAGGCCTCACCAAGGCCCTGTACAACTGCAGTAAGACCTCCCTGCTCCTATACTCAAATCCCCTAGCCATTATATTTATCCACATTATATTTGTGAAAGGGAAATCATGCTTGACAAATCTTCTGGAATTTTTTGAGGATGTTTCCAGTAGAGTGGACAAGGGAGAACCAGTTGATGTGGTGTATTTGGACTTTCAGAAGGCTTTCGACAAGGTCCCACACAAGAGATTAATGTGCAAAGTTAAAGCACATGGGATTGGGGGTAGTGTGCTGACGTGGATTGAGAACTGGTTGGCAGACAGGAAGCAAAGAGTAGGAGTAAATGGGTACTTTTCAGAATGGCAGGCAGTGACTAGTGGGGTACCGCAAGGTTCTGTGCTGGGGCCCCAGCTGTTTACAGTGTACATTAATGATTTAGACGAGGGGATTTGCGGATGACACTAAGTTGGGCGGCAGTGTGAGCTGCGAGGAGGATGCTATGAGGCTGCAGAGTGACTTGGATAGGTTAGGTGAGTGGGCAAATGCATGGCAGATGAAGTATAATGTGGATAAATGTGAGGTTATCCACATTATACTTGTTGGTAAAAACAGAGAGACAGACTATTATCTGTGGTGACAGATTAGGAAAAGGGGAGGTGCAACGAGACCTGGGTATCATGGTACATCAGTCATTGAAGGTTGGCATGCAGGTACAGCAGGCGGTTAAGAAAGCAAACAGCATGTTGGCCTTCATAGCGAGGGGATTTGAGTACAGGGGCAGGGAGGTGTTGCTACAGTTATACAGGGCCTTGGTGAGGCCACACCTGGAGTAGTGTGTACAGTTTTGGTCTCCTAACTTGGGGAAGGACATTTTTGTTATTGAAGTAGTGCAGCGAAGGTTCACCAGACTGATTCCCGGGATGGTGGGACTGACATATCAAGAAAGACTGGATCAACTGGGCTTGTATTCACTGGAGTTCAGAAGAATGAGAGGGGATCTCATAGAAACGTTTAAAATTCTGACAGGTTTCGACAGGTTAGATGCAGGAAGAATGTTCCCGATGTTGGGGAAGTCCAGAACCAGGGGTCACAGTCTAAGGATAAGGGGTAAGCCATTTAGGACCGAGATGAGGAGAAACTTCTTCACCCAGAGAGTGGTGAACCTGTGGAATTCTCTACCACAGAAAGTTGTTGAGGCCAATTCACTAAATATATTCAAAAAGGAGTTAGATGTAGTCCTTACTACTAGGGGGATCAAGGGGTATGGCGAGAAAGCAGGAATGGGGTACTGAAGTTGCATGTTCAGCCATGAACTCATTGAATGGCGGTGCAGGCTCAAAGGGCCGAATGTTTCGATGTTTCTGTGTCTATATTGCATCTGCCCTGCATTTGCCCACTCACCTAACCTGTCCAAGTCAACCTGCAGCCTCTTAGCGTCCTCCTCACAGCTCACAACGCCACCCAGTTTAGTGTCATCTGCAAACTTGGAGATATTGCACTCAATTCCTTCATCTAAATCGTTAATGTATATTGTAAATAGCTGGGGTCCAAGCACTGAGCCCTGAGGCACTCCACTAGTCACTGCCTGCCATTCTGAAAAGGACCCGTTTATCCCGACTCTCTGCTTCCTGTCTGCCAACCAGTTCTCTATCCATGTCAGTACATTACCCCCAATACCATGCCCTTTGATTTTGCGCACCAATCTCTTGTGCGGGATCTTGTCAAAAGCCTTTTGAAGGTCTAAATACACCACATCCACTGATTCTCCCTTGTCTACTCTGCTCGTTACATCCTCAAAAAATTCCAGAAGATTCGTCGAGCATGATTTCCCTTTCATAAATCAATGCTGACTTGGTCCGATCCTGTCCCTGCTTTCCAAATGCGCTGCTATTCCTTGACATATTGGTCTAGAAAACCATCCCTAATACACTTTAGGAAATCCTCCTCCACCGCATTGCTACCAGTTTGGTTAGCCCAATCAATATGTAGATTAAAGTCACCCATGATAACCGCTGTACCTTTATTGCATGCATCCCTTATTTCTTGTTTGATGCTGTCCCTAACCTTACTACTACTGTTTGGTGGTCTGTACACAACTCCCATTGGCATTTTCTGCCCCTTGGTATTCCGTAGCTCCACCCATACCGATTCCACATCATCCAAGCTAATGTCCTTCCTTACTATTGCATTAATTTCCTCTTTAACCAGCAATGCCACCCCACCTCCTTTTCCTTTCTGTCTATCCTTCCTAAATGTTAAATATCCCTGGATGTTGAGTTCCCAGCCTTGGTCACCCTGGAGCCATGTCTCCATGATGCCAATTACATCATATCTGTTAACTGCTATCTGCGCAGTTAATTTGTCCACCTTATTCCGAATACACCTCGCATTGAGGCACAGAGCCTTCAGGCTTGTCTTTCTAACACACTTTGCCCCTTTCGAATTTTGCTGTAATGTGGCCCTTTTTGCTTTTTGCCTTAGGTTTCTCTGCCCTCCACTTTCTTCTTTCTATGTTTTGCTTCTACCCCCATTCTACTTCCCTCTGCCTCCCTGCATAGGTTCCCATCCCCTGCCATATTAGTTTAACTCCTCCCCAACAGCACTAGCAAACACTCCCCCGAGGACATTTGTTCCGGGCATGCCCAGGTACAGACCGTTCGGTTTGTACTGGTTCCACCTCCCCCAGAACCGGTTCCAATATCCCAGGAATTTGAGTCCCTCCCTTCTGCACCACTCCTCAAGCCACGTATTTATCTGAGCTATCCTGCGATTCCTACTCTGACTAGCACGTGGCACTGGTAGCAATCCTGAGATTACTACTTTTGAGGTCCTACTTTTTTATTTAGCTCCTAGCTCCCTAAATTCGTCTTGTAGGACCTCATCCCGTTTTTTACCTATATCGTTGGTACCTATATGCACCACGACAACTGGCTGTTCACCCTCCCTTTTCAGAATGCCCTACACCCGCTCCGAGATATCCTTGACCCTGGCACCAGGGAGGCAACATACCATCCTGGAGTCTCGGTTGCGGCCGCAGAAACGCCTATCTATTCCCCATACAATTGAATCCCCTATCACTATAGCTCTCGCACTCCTGCCCTCCTGTGCAGCAGAGCCACCCACGGTGCTTTGAACTTGGCTGCTGCTGCCCTCCCCTGATGAGTCATCCCCCTCAACAATACCCAAAGCAGTGAATCTGCTTTGCAGGGGGATGGCCGCAGGGGATCCCTGCACTACCTTCCTTGCACTGCTCTTCCTGTTGGTCATCCATTCCCTATCTGGCTGTGTACCCTTTACCTGCGGTAAGACCAACTCACTAAACGTGCTATTCACATCATTCTCAGCATCGTGGATGCTCCAGAGCTCATCCACCTGCAGCTACAGTGCCGCAATGCGGTCTGTCAGGAGCTGCAGGTGATGCACTTCCCGCACACGTAGTCGTCAGGGACACCGGAGGCGTCCCTACTTCGCACATAGTACAGGAGGAACATAACAGGTCCTGCCATGACTTAACCCTTAGATACACTTAAATTGGCAACAACAATGCTAAATGTTACTTACTGATATCGAAAAGAAAAAGAAAAACTACTTACCAATTGTCATGTATTTAACCAGCATTGTAACCCATGTACAATCTGACCTAAGTTGTACACTGTGAGAACAATGACCACTAGGTGGTGAACTTGTGGGAGACACTCCTAACCTGGATCTTCAGGTATAAAAGGGGAAGCTCCACCCACTTCCATCACTTGAGTGCTAAGGAATAAAGGTCAGGTCACAGACTGACCTTCTCTCAAGCATAGGCCTCGTGTGCATTTATACTGTATAGTAAGGACGCATCAATGGCGACAAGAAACTGGGATTTAAACCATGCGAGCATGGCCACTAGCAGAACAGATGAGAGGTACTGTGTTAAGGAATGGTTGGGACAGAGATTCAACATTGTTAAAGCAGCACACAGTTCTCCAGGCAGACAAGGGCAATCGGGCATGCCCCAACATGCAGTCGAACCCAGAGGGGGAGTTCGACAGAGACAATGGCAAGCTGAACGGCGATTCATGCCATTGCAAGGGACAATGCGGCCAGTAATGGGACCATCAACACCTGTTAATGGCGCACTCAAGGACAGTCACAGGGGCAGTCAGGGACGATCGACTGGTAAGGGACCTTTTGTTTCCAACAACAGCTCATGTTGGAGGCGTGGAGGCACACACTCAGCTGGAGTTTGCAGAGATGAGCAAAATACCTGCAGAAATTTCAGAAATGAACGCTGGGGGAAATCGCTGGAAGCTGAAGTTCAGCGAGTTCATGTGAGCACGTATACAGTTCATACACCAGGACGCCACCGATAATGATGAAAGTGCTCCTCAATGCCATCGCAGTATCAATGGAGCTAGACACGGGGGGGCCAGCCAGTCCCTGATGGGTATCAAACAGTTCAAAAAGTTGTGGGCGTCCAAGGCCAGGAGGCCAAAATTATCGCCAATTGACGCACAGCTACGGACATACACAAAGCAGATCATTCCAGTGCTAGGCAGCGCCACAGTCGTCGTGACCCACAAAGATTCGGAGAACAGGTTGCCACTCTGGGTTGTCCCGGGGGATGGTCCCGCACTACTGGGGAGGAGTTGGCTTGCTGTCGTGAACTGGAAATGGGGCGATGTCAATGCAATTTCCTCTGTGGACAAATTTGATCCTGGACAAATTTGACTCATTATTTCAAACCGGCATTGGCACTTTCATGGGGGCCAAGGTAGTGATTCATATAAACCCGGATGCCAGGCCAGTACACCACAAGTCCAGAGCGGAGCCGTACGTGATGCGGGAAAAGATAGAAGGCAAATTGGACCACCTGCTGAGGGAAGGCATCATCTCACCAGTCGAATTCAGTGACTGGGCGAGCCCGATCGTGCCGGTGCTCAAGGCAGATGGGTCGGTCAGGATATGTGGTGTTTACAAGGCCACCATCAATTGGGTGTCACTCGAAGACCAGTACCTGCTACCGAGAGCGGAGGACCTCTTTGCAACGCTATCTGGTGGCAAATCTTTTTCAAAATTGGACCTGACCTCAGCTTACATGACCCAGGAGCTGGCGAGTGAGTCGAAGAAGCTGACCACCATCACGACACACAAGGGGTTGTTTGAGTACAACAGATGTCCGTTCGGGATTCGCTCGGCCGCCGCGATCTTCCAATGAAATATGGAAAGCCTCCTCAAGTCGATTCCAGGGACGGTGGTTTTTCAGGCCGACATCCTCATCACGGGTTACGATACTGAAGAACACCTCCACAACCTGGAGGAGGTGCTACGCAGACTGGACCGGGTAGGTCTGCGACTGAAAAAGGCGAAGTGCGTCTTCCTAGCTCCAGAGGTAGAATTCCTGGGGATGAGGGTAGCAGCAGACGGGATCAGCCCTACTGCATCCAAGACAGAAATGATCCAGAGAGCACCCAGACCCCGTAACACGACGGAGCTGCATTCGTTCCTGGGGCTCCTGAACTAATTTGGTAACTTTCTTCCCAAACTGAGCACGCTGCTAGAGCCGCTACATGTGCTCCTACGCAAAGGTCGTGAATGGGTCTGGGGGGACAGCCAGGAAAGGGCTTTTAATAGAGCACACAATTTGTTATGTTCCAACAATCTGTTAACACTATATGACCCACGTAAGAAACTTGTGTTAACGTGCGATGCGTCGTCCTATGGTGTCGGGTGTGTGTTGCAGCATGTCAATGCCAAGGGTCAGTTACAGCCGGTAGCTTATGCCTCCAGGAGTCTGTCCCAGGCAGAAAGGGGCTACGGGATGGTAGAAAAGGAGGCGCTCGCAGTGTATATGCAATGAAGAAAATGCACCAGTACCTGTTTGGCAGGAAATTTGAGCTGGAGACAGATCACAAACCCCTAACGTCCCTTTTGGTCGACAATAAGGCCATAAATGCAAACGCATCGGCCCGTATACAGAGGTGGGCACTCACGTTAGCTGCCTATGACTATACAATTCGGCACAGACCGGGCACTGAAAACTGCACCGATGCACTCAGCAGGCTCCCACTTGCCACCACTGAGGGGGCTACCGAGCATGCTGCTGAGATGGTCATGGCTGTTGAAGCTTTCAGAAGCGAAGGCTCACCCGTGACAGCCCGTCAGATTAAAGTCTGGACAAATAGAGATCCGCTATTGTCTCTAGTCAAGAAATGTGTCCTGAATGGGGACTGGGCAGCCACCGACAGGGCATGCCCTGAGGAATTTAAACCATTTCACAGGCGCAGGGATGAACTCTCGATTCAGGCCGATTGCCTACTGTGGGGAAACCGCGTAGTCATGCCCCAGATGGGCAGAGAGGTGTTCATCAGAGAACTCCACAATGAGCACCCAGGCATTGTCATGATGAAGGCAATTGCCAGGTCACACGTTTGGTGGCCAGGGATAGACGCAGATCTGGAACTTTGTGTCCGCAGGTGCAATATGTGTGCCCAGCTGGGCAATGCACCCAGGGAAGCCCCCCTTAGCTCTTGGCCATGGCCCGCCAAGCCTTGGTCACGCATCCATGTGGACTACGCAGGTCCTTTCATGGGGAAAATGTTTTTGGTTGTAGTAGACGCCTACTCCAAATGGATCGAGTGTGACATTTTAAATTCAAGCACATCCTCTGCCACAGTAGAAAGTCTACGGGCAATGTTTGCCGCCCACGGTCTGCCGGACATCTTGGTCAGCGACAATGGCCCATGCTTCACAAGCACTGAATTCCAGGACTTCATGGCAGGCAATGGAATTAACCATGACAGAACGACACCTTTCAAGCCGGCCTCAAACGGCCAGGCAGAACGAGCAGTGCAGATAATCAAACAGGGGATGCTCAGAATCCAAGGGGGTTCCCTACAAAGCCGCTTATCACGCTTCCTGTTGGCCTACAGATCCCGACCACACTCGCTCACAGGGGTTCCACCCGCAGAGCTGCTAATGAAAAGGCCGCTCAAAACCCGGTTATCCCTTATACACCCCACCATGAAAGAAATTGTCGAGAGCAGGTGCCAGTCACAATATGACTATCATGACAGGAATGCGAGGGCGCGATGTTTTGATGTAAATGACCCTGTTTTTGTCCTGTATTCAACCAGCATTGTAACCCATGTATAATCTGACCTAAGTTGTACACTGTGAGAACAATGACCACTACGTGGTGAACTTGTGGGAGACACTCCTAACCTGGACTGTCAGGTATAAAAGGGGAAGCTCCACCCACTTCCATCACTTGAGTGCTAAGGAATAAAGGACAGGTCACAAACTGACCTTCTCGCAAGCATGGGCCTCGTGTGCATTTGCACTGTATAGTAAGGACGCACCAGCCAATCACTTACCCCCTTGGCTGTGACGTCACCTTTCGATTTCTTTCTACTTCTTTTTTGCCTTCTCTCCCTGCTGCAGCTGCACAAGCCACGCCTCCTCCTCGACTTACCGTTCCGCCTCCTCCTGGACTCACCGTTCCGCCTCCTCCGACTCCCCGCTGGCCTCACCGACCTGCCGACGCTCCTGTTGGGCCTTTATAGGCCTCTCCGACGTCCCACTGCTCCCGTGATCTCTCGCTCCCCGGACTCCGAGTGTGGGCCTTTATAGGCCTCTAGCCTCTCCGACGTCCTGCTGCTCCAGTGATCTCTCGCTCCCCGGACTCCGAGTGTGGGCCTTTATAGGCCTCTAGCCTCTCCGACGTCCTGCTGCTCCAGTGATCTCTCGCTCCCCGGACTCCGAGTGTGGGCCTTTATAGGCCTCTAGCCTCTCCGACGTCCTGCTGCTCCAGTGAACTCTGATCGGCCTACCATGTGGGAGCTTGTCAAAAGCCTTGCTAAAATCCATGTAAACGACAACAAACACACTGCCCTCATCGACCCGCCTTGCTAGCTCAGTTGTTGTTGTTGTTAATTGAGGTGTATAAAATTATGAGGGGCCTAGATTACTGTGACAGTGTTTTCTAAACCAAATCGCTCAAAAATCTGACTATCGCCGCCTTAAATATATTCAATGACCCAGCCTCCACAGCTCTCTGGGGCAGAGAATTCCACAGATTTACAACCCTCTGGGAGAAGAAATTCCTTCTCAACTCGGTTTTAAATTGGTTCCTCCGTATTTTGAGGCTGTGCCCCCTAGTTCTAGTCTCCCCGACCAGTGGAAACAACCTCTCCGCCTCTATCTTGTCTATCCCTTTCACTATTTTAAATGTTTCTATAAGATCACCCCTCATCCTTCTGAACTCCAACGAGTAAAGACCCAGTCTACTCAATCTATCATCATAAGGTAACCCCCTCATCTCCGGAATCAGCCTAGTGAATCGTCTCTGTACCCCCTCCAAAGCCAGTATATCCTTCCTTAAGTAAGGTAACCAAAACTGCACGCAGTACTCCAGGTGCGGCCTTACCAATACCCTATACAGTGGAGGAGGATTTCCTGGAGTGTATCAGGAATAGTTTTCTCGACCAATATGCCGAGGAACCAACTAGAGGACTGGCCATCCTAGACTGGGTGATGTTTAATGAGAAAGGACTAATTAAGAATCTTGTTGTGCGAGGCCCCTTGGGGAAGAGTGACCATAATATGGTAGAATTCTTTATTAAGATGGAGAGTGCCACGGTTAATTCAGAGACTAGGGTCTTGAACTTAAAGAAAGGTAACTTCGATGGTATGAGACATGAATTGGCTAGAATATACTGGCGAATGATACTTAAAGGGTTGACGGTGGATAGGCAATGGCAAACATTTAAAGATCACATGGATGAACTTCAACAATTGTACATCCCTGTCTGGAGTAAAAATAAATCGAGGAAGGTGGCTCAACCGTGGCTAAAAAGGAAAATTAAGGATAGTGTTAAATCCAAGGAAGAGACATATAAATTGGCCAGTAAAAGTAGCAAACCTGAGGACTGGGAGAAATTTAAAATTCAGCAGAGGAGGACAAAGGGGTTAATTAGGAGAGGGAAAATAGAGTATGAGAGGAAGCTTGCCGAAAACATAAAAACTAACTGCAAAAGCTTCGATAGATATGTGAAGAGAAAAAGATTAGTGAAGACAAACGTAGGTGCCTTGCAGTCAGATTCAGGTGAATTTATAATGGGGAACAAAGAAATGGCAGACCAGTTGAACAAATACTTTGGTTCTGTCTTCACAATGGAAGACACAAATAACCTTCCAGAAATACTAGGGGACCGAGGGTCTAGTGAGAAGGAGGAACTGAAGGAAATCCTTATTAGGCGGGAAATTGTGTTAGGGAAATTGATGGGATTGAAGGCCGATAAATCTCTGGGGCCTGATAGTCTGCATCCCAGAGTACGTCAGGAAGTGGTCCTAGAAATAGTGGATGCATTGGTGGTCATTTTCCAACAGTCTATCGACTCTGGATCAGTTCCTATGGACTTGAGGGTAGCTAATGTAACACCACTTTTTTAAAAAGGAGGGAGAGAGAAAACGGGTAATTATAGACCAGTTAGCCTGACATCAGTAGTGGGGAAAATGTTGAACTCAATTATTAAAGATGAAATAGCAGTGCATTTGGAAAGCAGTGACAGGATCGGTCCAAGTCAGCATGGATTTATGGAAGGGAAATCCTGCTTGACAAATCTTCTGGAATTTTTTGAGGATGTAACTAGTGAGTGGACAAGGGAGAATCAGTGGATGTGGTGTATTTGGACTTTCAAAAGGCTTTTGACAAGGTCCCACACAAGAGATTGGTGTGCAAAATTAAAGCACATGGTATTGTGGGTAATGTACTGACGTGGATAGAGAACTGGTTGGCAGACAGGAAGCAGAGAGTCCGAATAAACGTGTCCTTTTCAGAATGGCAGGCAGTGACTAGTGGGGTGCTGCAGGGCTCAGTGCTGGGACCCCCAGCTATTTACAATATACATTAATGATTTAGATGAAGGAATTGAGTGTAATATCTCCAAGTTTGCGGATGACACTAAGCTAGGTGGTAGTGTGAGCTGTGAGGAGGAGGCTAAGAGACTGCAGGGTGACTTGGACAGGTTAGGTGAGTGGGCAAATGCATGGCAGATACAGTATAATGTGGATAAATGTGAGATTATCCACTTTGGGAGCAAAAATATGAAGGCAGAATATTATCTGAATGGCGGCAGATTAGGAAAAGGGGAGGTGCAACGAGACCTGGGTGTCATGGTTCATCAGTCATTGAAAGTTGGCATGCAGGTACAGCAGGCGGTGAAGAAGGCAAATGGTATGTTGGCCTTCATAGCGAGGGGATTTGAGTATAGGAGCAGGGAGGTCTTGCTGCAGTTGTACAAGGCCTTGGTGAGGCCACACCTGGAATATTGTGTTCAGTTTTGGTCTCCTAATCTGAGGAAGGACGTTTTGCTATTGAGGGAGTGCAGCGAAGGTTCACCAGACTGATTCCCGGGATGGCAGGATTGACATATGAGGAGAGACTGGACCGACTGGGCCTGTATTCACTGGAGTTTAGAAGGATGAGAGGGGATCTCATAGAAACATATAAAATACTGACGGGACTGGACAGGTTAGATGCAGGAAGAATGTTTCCGATGTTGGGGAAGTCCAGAACCAGGAGACACAGTCTAAGGATAAGGGGTAGGCCATTTCGGACTGAGATGAGGAGAAAGCTCTTCACTCAGAGAGTTGTTAACCTGTGGAATTCCCTGCCGCGGAGAGTTGTTGATGCCAGTTCATTGGATATATTCAAGAGGGACTTAGATATGGCCCTTACGGCTAAATGGATCAAGGGGTATGGAGAAAAAGCAGGAATGGGGTACTGAGGTGAATGATCTACCATGATCTTATTGAATGGTGGTGCAGGCTCGAAGGGCCGAATGGCCTACTCCTGCACCTATTTTCTATGTTTTTATGAAAGATGAGCAGGAATTTTCTCCCAGAGGGTGGTTGGGGAGGGGTCTGGAACTCACTGCCTGAAAATGTGGTAGAAGCAGAAACCCCTTACCATACTTAAAAAATACTTAGATGTTGACTTGAAGTGTCGTAACCTACAGGGCTACTGATCAAGAGCTGGAAAGTGGGATTAGGCTGGATAGAAACATAGAAAATAGGTGCAGGAGGAGGCCATTCCGCTCTTCGAGCCTGTACCGCCATTCAATAAGATCATGGCTGACCATTCACCTCAGTACCCCTTTCCTGCTTTCTCTCCATACCCCTTGATCCCCTTAACCATAAGGGCCATATCTAACTCCCTCTTGAATATATCCAATGAACTGGCATCAACAACTCTCTGCGGCAGGGAATTCCACAGGTCAACAACTCTCTGAGTGAAGAAGTTTCTCCTCATCTCAGTCCCAAATGGCCTACCCCTTATCCTAAGACTATGTCCCCTGGTTCTGGACTTCCCCAACATCGAGAACATTCTTTCTGCATCTAACCTGTCCAGTCCCATCAGAATCTTGTATGTTTTTATGAGATCCCCTCTCATCCTTCTAAACGCCAGTGAATGAAGGCCCAGTTGATCCTGTCTCTCCTCATATGACAGCCCAGCCATCCCTGGAATCAGTCTGGTGAACCTTCGCTGCACTCCCTCAATAGCATGAACGTCCTTCCTCAGACTAGGAGACCAAAACTGAACACAATATTCCAGCAGAGGCCTCACCAAGGCCCTGTTCAATTGCAGTAAGACCTCCCTGCTCCTATACTCAAATCCCCTAGCTATGAAGGCCAACATACCATTTGCCTTCTTCACCGCCTGCTGTACCTGCATGCCCACTTTAAGTGACTGATGAACCATAACACCCAGGTCTCGTTGCACCTCCCCTTTTTCTAGTCTGCCGTCATTCAGATAGCTCTTTTTCGGCCAGCGCCGACACAAATGATTCGATGATTTTCTATGAATGTATGATTTTTCTGCTGGGTTTTGCCGGCAGCAGTGTCCTGGAGATTAGTGTCCAATTCCTGGAGACACCGGGACCATTCTGAAGGGCCGGCCACCCTAATGCCCAAGGCTTAATGGTCAACATCTAATTGTAGTAAACCATCATCATCATCATCACAGGCAGTCCCTCGAAATCGAGGAAGACTTGCTTCCACTCTAAAAGTGAGTTCTCAGGTGACTGAACAGTCCAATGCGGGAATTACAGTCTCTGTCACAGGTGGGACAGACAGTGGTTGGAGGAAAGGGTGGGTAAGGAGTCTGGTTTGCCGCACGCTCCCTCTGCTGCCTGCGCTTGATTTCTGCATGCCCTCGGCGACGAGACTCGAGGTGCTCAGCGCCCTCCCGGATGCTCTTCCTCCATTTAGGGTGGTCTCTGGCCAGGGACTCCCAGGTGTCGGTGGGGATGTTGCATTTTTAACAAGGCGGTTTTGAGGGTGTCCTTGAAACGTTTCCTCTCTCCACCTGGGGCTCGTTTGCTGTATCGAAGCTCCGAGTAGAGCGCTTGCTTTGGGAGTCTTGTGTCGGGTATGTGAACAATGTGGCCCGCCCAACGGAGCTGGTCGAGTGTGGTCAGTGCTTCGATGCTGGGGATGTTGGCCTGGGCTTCATGGCAGCTCCCTCGCTCCAATCACCCGGCATCTGCTGGACTACGTCACCATCCCAGCAAGGGACCACAAGGGCATGCGCATCACCTGCGCCATGACAGGAGCTGACGACTGCTTGACGGACCACCACCTAATTCACTCTGTCATCACCATCAACGTAGCCCCAAAACAGCGATGGCAACAGGAACGCTGTCGCAGGAAAATCATCGCTGGAGCACTCAAAGACCCTGCTAAGAAAACCCTATTCAACCAGCGCCTCACAACCAACCTGACGACTTCCAGTGAACCGGAGATGCAGAGTGTCCACAGTGCCTGGTCTGCCCTCAAGACCTCCATAATTAGCACCTGTGAAGAGACGCTCGGTTACTCGACCAGGACTGGTTCAGCGAGAACAACCAGGAGATCCTGGAGCTGATAAGCCGCAAGCGCAAGGCATTCTTGAACTAGAAGCAGCAACACAACTCGAGAGCAAGAAAGCAGCTCTACAGACGTCTAAAGGCCGAGGTCCAACAAAAAACTCACGACCTAAAAAACAGATGGTGAGTGGAAAAAGCGCAGGAGATCCAGCAACTAGCCGACAACCACGACGCGCGTGGATTCTTTAGCGCAGTCAAGACCACCTACGGCCCAAGCACCCAAGGTCTTACCCCACTACGGGCCAAGAATGGAGAAGTACTCATCAAGGACAGAGAGGCAGTCAGTGCCTGCTGGAAGGAGCACTTTGAGGATCTCCTCAACCGAGACTCTGTCTTCGACGTGAGTGTCCTCGACTCCATACTGCAGCATGCTGCCCACCACCACCTCAGCACAACCCCAGCCCAGCATGAGGTTGAAATGCCATCCGACAACTGAAGAACAACAAGGCCTCGGGAGCAGATGGAATCCCCACTGAAGCACGAAAGCATGGCGGAGAAGCACTATTGGTGTGAATACATGATCTAATTTATCTTATCTGGAAGGAGGAGACCATGCCAGGGGATCTCAGAGATGCCGTAATCATGACCATCTTCAAGAAAGGTGACAAGTCCGATTGCGGTAATTACGGAAAGAGTTTCCCTGCTGTCTGCCACAGGGAAAGTCATCGCAAGAATCCTCCTCAATCGCCTTCTCCCTGTGGCTGAAGAGCTCCTCCCAGAGTTGCAATACGGATTCCACCCACTAAGGGGCACAATTGACATCACCGCACCGCATATCCAAGAGAAATGCAGGGAGCAGCACCAACCCCTGTACATGGCCTTCTTTTGACCTCACAAAGACCTTCGACACTGTCAACCGTGAGGGATTGTGGAGCATCCTCCTCAAATTCGGCCGCCCTCAAAAGTTTGTCGCCATCCTTTGCCTGCTTCACGATGACATGCAAGCCGTGATCCTGATCAACGGATCCACCACAGACCCAGTTCACGTCTGGGTCAAGCTAGGTTGCGTCATCGCACCAACGCTCTTCTCGAACTTCCTTGCTGCAATGCTCCATCTCACCCTCAGCAAGCTCCCCGCTGGAGTGGAGCTAATCTACAGAACAAACGGGAAACTGTTCAACCTCCGCCGCCTCCAGGCCACATCCAAGGTTGTCCCATCCTCTGTCATCGAACTACAGAATGCGGACGATGCTTGCGTCTGCGCACTTTCAGAGGCTGAAATCCAAGCCATCGTCACCACCTTTACCGAAGCGTACGAGAGTATGGGCCTTACACTAAACGTCCGTAAGACAAAGGCCCTCTACCAGCTTGCCCCTGCCACACAGCACTGCCACCCTATTATCAAAATCCACGGCGCGGCCTTGGACAACGTGAACCATTTTCCATACCTCGGGAGCCTATTATCAACAAGGACACACATCGATGACGAGGTCCAACACCGCCTTCAGTGTGCCAGTGCAGCCTTCGGTCGCCTGAGGAAGAGAGTGTTTGAAGACCAGGTCCTGAAACACGGCACCATAGAAACATAGAAACATAGAAAATAGGTGCAGGAGTAGGCCATTCGGCCCTTCTAGCCTGCACCACCATTCAATGAGTTCATGGCTGAACATGCAACTTCAGTACCCCCTTCCTGCTTTCTCGCCATACCCCTTGATTCCCCTAGTAGTAAGGACTACATCTAACTCCCTTTTGAATATATTTAGTGAATTGGCCTCAACTACTTTCTGTGGTAGAGAATTCCACAGGTTCACCACTCTCTGGGTGAAGAAGTTTCTCCTCAATGGCTTACCCCTTATCCTTAGACTGTGACCCCTGGTTCTGGACTTCCCCAACATTGGGAACATTCTTCCTGCATCTAACCTGTCTAAACCCGTCAGAATTTTAAACGTTTCTATGAGGTCCCCTCTCATTCTTCTGAACTCCAGTGAATACAAGCCCAGTTGATCCAGTCTTTCTTGATAGGTCAGTCCCGCCATCCCGGGAATCAGTCTGGTGAATCTTCGCTGCACTTCCTCAATAGCAAGAATGTCCTTCCTCAAGTTAGGAGACCAAAACTGTACACAATACTCCAGGTGTGGCCTCACCAAGGCCCTGTACAACTGTAGCAACACCTCCCTGCTCCTGTACTCAAATCCCCTCGCTATGAAGGCCAACATGCCATTTGCTTTCTTAACCGCCTGCTGTACCTGCATGCCAACCTTCAATGACTGATGTACCATGACACCCAGGTCTCGTTGCACCTTCCCTTTTCCTAATCTGTCACCATTCAGATAATAGTCTGTCTCTGTGTTTTTACCACCAAAGTGGATAACCTCACATTTATCCACATTATACTTCATAGACCAAGCTCAAGGTCTACAGAGCAGTGGTGATACCCGCCCTCCTATATGTTTCAGAGACATGGAGTATGTACAGCAGGCACCTCAAAGCGCTCGAGAAATACCACCAATGCTGCCTCCACAAGATCCTGCAAATCCATTGACAGGATAGGGGCACCATTGTCAGTGTTCTCGCTCAGGCCAACATCCCCAGCTACGAAGCACTGACCACGCGCGACCAGCTCCGTTGGGCGGGCCCGATACGAGACTCCCAAAGCAAGCGCTCTACTCGGAGCTTCGATACGACAAGTGAGCCCCAGATGGGCAGAGGAAACGTTTCAAGGACACCCTCAAAGCCTTCTTGAAAAAGTGCAACTTCCCCACCGACACCTGGGATCCCTGGCCCAAGACCGTTCAAAGTGGAGGAAGAGCATCCGGGAAGGCGGCGAACACTTTGAGTCTCTTTGCTGGCAGCAAGCAGTAGCCAATCTTATGCACAGCAAGCTCCCACAAACAGCAATATGACAATGACAAGAAAATCTGTTATTGGTGATGTTACCTCTAGACTTGACCATTGCAACGCACTCCTGGCTGGCCGCCCACATTCTACCCTACGTAAACTAGAGGTGATCCAAAACTTGGTCGCCCTGTGTCCTAACTCGCACCTAGTCCCGCTCACCCATCACCCCTGTGCTCACTGACCTACATTGGCTTCTGGATAAGCAACACCTCGATTTCAAAATTCTCATCCTTATTTTCAAATCCCTCCATGGCCTCGCCCCCCTCCCTATCTCTGTAATCTCCTCCAGTCCTACAATCCGCTCCCCCCTCCCCACCTCCCCCCTGAGATGTCTGCCCTCCTCTAATTCTACCTTCCTGAACATCCCTGATTATAATCGCTCAACCATCGGTGGCCGTGCCTTCTGTTGCCTGGGCCCCAAGCTCTGGAACTCCCTGCCTAAACCTCTCCGCCTCTCTACCTCTCTTTCCTCCTTCAAGACGCTCCTTAAAACCTACCTCTTTGACCAAGCTTTTGGTCACCTGCACTAATTTCTCCTTTTGCGGCTTGATGTCAAATTTTCTTATGTAATAATACTCTTGTGAAGCGCCCTGGGACGTTTCACTACGTTAAAGGTGCTATATAAATATATGTTGTTGTTGTTGTTGTTGATGTTGATTGAGGGATAAATATTGGCCCCAGGACACATGCTGTTCTTCGAAATAGTGCCATGGGATCTTTTATGTCCAGCTCAGAGAGCAGACAGGGCCTCAGTTTAACGTCTCATCCGAAAGACGGCACTTCCGACAGTGCAGCACTCCCTCAGCACTCATCATCATCATCATCATCATCATAGGCAGTCCCTCGAAGCGAGGATGACTTGCTTCCACGTCGAAAAGGAATGGTTAACAGGTGTTTTGGTGAAGAACCTAGTATTCCAGATCCCGAACTACATGTTGAAGGGTGGAAGATGCCTGTGCGTGGATTTTTTTTAACGTGTGGTGACCGTTGCACACCAGCCACCACACGGGCTTGACAGAGCTAGGTCTTGGTCCAGCGACAAGGGTTACCCACTCTGCTGCACAGACCTAGTGCGCACGCAGTGTGGGCTGGGTCCGTGCTGCCCCATCGGCCCTCGCCTCTTCCGGGCCCCGAACCCGCGCCTCTCCTGGGCCCCGATCACATCCCTCTACGAACTCTTGCCGCCCTCGGCGCTCCGGCCTCGCCGCTCCTGCTCCCGCCCATAAGGAGATATTAGGACAGGCGACCACAAGCTTGGTCAAAGAGGTTGGCTTTAAGGAGCCTCTTGAAGGAAGAGAAAGAGAGGTGGAGAGGTTTAGGGAGGGAATCCCAGAGCTTGGGGCCCAGGCAGCTGAAGACACGGCTGCCATTGGTGGAGCGATGAAAATCGGGGATGCACAGGAGGCCAGAATTGGAGGAGCGCAGAGATCTGGGAGGGTTGTGGGGCTGGAGGAGGTTGCAGAGATAGGGAGGTGCGAGGCCAGGGAAGGATTTGAAAGCGTGGCCCATTGACAGCAGCGGAGATGAGCACGCCGTGCACAGGACCGGCTGATAATTTACATTCATGGTTGCCTTTTGCAACTTCACATCAAAATGTAAAACACAAACCTAACGTAGAAAACAGCACCGCTTCAAATTCCACTGTGCTAATGATTTCAAACACACATTCCCCACACACACACACACACACACAAATAAAATGGGAGCACTTGATCTGTGTCAATTAGGGAACAAATGATGAGAATTTAGGAAGGGAAATTATTTTATAAATGAGGCCTTTATACAAACAGTTTATATTAAAAACTCTGCCTCGTTTCATTAAATCAAAAATGGAATGCTACTGTCTTGGAGATGTTTAATGCGGGCAATTCGAGAATGAGGAAAATATTTATCAAACTGGCAGCACTTTTTTATTGCAGAAGGAACACAATTTATACGATCTACAACGTTTGTCTGGATCTTGCTGGAGTGGGGCATCTCGTGACGTGCCCAGTTAGGTAAGATTCGTTCCTGGGGCCTTCAGCTCGAAACGCGATTGCGACGTAACTTGCTGGAAGTGCGAGTTTATAGCGAGGGCAACAGGGCATCTGGGACCTGGGTGAGCAATGGGACCAACAGTACATCTCCTTAACCAACGAGATTAAAGGATTGCGAAAGAAACAGAGGAATGGCAGAGAAGGTGGGTGAATTAGAGACAAATCAGGAGCAGAAAGAAAAATAAAGAGAAAGAAAGATTGGATTGAGAAACAGGGACAGAAAAGAAAAGTAAGAAAAAAAAAATTACAATTTGATATTTTAAAAATCTCCAACAACAATTTACTACATGCAGGAATGAGACTCACCCATTTAAATTGTTCCCTCAGTACTGAACTGGGAGTGTCAGCCTAGATTTTTGTGCTCCAGTCTTTGGAGTGGGACTTGAATCCACAACCTTCTGACTCAGCGGCAAGAATGGTACCAACTGAGCCACAGCTGTAAAATGAATATTTTGTGGGGTCAAGAACATAAGAACTATGAGCACGATTCACGAGCATCTGAGAGAAGAAATTCCTCCTCATCTCTGTTTTAAATGGGCGGCCCCTTATTCTGAAACTATGCCCCCAAGTTGTAGATTGCCCCACGAGGGGAAACATTCTCTCTGCATCTACCCTGTCAAGCCTCCTCAGAATCTTATACGTTTCAATAAGATCACCTCTCATTCTTCTAATCTCTAATGAGTATAGACCCAACCTGCTCAACCTTTCTTCATAAGACAAGATTCTTCATATCCGTCTAGAATCCAAAAAATTATCTTTCTTAACCTTGAATTATTCAGCATCCACAGCCTTTTGGAGGAGAGAATTCCAAAGATTCATAACCCGATGAGTAAAGAAATTCCTCCTCACCTCAGTTCTAAGTGGCCAACCCCTTATCCTGAGACTGTGCCCCGTAGTTATAGACTGTCCATCCAGGGAAACAACCTCTCAGCAAATACCCTGTCAAGCTTCCTCAGAATCTTGTATATTTCAATGAGCTTGCCTCTTCTAAACTCCAGAGAGTATAGCCTCAATCTCCTCATATGACAAGCACTTGAGAGGATACAGGGCTAGAATCTCCACTTTTGCGCTTATCGGCCAAAAATGGGCGTTATTTCTGGTGTGGGCGGTAAAAATGGGTTTTCAAATCGCCAGCTTCTTGCCCATTCTCAAAGCACCTAGTCTCCATTTTTGAAAATGGACGTTACCGCAAGCGATATGAAATAGGCAGTAGCGTTAAATCTCGCTGACCTTCTGTTGTAAAGTGTGGCCGTACTTAACAATGGCATGGCAACGCTCGATTCCCGCGATTCAGGAGGTCAAGGGTCATCATGACATGTGCAGAAGAGGAGACAGAGAGAGAGGGAGCTCAGAGGGACTGAAGGCGTGTCTGGGTGTGGTGTGGCTGCTTTGGGAGGAAGGAGGGAGACTTTAGAGCTTCATAGCAAGTAGGCAAACAAAAATGAGCTGTTACCAGCCACATATCTGCCTGAACTTGGCCTACAATGGAGGGAGAGGAGGAGGCATCACAGCACGCTGTGGGGACTGACGCTGGAGAGAGCAGTGAGGTGGGAGAGGAGAATATTGGAGGGCGCAAAAGAGCCAGGAGGTTTTCGGATGAGGCAAATGTCTCCCTCCTGCAGGAGGTCAAGTTACGCTGGGGTGATTTGACACAGGGAGGGCGAGGGAAGCCCACCCCAAAGGCCTACCAGAGGATATGGACCGAGATAGCAGAGGTGGTCTCGTTGGCGACCAACGAGGTTCGTGAGGGCAACCAATGCCGCAAACGATGGAACGACCTTGTGGGATCCGCAAGAGTAAGTATTACATTGATTTACATGTACTTATGTATTTATATAATTTGATTTGTAACAGTCATGAGTGACTATCTGCAGAAGTGAGGACTTTCACTTTTACCGGGAATGTTTTACTCAAAGCCTGCGGTCACGGTGTACGTCTTTAGGTAAAGAATGATACTTTTCATAATAATCGTGATTACATCTGTCGGTTATGCTTTCTGGAGAGGGTTGTGGGCATGGTTGCATAGCCAGCCTGATTGTTTGTCCCTAGGTCAGCGTCCAGCCCCTCGATGTCCTCTTCCTCTCTCTCCTGAGGTGGAGCATCAGTGCCTTCTGGCAATTCTTGGCCCCTTCTGATAGCCAGGTCGTGCACACGACCACTAATTTACCTACCTGCTCAGGGTTGTATTGTAGATCCCCTCCTGAGTGTTCAAGACATCTGGAGCGCTGCTTAAGCACAGTTATTGTTTGCTGGCCCCATTGCATTGAAAGTATAACAGCGATTGATCAGAAGCAATGATTTCCTCACTAAAATACACCTGGAGTAAACCCCCAAAAGTCCAGAGTCTGAAAATATGTCTGTTGAGATGGGTCACTTCACCTGAGAAGAACTCCAGAGTCAACGCAAACTCCCCCGAAGTTGAGGCAGCCTTTTGAAGGAAGCGACCTGGGGTTTTAAAAATGCCAGCCACACCGCTGGCGTTCGTTCAGAACAGTTCCACTTTTTCTGGGCGTTTTTTTGGGCGAGCGATATTGTGGGCGATACGTGTGCGAAGTGGTGAAAGTGACGGCGGGCCGATCTCCTGGGCGTTAGTTTCACCAAATGTGCTCTTTACCACAAAAAAAAACCGTGGGCGGCCGGTATTATTGAACCTCGGCGTTAATTCCGTGCGGGAAGAAACGCCGGGCGATATTGTGGCCGTTGATTTCGCCCATTCTGATGATTCCGCCCAAGAAATGTGGGCGGGTGGTAATATCTTTTCCTGCCATTGAGCCCATGAGGAAAGTAACGCTCGGCGATAAGTTTCCTAAAAATGCCAGCCAGTTTCCATTTTGTGCCAAAATGGGCGATATATGGGCATTATACGTCATTTCAGCAGTAAAGTGGGCGTTAAGCATGCAAAAAAGTGGAGGTTCTAGCCCCTAGACTAGATTTACCAGAATGTTGCCAGGACTGGAGAATGTTAGCTATGAGGAAAGATTGGGTGGGCCATGATTGTTTTCTTTGGAGCAGCGGAGGCCGAGGGGATATTTAATTGAGGTGTGTAAAATTATGAGGGGCCTAGATAGAGTGGGCAGGAAGGACCTGTTTCTCTTGGCAGAGGGGTCAACAACCAGAGGGCATAGATTTAAAGTAACTGAGGGGGAGGTTTAGTGGGGAGTAGAGG